>NC_056741.1:18958723-19324914 GCF_019279795.1 Protopterus annectens | reverse complement strand
TTTTTTTAAAAGTTTTTTTTTGCCCTGAAAAAAAAGAAGTGGGGAGATGACCAACAAAGCCTGGGTCTTACAAATCCTCATTTTGCAGTTCAGTTGACATGTTTTAGACATTTTCACACCATTAGGGCAGAGTACTCAAATAAGAGGGAGATGTGTAGTTTGATTATTCCATATCCTAATAAGAAAATGGCCCATGTAGGCACAATTTAGACCTGCACTCATACACTGGTGCACTGATACAAACGGGCCAACATATTGCTCAAGAGCTAGAAAGGAAAATAAAAACAAAAAAAAAAAGCCAGGACAACCAGATGGTAAAAATAAGCTGTGAAGATGACAGGAATAATTTCAATTAATCAATTGATGGTCAACGTTATATATACTGTGTTAATTGAATGTACTGATTGTCTGAAGAAGTCGAGAATCTGACGAAAACGCATACTGTCCGTTATCAGAGGATTAAGGTGTTTACATGTTTTTTCGTGGCTGGTGACAGCCTTGTCTGCTTGGTTTTCGAATAAAGAGCTTTGGCTGACTTCCTGGTGGCGATTGTTTCGTTTCGTGGTTGCCTTTTGACTCAGTTACAATTTAGACCTGTCAAAGTTGTACAAATTTCTGAAACTGCCAAAGATCAGAATGCTTTCCTTGCAGCGACTGTATTTCTGCAACTTTTCTGACAGGCTTTTATGGTTATCCTGAATCTCAAAGGTGCCTCCCACCACTTACTTATAGCCATGGCACACAGCAGTAGAAATTCAAAGCAGGGGGTGCCTATTACCAGTTCACACCTTTGCCCTTTGTTTGGTCTGCTGTTGACAAAGTACTTCATTAATTGCATAAAGCAGGACCCAAGGGTATTCATATCTCCCCTTCCCTTCAAAAAATGCCTCATTCAGTCTCCCACCCAAAAGAAAACAGTCTACCCTGTAGTTCATCCTGCACTTTTAAAAATAATTGCTTAACTGTTGGTTTTGTTGGATTATTCCTGGAAATTTTCTAACACTTTTTCTGTGTTTACATCACTGGAACAGTCTCTGTTGCACTGGGTTTACATTTTAGTTAGGTTTAGTACAATAGGGAAAGGTATTCCCTCCTTTTGGGGTTGAAGTGGATGGTAGTTTTGGACGTATGGGACAAAGGTACACTGCAGCTTTGCAGACTGTCAGCTTGGTGCAAGAAGTTGTACCGGTCAGGAGATGCTCCTAATACTTTCTCTCACACACTGTTCCAAACAGCGTCTCCTTTTAAGCCGAATGCCAAACATCTGGGGTTGAAGGAGAGTTCATTTTGCAGAGGACGCCTGCAAACACTGTAGAAGTCAGACCAGAAGGACAGATGGTCATCCTTTCCTTACTTCCCCTGGGTAAAGAATTGTATTGCAGAAGAGCTATTAGGAGCCAGACAACCTTCTGGTAATACAATGTCATTTATCTGAACCAGCCAGCTGAGTGGAGGTTATTAGCGTGGAAAACTGTTTTACTGATTGCTGTGATCTCTGCAAGAAGAGTGTCTGAGTTGCAAGCTCTTAAGATGAGTCAACCCTTAATCATTTTCCAGAGGCACTGGCCCTTCGGATCCGATGGTCTCGGTGCCGGTTCCGATCCCTTCATCGGATCTGAGTGGGAGCTGACTCTCTGAGCCCAGAGAGAGTGGTTCCCCCTTGGCCTTCGATGTAGTGGAGAGGGCTCTGTTGAGAGAATCCGGACCCCCGGCCCTTGTCTCGGCTCCACCCAGCACTCCCTCTCTGCTGGGCCAGGCTTCCATCACCCTGCCAAAGGGACAGCCTGCTTTAATGTCCCAGGTAGTTCCATTGGAACAGGATGTTGCTGGCGAGGCCTCCTCGGACAGCAACCCCGAGGAAGTGCCCCGCAAGCATAAGTGCAAGAGGAGGCACGTGGACTCCCTTGAGTCCTTAACTGAGAACACTGACTTGGATGAAGGGGAAGGCTCCCCAAGATCACCCCCTGAGGATGTCTCCTTTGGAGACATCATGGAGATGGTGAGGATCAGAGGTGGGTGGTCTGCCCCCAAGTCTTCCTCCGAGTCCGTGTTTCTGGAGGCATTCGAAGCAGGCCCGTTTACCTCTTGGGTGTCCCCTCCGGCCGACCCCTTGGTGGACCTTATTACCACCAGGGCATGGAAGGATCCGGACACCGTGGAGCCAATACCCAAACGCCCGGACAGGATACTAAGCCCCCCTCAGACCGGTCGCACTGGAGCAAGGGTCCCCCCGTAGATGCCATGTTGACGGCAGCAGCCACGAAGAGGGAACTAGCTCAGGAGAGCCCCTCAGTCCATCCACCGAGCAAGGAGTCCCGCTTGATGGACCGCTTAGGGAGGCGAGTTTTTAGTTCAGCGACCTTCTCGGTAAGGTCTCTGAACTATATGGCACATGTGATCAGGATGCAGCGGGATCTTATCAAAGAATACGCTGCCTCCCCCCCCCCTGAGTCCATGTCGGCGGAGGACAAACAATTGTACTCCACCCGAATGGCCACTCTGAGATCCATTTCAAATACCTCTATGCGGCTATTGTCCCACGCCACCGAGGGAGCCGCTAGGGTTAGTGGAGCAGGCCTAGTCATGAGACGTCAGGCCTGGCTCCGTCATTGTGACTTTGAGGAGCCCTTTAAAGTGTCTTTTGCAAATGCCCCTTTCGATGGTTCTGCTCTGTTTGGCAAAACGGTTTGCGAGACACTTGTCCAGAGCGAGGAGGATGGGAAGACGTCTGCTGTCTGTCTGCTTCTCTGCGCCCCAGTGGTCCTTTTCGAAGAACCAAAAGAGTCGGAAGAAGATGTGGTTCTGGAAATCGCAACATTCCCAACCTGCTCCGGACAACCAGTCCTTCCGTGGTAGAGGAGGACAGGGAGGACGCCGCCCCAGGGGCAGAGGGGCTCCGAGAAACTTTGGGTCCCGAGAACCTTTCTCTGACCGGCCCACGCAGCAGCCCTGAAGGGTTGCCCGACTGCTCCACTCTGGAGGCAGTCGGGGGGGGGGCGCTTCTCGGAGCACCTAGCGGCATGGGAGTCAATCACGACAGATCGCTGGGTGCTTCGAATTATATCCAGAGGGTACAAAATACCATTACTTCATGTCCCCAAATTCAAGAACCTCCTCTATGTACCACCAGATCTGAGGGAGTCTGCAGCCGCAGTAATTCAGCAGCTGCTAAGAAAAAGAGCCATCCAGTCCGTCCCCCAAGACCAGCTCGGATTAGGGTTCTACTCCAGATTCTTTTTGGTGCCAAAAAAGACGGGGGACTTGAGACCGATTTTAGTCCTGTCCCGCTTGAACCTGTCGGTAACCAAGGAAAAATTCCGAATGGTCACTCTTCAATCTTCTAAGGGAGAACGATTGGATGTGCTCTATAGACCTCAAGGATGCGTACTACCACTTTCTAATGGACAGACTATCCAGGAGGTTCCTCCGCTTCCGGCTGGGAGCCAGTCACTACCAGTTCAGGGTCCTTCCCTTTGGCCTCACCACAGCCCCCAGGGTGTTCACCAAGGTATTAGCAGTGATTGCGGCCCACCTGAGACTCAAGGGAATACAGGTCTTTCCGTACCTGGACGACTGGCTCCTGACCACCCCAACAAGGCATCTACTTTGCTCAGAGATTTCTTTCTCCGCCTAGCCCCACAGTTAGACATCACCATCAATGCCGACAAATCCTTTCTGGCCCCGACACAAGCCATAGAATTCATAGGAGCCAGAATAGACACCAGAGAGCTACGAGCCTTTCTAACGTCCGAACGACTTCGGAATTTGCAACTCCATGTGTAGGCTATCCTCCAATCAGAGACCCCACCAGCGGAATTGGTCCTGAGGGCGCTGGGCTCCATGGTGGCAGCGATAACGCTCCTTCCATGAGCCTGTCTGAACATGCGGGTACTGCAATGGACCCTTCTAGTACAATGGTCCTTTCTGTCCTTTCCTCTTCATCACCGCATTGCTATCAGCAAGGCTTGCAGGAGGGCTGTATTATGGTGGCTCCATGCTCCGGACCTCCATACGGGCCGACCCTTCTGCACCTCTCCCCCTCTCGCCACTGTGACCACGGATGCCTCCCATCTCGGGTGGGGGGGCATTATTCAGGCAGGACGGTCCAAGGCACGTGGAACGATAGAGACCTCCCTGCATATCAACGTTCTGCAGACGAGAGCGGTGCTGTACGCGTTGCAAGCACTTCAGAATCTCCTCCCCATATTAACGATTGCAATTCAGTCGGACAACATGTCGGTTGTCTGGTACATCAACAAACAGGGGGGAACCAGGTCTTACCCTCTATGCCACGAAGCCGTGAGAGTGTGGGAATGGGCGATCTCCACCAACCGCTTTCTGATTGCAATGCACATTCCGGGGCGGACCAACATCCTAGCGGACAAACTCAGTCGCACCCTTCTTACCCCGTACGAGTGGTCTCTCAACCCACTAGTAGCGAAGCAGATATTCGCAATATGGGGGCAACCCTGCTGCGATCTTTTTGCCTCTCCCTCAAACACCAAATGCAGCAATTTCTTCGCTCTGATTCCCCCTCCAGGGGAAAATCCAAGAGATGCTCTGGTGCATGCTTGGCCACCCGGTCTACTTTATGCCTATCCTCCTCTACCCCTGATGCTGCAACTCTTTCAGAAAGCCTCGTGGTTGGGGAGCAGGATGATTCTCATTGCCACATTCTGGCCTCGGCAAATTTGGTTCCCTTACCTGTGGTCTCACCTAGTGAATCCTCCTTGGATTCTGGATCCCAGTCCGGATCTAATCTCCCATCCATCGTACTTACCGACCCAAATCTGGACAATCTGAAGCTGACAGCTTGGTTGCTCCAGTTCCACTCCTAGTTAGGACTCCCGGTATCTCTTCACCAGTCAAAGCCATCCTTGTGGCAGTGCATAAGCCCTCCACCAGGGAAGTGTACAGCAGTAAATGGAAACGTTTCTCCATCTGGGCGGAGCATCATAATTTAGATCTCTTTACGGCTCCTCTTCCATCCATATTAGACTTCCTAACCGAACTTTTTCAGGAAGGCGCTAGTTGCTCAACTGTCAAAGTGCAATTGGCTGCCATCTCCCATTACCGTGTGGGACATGATACAGGGCCTTTGATGTCGGCCAAGTTGTGTAAAACCTTTCTCAAGGGCACCTTTTTGCTTAGCCCCCTATAAAAGAAGCCGTACCGCCTTGGGATCTTTCACTAGTTCTTCAAGCCTTGACTGCTCCACCTTTTGAACCTGCTGCTTTAGTAGATCTCAAATTTTTGTCCTGGAAAACAGCATTCCTTGTAGCCATTACTTCTGCGAAAAGAGTTTCGGAGCTTCAAGCTTTCTGTGAAGCCTCCTTATTTGATCTTTCATCCGGACAGAGTATACCTCAGGATCAATCCCTCTTTCCTTCCCAAAATAGCATCAGAAACCAATATAAATCAATCCATAAATTTACCGGTTTTCTTCCCTAAATATCAGAATAAAGGAGAGTACAAGCTGCACTCATTAGATGTTCATAGGCAGCTACGTTTTTATACTCATAGAACAGCTGGTCATAGACAATCCGACCAGCTGTTCGTTTCCTTTGCCAAATTTAATTTGGGGAAAGCAATATCAAAAGTATCTCTATCACGCTGGATTTCACAATGTATCCTATTAGCGTACCAAGCCTTTGGGAGACCTGCACCTGAAGGAGTTTGCACACATTCCACTCGTTCCATCTCTACTTCTGTGGCATTCAAGTCTAGAGTTCCATTGGATGATATTTGTTCGGCAGCCACCTGGGCCTCATCTCATACCTTTATTAACCACTACAAACTGGACGTGATTTCTAGAGGGAGAGCATCATTTGGCTCTGCGGTGCTCCGCAATATCCTTCCATGATGGCCACCCAAGATTCAGGTAGCTGAGGACTCTGTCCCACGGGTTGCTGACAAATGAAGTCCCTACTTCAGATTAAGAAGTTGAGTACTCACCATAACGTTCCATCTGAGTAGGTAGCTTCATTTGTCTGCAGCCATCCCCCCTCCTTCCCCCTGGCCTTCAGCGGATCTGTGTTAGTTGGATACCCTTTTTGGGTACATATTGAGGGGCAAACTCGATCTGAGGTCATGGAGGGTTGGCAGGGGATTATGGGTGAGGGGTGGAGCTAGGAGCTCGGATCCATTAGCTTGAAACAAGTTGCCGGCATGGATCCGATATCGGATCCAAGACCACAGGTTGCAGACAAATGAAGCTACCTATTCAGATGGAACGTTATGGTGAGTATATAACTTAGTGTCCGCTGCCAGGGATCCACAGAGAATGGCAGAACTTCATACAAGGCTTGTTTAGTCCCTTGATGGCTTTCAAGCCCCCTGAGGAGGCTTCAAAGCTACCAAGGCACTGAATAAGCCTTGTTAGCTTTCAAGCCCCCCTGAGGAGGCTTCAAAGCTATCAAGGCTTATTCATTGCTTTGATAGCTTTGAAGCCTCCTCAGGGGTTTCGGATCTGCACCCACTTGGTGGTCTACCCCCAAATGGTCAAGGGACCCTAAGTTGTTGGATGAGGACTCTTGACTCTGATGCTGACTCCTTAGCTTACTCCTCTCAGTTGCATTCCTTAGACTGTGGGTTGGAGAAGGAGTTTGTCAGTCCTGATCCTCCTTTAGAGGAACTCTCATTTGGGGACATGATCCTCCCCATGATGGAGCATTTCTCTGCTTCCCTGACACCGGATTCCCAACCTCCAGCTCCCACCCTGGCAAATGGATTCCCAACCTCCAACTCCCTAGAAACCTGACAAACCTCAAGTGCCGGATGCCTGCAAGTTCTTATACAAGTGCACTTTTTCTGATTCATCAGTAGTATTTTTTTTGTCTACTGGCAAACCTTCTAGGCTGTTGCCCACTTCCAAGCTCCCTCCCTCGGATAAAGACAGTAGAGGTATGGAGAGGATTGGAAATGGTTACATGTTACATTACAAATATTACATGTTTGAAAACCTCATTTTATCACCTTTTGATCCAGCTGCTTTGCATCCATCAGAACTCAAACTCTTGACTTCTGACCGTATTTATGTACTGGAATTGATGCAGTTTAGTCATTTAGCAGCTTAAAAGGATAACAGAAGAAAGTTCTGATCAAAGGATCATTTGTTGCTAAATAAAGAATTACATTAAGGGTAAGATTTTAGTTGTGGTGCGGATAGATTTAAAAAAAAAGCATTTAACAGCATTCCACTTTTATGAATAAAGGAATGCTTACAGATGTGTAGCTACACTCAATCAGTTACATTACATTGATAATGAAAAAGTGACTGGGTCCATGACAGAGGGGAAATCCTCGTCCTAAGGATAAAAATTCAGAGAGATTCCAGGATGATTCAGTTACCGCCGGTGTTTTGTTTCTTGCCCTTAACCCATTAAGTTAAGTTCATAATAAGAAATTATATCAGATGATTGTATAATACAAGTGTCAGCTATTATAGCAGAGTGTAGTTTCTGGTGTACTGTATGTCTTGTATAAACTTTGTATAATCTCTATATGTGGAGCTTTTCTCCCCGGGCCTCCGCTGAAAATGGGTCTTATCCCAGTCTGACTTTCCCTCTTAAATGTAAAGTAAATAAAAATAAAAAAGTTATTTAATAGATTAGGCTACAGTTTGGTTCCCAGAAAACAACCTTATTTAAAAACATCTAATTTACTCTGTGGATGATTTAGAACTGCATAGTTAATCAGATTATGGAGAATGTTTATATCGTACAAGATCACCCATTACCAGCAGTTCGAGAGAGGCTAGAAAACCAGGTATAGTAATCCCTGAAAAAAAGACAGAAGTAGTATTGATCGTTGACATTGCCACACCCAGTGATTTAGTGTCTTACGGACAGTCAGAAAATACCAGGATTTGCAGGCAGAAACGAGAGAAATGAGGAGATACCCAGACAATTTCAATAGTAGTACAAGTAATAGGTCAAAAAGAATTTACTGTCCTGCCAGTACATGTAACTGTATGAATTACAGCAAAAGTAAATTCTGGGCACATTGTGGGTGCTGAAAAGAGCACTTATCATTCTGAAACTAATAATTTCATCGACTTGGAATGGGGTCCATTCATGGTATTAGAAACTCACTTTACCTTTGGTTATCATCTATGTTAGAAGGATTTCAGAGTTGCATTTCTTCATGTGCATGTAAGGAATCTCTCTTCCTTCTAAGGACAGGGATTACCTTGCATACTAATACCAGTTTCATACCTAAAGTGGTAACTAAATGAGGTACTTCACCTGTTTGGTTTCTTTCCAGTTCTGCAGAACATGGGAGAAGGCTTTACATAATCTGTATGATGTACACCTGAGGTTTTGGTTAGAACTGAACAGATTAGAAAATGACTAGTATCATTTGCCAGTGGCAGGGAGGAAAAAAAATCTCTGAACAAGCAAACCATGTTCAGATGGCTCACACTGCATTTACCTCTCACTTTTTTGAAGTGGAAAAAAAACTACACCTGGGCTGTCATTTTTTTACTAGGGCCACTGTAACCCTTACAGCTTTACCACAGGGTTTAACACAGTCAATCCTGAATGCAGACATCTGATTGTGTCTCTTCTCAAAACACTACAGGTTTTGCTATTGCCATTCTACATAGTCTGCTCTGTGCAGTCCCCCCTCAAGGTCAGCTACACACCAGTTTCAGGACCAGTGTGTATTCCCAAAAGTTGTCAGTGAAACAATGAATTTTAAAATGAATGTACTAAAGTAAGGGACACCGTATAATTGTAGAAGTTTGAATACATCTTTCAGCTGCAGTCCCAATTCCCTCCCACCCCTTCTCTGTTATTTCTAGGCATTCTGGGCTTGGAGTGGATCCCTTTTCCAACTGTCCACACTTCCACACTCTGTTCCTTTACCAGACACCTGATTTCCCCAGGACTAGGACTTGTATATTTATCAGGCTACCTCAGAAAACAGAATATTGCATGGTCCTACTCCTCTGTTATCCCTTCCACATCTTGATATCCATATGGGAGGGAGTCCGTTTGAAGTAAGTCAGATGGGTGTAGACCTTTGGAAGTCAGGCTTGGCTACTGGGTTTATGTGAGCAGGAATCCCCAGAAGTTGATTGCAGCAGCGAGTGCATTCAAATATCTACCATTATGGTAAGTTCCAGCATTCTCTGACTTGCATGCTTAATGTGAACTTGTCACCTCATTCGGCGGTTTGCTGCTTGCTATCCTTACGCTTTTTATTTTAATAGTTGCTGCTGCTGTTTGTCTTTTCAGCTGGAACTGCACTGCCAAGTTATGTTTAGGAACTACCAACGGAAGAATGACATGGACGAACCACCTTCTGGGGATTTTGGCTTTGACAGTGAGGAGAAAAGCAGCAAGAGGAAGCTGCATGACCCCAAGTATGCAGAACTGGATGAGAAGTACTATCGCTTTGGCATCAAGCCTGAGTGGATGATGATACATCGCATCTTAAATCACAGGTACTGCTGACATACTGGAGTTTTCCATTGCTCACTCTGTCCAGCACACTGATTATACTCGTCAGAAGTGACACCAGCAACTAGGATCCAGATTAACTTTTAGTTTAGCATTTGCTTTTGGATAGTGAATATTTGAAAAAGCTTCATTGTTTCATACTTCAAATGAAATTCATTTGCTGATGGAATGAAGTGCTCAGTCACTTATTTATTTCTTTTACTTAAACGTTAATCAGGATCCGAGTAAGTTGGTGATGTCTTTTCTGACATTATTTGTCCCTTTTTTTTTGTTTGCTGGTTAATGTTTTTACTTCAGTGGTGAAAGTCTGTCTTGTTTAATTCTTGGAATAGTGTAGTATCTTACCATTGTGACGTGACTACAGATTCAGTGCTTGTACCCTTGAAAGGTGTGTGATAACTATATAATCCAGTGTTCCAATGTTTATACATGTTCATCGTAATAGTCACTGCTTCAGAAACTAAAAATCTGAGCCTTGGCTGTCTTGTTTGCTCGTTTCCCACCTTTCCTAGCCAGTCCCATATCCCAGGCTTTGCTTGTCTCAGGACTTTTTCTGTGTTCAGAGATATCCAGACCTTGCTGTGGTAGAGGGAAGTCCTACTGCTTACCAGTGGGAATGGTGAGCATTGTACTGCCTCTCTAATGCTAGAGGAGTGGTTTCCAGCTCTGAAATTGTAATTTTATTAGCCTTTTTGGGCTGATTTTTATCCCTTTCAACTTTCTGGCTTAAAAACGCATGTTTCCACATTTTCGCATCATGTAGCACTGTGAGGCTACAGTTAAACTATTCCAGGTGCCAGAAAGTCCGCTGTTTAAATTTTCCCTTAGATCTAGCTGGTTTCTCAGTAGTAGCACTAAAATCTGAACCCCTGTGACTAGCACTTGCTCTAGAACTTGCTGGAAAGCACTAGGAAGCCTGAAACTGATACAAGCACTCAACTCTCCTTGTCAATAAGGAGAGATTAATCGTAGGCACTAAACAGTCTATAATTGCAAAATACCTTGCAAAGGTAAGGGAAAACCGCTCTTAAACTTTACAAAAAAAGCTCCTAAACAGGCATGTCCAAGGGTCAACTTCCAGTGATTTCTTCTGTCCACCTGGTGAATCTGGGCATACTGGGGCAATGTGGCAACTGCCTCATGTACACAGACAATTCTCTCCTCCTACCACCCAACACTACAATCTGCGAGAGATGCACTTGCATAGCCAAACTGGAAGCAAAGCTCTCTCCGGCCAAGATTGTGCTAGACCGTCAAGAGGAGAAGGTTAACACCTTCACTATACCTCAAGCAACTCATAGCCCTTCAAAACCCACACATAGCAACACTAAACCCACATATGCGGAGGCCCTTAACATTAACCTGCCCAAGCAACAAGGACCTCCGAAGCTGAAATGCAAACAAACATCCGTGACAACCAAAGTGACACATAGCTCACAACACCAGTGTGCCACCCAGCAACAGCCCCGAAGGCAAAACAATGTACCCAACACTTTAGTCATAGTTGACTCAGGCACACTGATGTCCCACTCACCAGGCTGAACAAGGAGAAAATTAGTCAGCTGCCTGTCTGGTGCCAGGATCCACCACATAACGCATGCACTCAAGTCACTCCACAAGTACAAATACGACTCTGTCATTGTCCATGCTGGAGTGAATGACTTGAGATGTACCTCCCTGGACTATATGAAAAGAGACGTGGAAGAGCTCTTAGATCATGTGGCCCAGGCAGGTATGACCCTAGGCCTGAATAGCATCCTACCTTTGCCCAGAATGATACCACAGTATAAGGACAAAATGATTGACTGCAATAATTGGCTAAGCTTCTGGTGTCATTCAAAGGGGATCCAGTATCAGTCAGCCTGGGAAGACATGATCGACAAACCACGATGCTTGGCCAGAGATGGTCTGCACCTGTCACCCCTGGGATTCAGGTTACTGGCTAAACCTCTTGCCACCCCTATAGTGCCTTTTCAGGCAAGGTTCAAAGGATAAAATCACCACCGTAACAGATACAAGCATGCAAAATCTGAAGGTAATGCTACTCCATGCTAGAAGTCTAAACCTCAAAATGCACTCTCTCGGGGCACTCCTAAAAATGGAGAACATAGATATCTCTGCAGTAACTGAGACCTGGTTCAAGGCCCCAGAGAGCAGCCCTGCAGTACCAGGCTACAACTCTTACCACACTTTTTGGCCGCAAAACCAAGACCGAAACACTAAAGGTGGAGGAGTGTCCATATTCACCAAAGATATTCACACCTCCAGGCTAGTTGCCCAACACAATGCATCTGAAATTCTCCAGGTGCAACTAACACTAGGTAAGACTGCAATCCAAATTGTAGCTTGCTGCAGATCCCCCACCATGCACCAAGATTCTCACTACACCTTTCCAAACATACTGGAAAATATTAAGATACAACCAAACACCCTAATACGGGGTGATTTCAACTAGCTTGCTATTAACTGGGAAAGCTACTTTGGTACCAACTCCTTTTCCCAACGGTTGTTGGAATTCATAAATTCCAATGCCCTGGATCAACTAATCCATTGTCCCACCAGGGGCTCCAATATCCTAGACCTGGTCATTACCAACATGGGAGATTATCCACGCCAGTGGTTACCTCCTCATAGATCAGGTCTGACCATAAGCAAATCACCCTTGACATCCACATCCCACCCCACCCCCCAGTAAGGAAACCTCCTTAAAAAAACTTCTCCAAAGCCAACTTCATGCTACTGAAGTCACAAACTTCACGACACCCATGCAGACTGGATCTGAATGTTCGACTGCAGAATCCTACACTAAGGCACTGTACGAGCACATCCACTCGTGCATGAATCGTTCCATCCCAAATAGAACCAAGATGCTCTTCTCCAAAAAAATGAAGCCAATCTGGTAGTCCCCTGCTATAAACTATACAACAGAAGGAAGAAACTATTGCAGAAAAGAGGAAAATCCTAGGATGCAAAAAAACTCCCTCACCAGCCTCAGTAAGAAGCTGAGATCCCTCATAAAATCCTCAAAAGCTAGTTATGAAAATAAAATTGCCAAAGATTCCAAAGACAACCACAAGGCATTCTATAGTTATGTCAAGAATCTAAATGGCAATGCTCAGATCTGCTCTGAGCTACAACAGAATGGCATTAAATATACTGATCCCAAGGATATAGCCAGTATCCTGGCAGATCGATTTAGTGCCACCTTCACCCCTTCTCACCCCCTAAAGGGCCTATCTCAGTACCAAAAGATTGCCACATTCCGGTAATCACGGCCACACAGGTAAAAACTACACTCTCCAAAGCTAAGAATACAGCATCCATGGGACCAGATGACATCCCAGGCTGTGTACTACATGAACTACAAAATGAACTGGCACATCACCTAAGTGTCATGTTTAATCAGCCTCACCTCAGGCATCTTGCCCACTGAGTGGTGCACAGCTACAGTTATCTCACTCCACAAGGGGGGATCCGCCTTGGATCCCTGGAACTACCATCCCATCCATCTGACAAGCCTGATCTGCAAGGGCATGGAATGCATTATCATGGAACTTATAAAAAGACATTGGCAACCTTCAAACACCAGACCCCACCCAGTTTGGGTTTGTGAAGGGCCGATCTTGTCTCCTGAATCTGATTGACT
The DNA here is from genome assembly GCF_019279795.1 of Protopterus annectens. Taxonomy (NCBI): domain Eukaryota; kingdom Metazoa; phylum Chordata; order Ceratodontiformes; family Protopteridae; genus Protopterus; species Protopterus annectens. The sequence continues at coordinate 19,311,801 of NC_056741.1, read as the reverse complement.
TCATAGGTTCATAGATCAGTCTCCAGAGCTGTGGACGAGAGTAAGGCGGTCCACGCAGCCTTATCAGGACCTCGCTAAGGCCTTCAACACCATCCCCCACTCTGGAATCATAGATAAACTTAATAAGCTGGGCGTAAATCCCTACGTCACTCGATGGGTTGCCAACTGGCTTACTGACAGAACCCCGACTGTAAAAGTAGCTGACTCCAAATCCAGGTCCAGAAAAGTGACAAGTAGAGTACCTCAGGGTTCAGTCCTGGGACCACTCCTGTTTGGCATCTACTTCTGTGAAGTGTATAGGCCAACATTAAGGGACTCTGGCTAACAAAGTTCGCAGAGGATTGCAAACTGGGAGCCATTATTGAATCTCCAAATGATGTGAATATTCTACAAAAGGGCCTTACAGAAACAGATGCCTGGTGCCAGAGCCATGGGCTCAAGCTAAATGCCAAGAAATGTATAGTTATCCCCTTTGGAAAAAAACATGTACCCATGAATTACCACATAGGTAGCAGTACACTAAACATCGCAAGTGTGATGAGAGACTTAGGGACATAGGTGGACAGTGGTCTCACTTTCGATAACCACATCGCCACAACAGTCAGGAAATCCTCTGTGGCACACCTCATCACTAAGGTCTTTTCATCCAGAAAAAAGGAGGTCATTGTCCCACTGTACTCATCCCTCAATAGACCCCATAATAGGGTATAATGCTCAGTTTGGTATGTACCTCATAAGACATCTGCAACAGCTGGAAAGGCCACAGAAATACCTCACTAAAAGAATCACAGGCCTAAAGCAGATGCCATATGCTGACAGTCTTAACAAAAAAAAAAAAAAAAAACTCCAGCTATACTCTGTGGCATATCGTCTACTTAGAGGTGATCTCTGCTTAACATACAAGGCCATGTCAAACCCTGAGCTGTTGGACATGCTCCACTTAAAGAAATCCCAATCCCTCAGAGCCACACGCTCCAGGGATCTAAACCTTGTCATCACAATGACCAAAACATGCTGGAGGGATAGGTTCCTGACCCAGAGACTCCCCATAATCTGGAATAGACTTGCCCATACATGTCAAGTAGAGCGCCTCATTGGCCCTCTTCAGAAGGAACCTTGATTGGATGAGAGATGAGAAATTCACCCCAGGGATCATGTCAGTCGCCCTGCTAGACAGGGGTCCAGAGAAGTAAAAATTGTGGGAAGAAATAGCCAGGGAATTGTTATGGCTAGGCTTGTATAGGCCCTAGGGCCGATAGCCTAGTACCAACCTATGAACCTATAAGGATAAAATTCTTAATGTGACTAACTTAGGATCAGTTAGTGGCTTGATTGAAGGAGGAGCATGGCTGAGGAGGGTGGGAGTAGGTGGCTTACTGCTTCCTATCCTGTGGGAGGGGTGACAACTGGACATGCTGCAAGATTTTCTCAGGGTGGCAGGCATTGTGAGCAGGCTTGGAAATGGGTATGCTGGGAGCCATCATTGTGGGAATTGAGAGGGTAACAGAGGTAGAAGAACCCTGAAGGCTTCATGGAGGATGGTCCTTATTTTATTTATCCTTTGATACGGTTAGTCCCTCTAGACCCGGGATGGTATTTATACTACTAGGGGAAATTTGGTCTGTGTATGGCAGAACTTACTTTTGATAGGTACCGTAGAAAGTCACCAACATATACCAAGTGTTCAAGCTGGAAATCCAAACAGCAAAGTAACAAAATACCAGCAGGGCAGCCACGGCAGTAGAAAACTTCAATAAAGACATATACACCATAAAAACAAAAAATATATATGTAAGACTAGTGCTTTCGTGTATAAAATACGCGTCTTCAGGTCATCTAAAAAACAAATCACATTAGACAATTAAGTACAATCAAATGGCCAGTCAAAGAGCTATACAACTTAATTACAACTTAATGAAATCAGATATTCAGTTAAAGGTACAAATAAAATGTACCCAAGGTTTCTTTAATCTGTGTGCTTTCAGAACAGATTTAACACTGATTACAATTTTATTCCTGGGTATCTGTGTGCCTGTAGCCTCAGAATCAACTTTAATTCTACTTCTAAGTGATTATTGGTATCCCCCCTCTTATACTGATATACACAGGTTGTAACACTGAAAGAAAAGCAGTGTTCTGGATGTGCAATAATATGCTTAGCTTTAGCTAGAGCATTTTTTCTAATTCTTTTTACGTATCTCATAAAGATGTTTACTAATACGTTCTCAATTTCTGGTTAGTTTTTATCTGTATAATGGGTACATGAATCACATGTAGCTAAATAAATTGTTAGTGTTGCAGTCTGCATAGAACCTGGGTTCAAAAACAAATTATGTATTGGGGCAGTTAAATAACCAATTTTTATTCAATACTTTGCAGAAACTGCATTTTCTACATTGATATGTACCTAGTCTCATCCCTATGGATTGTATTTTCTTGGTATCATTCCATAGAAGTTTTTTCACATTTGCATTGTTTCTAAAGACAAAACATGGAGTCTCCTCTACAATTCTTGCTGTAGAGTTGTCAGTCAGAGACCAGTGCTTACGAGTGACTTCTCTCACTACATCATTATTGCAGGTATAGTTGGTGACAAATGAAAATGAATAATTATTACTTGATTGATTTGTGGTGCGTGGTTTAGTATTTACTGCACCCATAGAATCTACAATGCGTTGATGGCGGGACAAACCCTGTTCTATCCCCTGTGGCACATGTTTCTTAACCTTTATTCATGAACATTTGTCTCATTCTGTCCATTTCTATGTCGAGTATATCACTCCCATCACAAACCCTTTTCACTCTCAAAAATTGACTTTTGACAATATTGGGGGAAAACATGGCAGGGGGTGCATACTATCATAACTCAATAGCCCATTGCGCCAACAAAGTTTCATATATAAAGTAGTGGATATATTCCCAGCCTTATCTCTAAGGAGAGAAACCCCTAGAAAGTCAATCTGGACATAGGATCGTTTTGGATATACCTCCCGTTACCATGGGAAAATCCTCCTTCAGAGACTCCTGCTAGTGTGTAGTCCCCCCCCCCCCCCTCCAGTGCTGCATTGCGGCATCAACAACTCACCTCTGTTGTTTGGGCGTAGAACCCCACAGCCTTCTACTCCAAAGACGAGTGTGCCACTGAAAATTTGATGACCAAAGTCTTGTGGATTGAAAGGAAAAGTTGATCAGTGGCAGGCAGAAAAAAAAGCGCAAATACACAAGTTTGGTATCTCCCATCAGGAAGATGTTAATTCCTTGGCCTGATCTTATAGTAGTCGATGCTTGTCTGCCACTGACGAGCAGTCCTGAAGTTTGTTCATTGAAGGAAACCCAGCCCTCAGACTTCATTTGTTCCACTTTGATTTGCTAGTTATGTGATAGCAAACATTTCTGTGTCTCAGAATCCTGAGCTTCTTGACTGTTTTCATATCAGTACAAAACTGTCATGTTATCCTGCTCTTTTTTTTTTTTCGGTTATCTGACCTTGCTTAAGCAGTTGTGAGCCTAGAAACCATAGAGTAGGAGGTGGTCTTTGTGCAGATGCTAAATCCTGCTAGCAGTAGTTAAATCTCGCATGATAAAACTATACTTTAGTCAAGATTGTGCGACTACCTGTGGTTTCTCATTCCTCTGTAGAGTTTGTATTAAAGTCCCTACTAACTGATCTGCTATTGCAGTGTAATGCATTTTGCAGTGGGATTTCTAATTTTGTAATGCTTATTGTATGAGTAGTAGTTGCAGTCTTACCACTTGGTACTTCCACCACATTCAGCCTGACTGAAAGAGCTCTGCACTCTTTCCATTCTCAGCAGGATGGACACTGATGTCCTGGGGCATCGTACATTACCACTGTAAAGGCAATATTTGCACCATCTTTAGTTCTTTCTTGCTGCAATTCATAATCACTTGCAGTCTGTCATTACTTTCCAGGTTACTATAGCATGTAGATAAGCATCATATAGGGGACCATGTCCTTCTGTCTTTTGAGATTGTTGCTATACTTAAAATTGTGTAGTGGTCTGATACGGTATGTCCACCACTGGTAACCTCTCAAAATGCAAGTGTGACAAATTTCCCACAAGGACTTTTGACATGCAGCATATCTTCTGTGTGCCTAGACCATGATCCCACCTCCTCTTGGCTGTGTTGGGTTTAGTAATCTGATTGTGAGGGGCTGTAGTACAGAGTCGTCTGTATATGAGGTAGCTTGAATCCTTATCCCAGACTAGTGACATCTGGCTTACAACAGCTGGTAGCTTCAGATACCCCCCCCCCCCAAAAAAAAAATGTGAAGTTGCCAGAGGAGAGAGAAAAACTGGAAATGGAGAAAGCCTCTGTAGCAGATGCCAAATGCTTGCCTACATGCAAGGGTGTTTATCCTGGTGAGATGCTCCTATAGGCTCTGGCCCTTATCCACACCATCTCAGAGGACTCTGACAGTCCTTTGGAGGCTGCCTTGCAATTGGGCTCCGGCATGTCCACTTCAGTCAAACCATTGACAATGGTGGTTAGCCTGTACTCTTCTCTGGGCATCTGGGTTTGATGCATGCATACTGATTTGTAAGGGGAACGACTGGGTTACATTGGGTTTAGTGCAGGAGGATGTCTGTGGAACTAAGGTCTGGAAGGCCTGTCCCCCATACCCAGATCTGAGGCAGCCATGACTAAGTCAAGGACTTGTTTCCAAACTTAGGATAAGTGCCTTCCTGTGGTCAGACTACCAAATATTTCTGGGACGAAATCAAGACTAAAACTACTGCATCATAGACCATTTTCTTTCATAAGAATCTTTTATTTTTAAGACGCTGAACATTCAATAAAAATATTGTGGTGTTCACTTAGTACAAAACTCCTACCCCTGAAAACACTAAATTACTAAAATATTCTGCTAGGCAGTTTACCACCAGTATCGTTTTGCTACCGTTATTTTCGTGATGCTTACCTTTTGCTGCCATTATTTTTGTGATGCTTACCTTTTGCTACCGTTGTTTTCATGATGCTTGCCTTTTGCTGCTGTTATTTTTGTGATGCTTACTTTGTTAGTTATTTTTGTGATGCTTACCTTTTGCTGCCATTATTTTTGTGATGCTTACCTTTTGCTGCCATTATTTTTGTGATGCTTACCTTTTGCTGCCATTATTTTTGTGATGCTTACCTTTTGCTGACATTATTTTTGTGATGCTTACCTTTTGCTGCCATTATTTTTCTGATGCTTACCTTTTGCTGCCATTATTTTTCTGATGCTTACCTTTTGCTGCCATTATTTTTGTGATGCTTACCTTTTGCTACCGTTATTTTCGTGATGCTTGCCTTTTGCTGTTATTTTTGTGATGCTTACTTTTTTGTTACCGTTATTTTTGTGATGCTCACCTTTTGCTGCCATTATTTTTGTGATGCTTACCTTTTCTTTCTTTTGCAGCATTGATAAAAAAGGAAGTGTTCACTACTTGATAAAATGGAGAGAATTATCTTATGACCAAGCATCATGGGAAGCAGATGACATGGACTTTCAGGATTATGAGAATTACAAGCAGACCTACTGGAACCACAGGTGAGAGATGCTGGGTCAGATTTCGCTGTATTAAAACCACAAGCAAGTAGTTTTGGGGTGTGGGGGGACAGCGAAATAGATCTTTAGATGAATAGGTGCTTGAAATTGCAGACGGGTGATTGGAATTGAGTGAATGTACTGGATTGTAGCATTTAACCGTAAAGTAATGGTGAGAACGGCAATGAATTGTCACTGCTGATTTTTTTGTTTGTGTACAGACAAGTAATGCAGAGATTGTGCCTTTTGTAACTGAGAAACCCTTATGTCTGGTGAACTTGGACAGATGTCATAAGCTTGCTTGTTACAGCAGTGCACAGTGGGTGTTTAGCCCTGTTAAGTTTAAGACGTGGCAGTGCACGTTGGAATGCTCATGTTTTGGGGAGTGTAACTGTCACTGGCTTGTTGGACGAAGCAATGAATGAAGACTTTAACCCCTCTGTTGCATCTGCTTTTGTAGATGTCTGCCCTTGTATTCTAAACTTTGCTTGCTCTTAGGTCACCCTACCAGCTACAGTGTTTTGCTTTTTGCATGTCTTAACTGCATTTAGGCTACTTCTAAACGTAATTTGCAGGAGGAGTGAATGTGTGTGGAGGGGAGAGAATACAGAGCTTGTAGCAGTTCATTTCTGATACTACATTAGCATATGTATTACTACCTGCAAGAATTCAAGTAGCACAATTTTGCATAATTATTCCTAGAACCATATGCGAGTGATGCAGACGCAATGAAGCAGCAGATACACTTTTGTCATACAAGTTGTCATACAAGTTGGCCATGATACGGATTGAGTGAAGTCTCTCTCATGAGCATACAAGTCTGATGGATTCTGTGCTACATGAGACCGTGTTTCCCTTAAACATCAGTTTTTGAAAGAGGCTCTGTAGAAGATTTATTTTACTTGCATTAGCAGAATTGTTTCAGCAATTGTATGAGGTCTACACTACAGCAACTTGAACTCCGAAATTGGAGTCGAGCTTTGCCTTATAGGTCTCGTGCTGAGTCATAATCAGAAGGTCCATAATTAAACACTTTTGTGGGCCAGAAGTGTTCCACGGTCCTACTTGAAGATTTGTATAGAATTTTATGTAATGTAAGCCCCATAGTCTTGCAGAGTTAAACTCTGACATGCAGTTTTCAACCGTTCTCTAGACTGACAGCTGTTTTACCTTCTCCCTCTCACAGGGAGTTGATGATGGGGGAGGAAGGCCGACCACCAAGAAGATTTAAAGTGAAGATGAAGAAGATTGATCGGCCCCCAGAAAATCCAACTGTAGATGTAAGTTGAGTGAGGTTGCACTGAATTTTTAACTTTTTTTATTATATTGAAGAGGATGATATTGGGTTTGAGAGAGAAAGATGAAGCGTGAAGCTTCCCTGAATTATTGGAAGTGTTGGAGGTGATTTAATCTGCAACTTTAAATTCTGTAACCTTTGCTTCATGGATGATGAGTGATAGTTGCAAGTACAGCTTTCAGTTGATTGAGACACATTGGGAATATTTTGGGTCCCTTATGAGGGCTGGATTTACATTTTAGCTGTTGAATTGTTTGTATGTGGTTTTGTAGGATATTTTTAATAGTGATCTTAGAACTGCTTAGTTAAGGCTTTGGGTTTTACAGCTCAAAATCCTAGTTTGAATCGCAAAACTTGACATTTTGCTTTCTGTAGTGTAAAGCAAATCAATTTTGTAGGAACCATAGTGTTCCAGTGGGCTTTGCCCATTACTCTGTTACAAATCTTGTCCATTGCTTGAAGTATTTTAGCTACTGTATATGAGTAAATCTGAATGTATAGCCAGTCTCTCTTTCTGTATTGATGCCACAAAATATTTGGATGGGGTAGGTAGATAATATTTGGGTAGTTGTATCCTGAGATATAAATAAAAGTTTGGAAAATTGATCTTCAGTGTCGCATACGCTAGTGGAATTATGGGGGTGTTTTGTTGATTTGGGTGGTATTTGCATGTTTATGTACGTTCAGGTAACTTGGTAGGGATGTTGTACAGACTTGAATGTCTTTGTGCGGTAGGTCCACTAGAGGAAAAGTTTGGCGAGTATGTATATAGCTTGAGACCCGCGAGCTGTTGGGCTCGTTCATTAAGTTTTTAAGGTAGCAGATGTAGCATTCTGAAAGTATAAGGGAATTCTTGAAGTGGGCTTGTTCAAATGGCTAGCTAGATGGTTTTGAGCTTATAAAATTTTATTTCCTAAAGTATTTACTCCACAGGTTTGCAACAATCTTTTGTTTGCATTGCAGAAGAAAATTCACCAAGCTGTGTTTACGGCATGAATATTCATGGATGGGCAAGTGGCAGTTAATTCACTTTGGGTTCCAGTTGTAGGAGGAGACTGAGGAGAACATTTATTTGGTGATCCCTGTGTGGGGTGGGGCAGGATATTGTAACTTTGTAATGTGTAGGTATTTGTGGGATTTGAACTCTAACTGGTGTGCTGTTAGGGAGAAGTGCTGTGTCTGGAGCATGTAAGTGAAACTGCTTATGGATCTGCTGCACACAAGTGCAGGAAGGATTACTGGTCTTAACTCAGTGTATGCATTATAGTGGGGGGTTCTGGTTATCCTCGCTGTAGTAATACTATGGTTAGAATCTGTGTTTAGTTCAGGTTTGGATCCATGATTTGTTAATGTAGAAAGCAAGACAAAGTTATGAAATGACAAATTAGTCTTACATATTTATTTCCATGTGAAAATTGTCCCCTTTCCTTAATCTGAGCATTTTTGTGACTGTATAAAGCTGTGTTGCAGAATTGTGCCAGTCTCATTGTCCAGGAAAGAGCATATCTTTTTGTTTGCAAATGTAATGTTCTTTCATATGTTTAGATGCTCTTTGTTGCAGTAGTCCTGACTGCTGGAACTTCTGACTATTGAACTTTCAGGAATAAGCAAGGACTACTGCAGCTTGGGATCTACTTGTTGAACATCTGTTATGGTAAGTTCCTGTGCAGTTGTAGTTCTCTGTACATCCTTTGTATGACTTAAGTTTTGATTATCAGCTGGTGTTGCTTACATTGGTACCACTTATCCACCCTTTCTTTTACTAGAACAGAGGAGTACTTATTCAGAACTTGTTTGCTAATAGCTCAGCTCATTTTGAAATTAATCTTAATGGGTATGATTGTAAGTGCTTAAAGCTGAATTTGATTATTTTACATCCAGCAAGGTTTGGGGCTAAGTATGCTTTGACCAGGTGAATCTTGCTCTGTTTTGGCAGACGAGTACAAGAAGCTAAGAAACTGAGGAATTACAGCAGTTCATTACAAATCATTTTTTTTTTGCCACTCAGAAATTTTCATTGGTAGTCATTTGAAAACTGTCCCCTCATGCATCTAGTTGCCAGGTAGAAATGTTCAATGGTAATTGTTTGAAAATAGTCTCTTCCATTGCTTATTAGTCTGTAGTATGTCATATAGGTGTTTGGTAAGTGGTACCACTTTCTTTATCTTGAATGAAAGAATCCACTGCAATGTTTCCCCTTGCCTTTAAAGACTGCTTTGTTACATACCTTTACTGTAGAGTGCTTAGTGGCCGGGAAGTTGAAGATCTGTGATTTGTTTGGAACGAGATAGTATCATCAGAACTGCAGTGCAGCCATTTTAGGGTGTATGAAGCCCCTTTTGTTCTGTTGCCAGTGCTCCAGTGCTCCCCTTCTCACTGCTATATAACAAGTTTGGTTGTTTTACTGTGGTGCTCTTCAGTTTGACAGTAAATGAGGTGGACTGTCCTGTGCAGAGAGGAACTGAGCTGTCAGTGTGGCAACATAGAGGAGACTATAGTTGGTGAGTTAGGAGAGTGTAGGTGAACCATGCCTGGAGTAATTCTCTCTCCTAGATATGGGCACACTATATTACTTGATAAATGCATGTCCTGCATCTGATGCCTCATTCCTTTTCATATGATCATGGTGAACCCTGTTTATAATTTCATTTTTCTATGTATTACACTGAGCTGTCGTGTCCAGCAGTCGTGTTTTTCACTTTTGCAGGTGAAAAAGCATAGCTTCAACTTTTGATTCATAAATTTTGAACGTTACCTTATTTTAAGTTGCACTGACACTGTTAATTGAATGTGCTGCCCTTACCAAGACATTAGCTGCAGTAATATATGCTGCATGCAAGTCAGGGTTCGGTGTTGGGGGGGGGGGGGGGGGGCTGCAGAGTTTTCAGTTTCACAAGTACGCAGTCATTCAACATCTCCATTGTCCTGTTTCTGTTTTAGTCATTTCAGGGTCATGGAGAAACTACAGTTTATCCTGGCAGTCACCTGGTTTAAAGCGTAGAATGTAAGACTGTACAGGATTCACTGCCTATGATCCGTGTACAAGGCAGATGACCTGGCTTAAACAAAAAAAACAGCATAAAGCTGAATTCTCCCTGTACCTGACACATGCAGGCGTACAGAGGTAGGCACCAGAGTAGTAACTGTCATATCATGCATTCTTTATAGAAGGGTCATTTGCTATGCTGTGGTATAGCACTTATGGAGATTATGCAACCAGCCAGATGTCAGGCAGTCTGGCATAACTCTGAGCTTTCAGGCACTGTGGGTTGTCCTCTCCCTGTATTGAACACTATTTGTGTGCGTGGTATAAAGGTCAGGGGTTCCAGCCATACTTTTATGTTTTTCCTTTCACAGACTGCAAGTCATTCCATTGATATCATTTATAGTGACCCAGAGTATCCTGTTTGAGAAATTCCTGTATTGCCTTGTTTTGTTTTGCATTGTAATTTGTTACTGACGAAGTCTGTATTGTAGGAGATCTTTCCAAAGCATAATATCACTGGTAAAGATTCTGGCTTTAAACTTTCCTGCCTGCGTTAATACTGACAGGTTGTGACCACTGTTTATATTCTAGGATCAATGCCTGTGAAGCTGGATGCTTGTCCTACAGGCATTGGCCTTTGGCACCTGCTTGCAGAGGAAATACGTAGCCACTTGGCTTTGGATCAACTCACAAAGGGTTTGGCCTTCATTGTCAGGGAGTGCTGTTCCACAAAAGCGAAACACACCTATCCTGACCCCTCAGACTGAGTTGTATGAGGAAGACCTGGCCTACTACATGGCTATCATACCAGCAGTGATAATCTCATTGGGCTACCCTCCAGAATATTCCTGGGAAAAGACTCTAAACACGATGAGTGGAACATTAAGTGGGAGTGCAGAGTGAAGTGCTGCACCTTCATTATTCATTACACTTGGGGAAAATGGCTTCATGCATATATCCACTCATCTTGCCAGACTTCCTGAACTTACAGTTGGTATACTTTATAGGAACTGTGCTTATAGGATACATTGTGACTGTCTCTACATAGTGTTTATATACGGTCTGTTTACTGTCCCAAGTCTTGGACCACCTTAACAAAGCTTCAAATAAAATGTTGATTCTTGTAAAAGATATTTGGACATATTTGAGAATGAACCCCATTGCATTGCTGTAACATTTGAGCTGGCCTCCTCAGACCCCGACGATACAGTCCCATTCTGTCAAATTGTATTTCAGCGGGTGGGAGCTTTTGGTGGTGCAATACTGTTTTTTTGTCCCCGGTGCTTCAACCTGTGGGGGTGAAGAGTGCTTTAAAGCAGCAAAACCATTTTGTCTTGAAAGATGTGGCAGGTCAAATGGTGACATCCTTCTGCTGTAAAAGAACTGATGGTGTCATTTGCTGTTTTTGTGCAGATTATCCTGGTATGTAGAGACCAGTATTACATTTGGGAGTGACCAAAGCTCTGGAAGTCTGATAAGAAATGCGTGCATCTGCATACAGCTGTTTCCACAGATGTAACGCATGACACTGCAGCAGTGATCATTCTGTCCAAAAGGGTGTTATTTTGTGTGTGCTAATAAGACTGCCTCCAGGACCCATGAGAAATGCATGGATACTTTCTTCCACAAACTGTAGCACAGTTGCATGTATTCTTGATTACTGCTATTGCAGCTGATACGATGAGCATGCATCTTTGAATCCTTTTTGCTGAAGGATTTTCAGTCTTGAGGTTAATATCCTTTTACTTGGGAGCAATGTTCTACTTTGAGTTTTATTCATCGTTTTGAAGGAGTTGGTATTTTTTTTGCTGTTCTTGCAATACTGTTGGAGCAATGAAATGACTTTGTATGTCACTAGATATTTTCCTGAGGTAATCTGTTATCTTCAGATGTGGGCAACTTAGTTTACTGATAGCCAGGCAGGTAGGATGGCAGAGGGGGCACTTAGTCTGAAGCACTGCTAAAGCAGAGTGCAGGACCTAAGCCCACTAGGCAAGCACATGTTACATGAGCTGTGCATATGTATCTGGTGGTTTGTGTGCAGTAAGTGCACGTGAAGATAGTAACACTTTTATGTTTAAAAAAAAAGTTTAAATTTTGGATGTTCTCTCACCTTCATTCTTGCATGTGGGTTCGGAGCTGATCCTCTGCTCCAACTCTGCCGATTACAAAGCTCGAAGTCTCTAAGTTGGCTCGTGGCAAGATAGGTATCCCATAATGCAGTGGTATCAATCAGCAGATCTCGTTTGCTACTTTACGAGTTCAGAAGTGCTCCTCTTGGCCGTGGCGAAGTTAAAATCTTTTTCTGCATTTTTTCATATTTGTAGACTGTTTTCTCTTAGTAGTTAATTAATATATAATTAAAATACTGTTATTTAGACTATAGGTAACATTACTGTTAGTTGTTTGATCTAAAATTTTTGCTGATTTGTCAACTGTTTTGCCGTTTTTCCACAGGCCGGTTGTTGGTATCCCCTAGTGGTAGTTAATTGTTTATATTTAGTATTTCCTGTTTAGTTCTTGTTGGCTCATTACTAATTTTATAGTGTGTGTTTGAATTACAGGACTTGCTGTTATTTAGTCCGTTGTGTTGCTATTTAATCTACTGCCTTGTGTGTTGCCTTTTCTCTAGGCTTTATCTTTGTTCAAGTGGTAGACCCGTTTAAGTTAGAGGACCTAGTCCTCTTAATATTGCCTTTCTCCTTCAGTTTGCTGTTCCCCTTCAGTTCTGCAGGGCTAGGCCCGTTTATGTTAGAGGACCTTGTCCTCTCTTTGGTTTTCCTGTGGTATGCTTGTTCTTTCCCTCCAATAGTTAAGCTCCTTTATAGTTAGAGGACTTAACTAATCTTTGTCCCTTAACGTTTTTTTCCAGCAGTAATGTCTAAAGAATCTAAAGAAAAGGACCATAAACCTTTGGGTTTTAAAAAATGCACTTACTATGCCATCCATTATGGACATTTTCTATCTGTATACTGTTTGGGTGCCATTCACTTACAGGAGACTTGTACTTTTTGTCATTCCTTTAGCTCGAGAGTCCTTCAAGAAAGGAAAAACAAGTTGATTTTGAAAGGTCTCCTGAAAGACATCCTTTGAGGAGGGTTTGGGTAGTTCTTCCTCCTTACAATCTACAAGGTCTCCTAACATCAAAGAAAAGGCAGTGAAAAGGCCTTCTCCAGTGTCCGCCGAGAAGTCTGGACCTCCTGAAAAAAATTCAAAAACCACCAAGGCTTTCACCTCTTTGGCTCCACTGCCTTCGGAACTGATTGAGGTTTTTGCGATTGATATGCTTGTATGTGCCCCAAGTACTAAGGAACAGAAAAGATTCTGTAGATCGGAGCTCGTCAACAGATATCCCACCAGTCTCCCCTACACCAAGATCACCCATTTTTCATAGATCTCGCTCTACAACCCTTTCTTCCAGGTCCTCTAGGAGCCTATCCGATGAAGATGTGGAGAAGGTGGTGCGCAGACTCTTGAAGGCACCTGGGCTGGCAAATTTGCTCTCTGCTCCTGCCCAACTGGCCTCGGAGCCGCCCAAGTCTGTCAACTGTTACTGTTCCTCCTCCGAGCCATTCCCGTATATCAGAGCCAGAATATTCAGTACCGCTTGCAGTAGAACCTTCGGCTCCAGCACCCCAAGTGGCCTTTTCAAAACAGATATCTGCTCTGACACACTTGGTGCCGTCTGTAGTGTCTAGGAGCCGAAGTTCACCAGTCGGCCCCGACAGCTCGCCTCCTACAGTGTCGGAGCCGATCTTCTTGGAACCGTGGGTTACCTCTGCTTCTTCAGGAACCGGTGGTGTCAGCCTTCGTGGCGATGATGAGCGTGCTGTCCAAATCTACAGCTCTGCGCAAGGATGCTGATGTTCTTCCCCCAAAAGCACAGGCCTCTGTCTTGGCACCACCCTATCCACAGGACAGCAGAGATCTGCAGCCTCAGGAACACCCTCTGGGTGGTCCCCATTCTTCCGAGACCACCCCAGAATACCCTTCTGAGGAGTCTCCTCTGAAGAAAACATGCAAGAGGAAGCATGTAGACTCCCCTGATGAGTCTGTCACCTCTGACACTGACCTCGAGGAGTCAAAAGGGTCCCCACAGTCATCCTCTGATATCTCCTTTGTAGATATCCTTGAGATCCTAAAACAGAGGCAGCTGGCCTACCATCACCCCTTCTGATGAGTCTGTGTACCTGAAGGCTTTTGGATCTCAACCTTCAAGCCTCTTGGATGTCCTCGCCTTTTGACGAGTTCATGGACTTGGTCAGTCAAAAGGGGTGGGAATCCCTTGACACCATGGAGCCAGTCCCTAGGAGGCCAAACAAATTTCTCTCAGCCCCCAAGGAAAAGGATTTTTTGACAAAAGGTGTGCCCAGTAGATGCTATGGTGGTGGCAGCAGCCACCAAGAAGGAGCTTGCAGAGACATCATCTGTCCATCCGCCGAATAAGGAATCTCGAACGATGGACAGATATGGGAAGCATGTTTTTTCTTCAGCGGCTTTTACCTTTAGATCCCTTAATTATCTTACCCATTTTGCAAGGCTTGAGAGATCAGAAGGAACTGGGAGATGCTCTACAAGGTACTTCAACTGAGGGGGTACCAGAAAAGGTTACCACTCAGTTATCTACTTTATACTCCATTGTGAACTCCTCTATAAGGTTGATATCATCTGCAGCAGATGGAGTGAGTAGGGCAGCGGGTTCAGGAGTTTCCCTGAGGAGGCGCTTATGGATGCGCTTGTGTAATTTCGCAGAACCCTTCAAGTCCATCTTCACAAATGCCCCTTTTGACAGTTCCTCACTGTTTGGACAGATGTAAGCAGGAAGGGAAAACTCCCTCTGCCATTGTAGTACTTTTTTTCCATCCCTTCAAGACTATCCTAAAGGGTAGAAAGATGTGGTTCATTTTTCCCAGACGCACGAGGTGATTCCTTCCCCAGGGACAGAGGGGGAGTAAATAATGGTAGATGCTGTTCTAGAGGCAGAGGAGGTCTGCAGAACCAGGGCGACTGTGATTCCTTTTGTGGACATCCCTATCGGTGCTCCTGAAAGGAGGCCCAACACTGCTACAATGGAGCCAGTCTGGGGAAGTTTATCTTTGTACCCAAAAGCCTGGCACAATGTCACAAAAGACAAGTGGGTACAAAACATAATATCTAGAGGATACTCCATACCCTTCTCCTACCCCCCTCCTTGAACTAGGAAAATCCCGAATGTTCCACCCAGTCACAGGGATCAGGCAACCATAGTGATCCAAAAGTTGCTAAACAAAAGTCATCCAAACCATCCCCACAGACCAGATAGGATTCTGATTCGAAACTTACTCTAGATTCATTTTAGTACCAAAAAGAACAGGGGACTGCAGGCCCATATTGGATCTCAGCAAACTAAACAAATCCGTAAAGTCCAAGTTCCGAATGGTGACACTGCAGTCTGTACTCCTCCCTTTTAGGGAAAGGCAGTTGGATGTGGTCGATAGACCTCCAAGATGTGTACTACCACATAAAAATGGACAGAGCATCGAGGAGTCATTTATGCTTCTGGCTGGGAGCCCAGTCACTGTCAGTTTCATGCTCTGCCCTTTGGTCTCACTACAGCCCCCAGAGTGTTCACCAAATGCATGGCAGTAGTAACGGCTCACTTGAGACGTCTAGGATTCCTAGTGTTTCTGTACCTGGATGACTGGCTCCTAACAGCAAGCATCTATTTCCACAGGCCAGACACAGGACTCTACTGTGCTCGGCTAGGCATTACAGTAAACTTGAAAACTTTGTCCTTGTTGCCCTGTCAGCATGTTACTTCTGTAGGCGCAGAAATACTTTTCCACTGATGGCACGCCTTCCCGCTGACAGAATTGCAAAATTTTAAATGGATATTGCTTCTTCATCCCAAACACAAGGTCAAAGCAAAGATAGTGCTCAAACTACTGAAAACAATGGCCTCAACCATAACCCTTGTTCCATTAGCCAGGATGCATATGAGAATCCTACAGTGGTTACTCTTCTCCCAGTGGTCGCTTCAGGAACTTCCTCTCTCACTCAATCATAACAGAAACTTGCAAGAAGGATCTTCGTTGGTGGATTCAGTCCGAGTTAACCATCGGGAGACCATTCGTTCCACATCAGCCTATTGCTACTGTGACCACGGATGCTTCCCAGACGGGGGGGGGGGGGGGCATTACCTGGGAAAGACTGTCCAAGGCATATGGCAAGAACACTAGGCCCATTTGTACATCAGTGTTCTAGAGAAGAGCGCAGTGCTTCTGGCATTGCAAGCACTCCACACCTCTCTCCCTCTAGGGGGGGGGGGGGGCATTACCTGGGAAAGACTGTCCAAGGCATATGGCAAGAACACTAGGCCCATTTGTACATCAGTGTTCTAGAGAAGAGCGCAGTGCTTCTGGCATTGCAAGCACTCCACACCTCTCTCCCTCTAGGGATGATTGCAATCCAGTCAGACAATGTCAGTGGTATGGTATATAAACAAACAAGGAAGGGCATTACCTGGGAAAGACTGTCCAAGGCATATGGCAAGAACACTAGGCCCATTTGTACATCAGTGTTCTAGAGAAGAGCGCAGTGCTTCTGGCATTGCAAGCACTCCACACCTCTCTCCCTCTAGGGATGATTGCAATCCAGTCAGACAATGTCAGTGGTATGGTATATAAACGAACAAGGAAGAACCAGATCATACCCACTTTGTCAGGAGGCTCTGCGGGTTTGGCGCAATATCTTCCCAACGCTTTCTAGTTGCAATGCACATCCCGGGAAAGTCCAGTGGGATAGCTGACAACCTCAGCAGAGCAATTTTGATGCCTCACGAGTGGTCTCTGAATCAGAACATAGCGGAAGAGATCTTCTGCAAATGGGGCCAACTTTGTTGCAATCTTTTTGCCACCCCTATGAACGCCAAATGCAGCAGCTACTTTGCCCTGACACCCCCCCCCCGGGGGGGGGGGATGCACTTGTTCACAATTGGCCCTCGGGACGACTTTATGCTTTTCCCCCGTTTCTTCTCATATCAAAGGTCATTCAGAAAGCAAAATCCTTGGGAAGTAAGATTCTCATTGCTCCATACTGGGCTTGTCAGATTTAGTTCCCCTTTCACGTGCCTCATCTACTGGAGGATCCATAGATTCTGGACCCAGTTCAAGACCTGCTGACACATATGTCAGGAATGTTCCATCCCTCTGTCCACACCCTCAACTTGACAGCTTGCCTCCTCCACTTCCAACCTTAGGCTTCAAGATTTCACTCCAGCAGTAAAACATATCTTGATATCCTCTCATAAGCTTTCTACCAGAAAACTGTATGCTAATAAATGGAAAAGATTTTCTTTTTGGGTGCAGACCAGAAACCTAGATCCCTTCACTGCCCCAATTATTTTCAGTTTTAGATTTCTTTTCAGAACTCTTCCAACAAGGCTCAGCCGCTGCCACAATTAAAGTTCATCTAGCAGCTATCTCCAGTTTCCACTTAGGACAGCATATGCCTAACTTGATGGCACATAGACTGTGTAAAGCCTTTTTTAAGGCACTTCCTTACTGAGACCTCCATTTAAAGAACCTGTCCCTCCTTGGGATTTAAATTTTGTCCTTTCACACTTACCCACACCACCTTTTGAACCTTCATCCACTTGCGATTTAAAGTTCCTCTCTTGGAAAATGATTCTTCTGGTAGCCATAACCTCAGCTAGAAGTTTCAGAGCTACAAGCGCTTTCAGTCGAGGCTCCTTATTTGATCTTCCATAAAGACAGGGTTTCTCTTAGAACTTAACCCATCCTTTGTCCTTAAGATTTGCTCCCAGTGTAATATTAACAAAGCAGTTGAACTTCCAGTATTTTTCTGTAACCATACCAACAAGGCAGAATACAGACTTCACCAACTTAATGTACATAGGCAACTGAGGTTTCTACCTCCACAGAACTAAAGAATTCAGGAAGTCAGACCAATCATTCATATCCTTTTCGGAGGCAAGAAAAGGGTATGGCAGTCTCTAAAATCACATTGTCTAATTGCATAACTTTTATATACTCTTCCAATAACAAGGAACTTGCCTTCAAAGTTAGAGGTCACTCAACCAGATCATTAGCAATATCCACTGCCTTTCAAGCCAGGATTTCAATGGGGACAGTATTTGTGCAGCCACAACTTGGACAAGCCCACATACCTTTATTACTCATTACAAAGTTGACTTGGCCTCCAGGGACAGAGCTTCCTTTGGTTCCATGGTGCTAGAGTGCATTCCCGTGAGCCACCTGAGAAAAAGGTGCTAGGGATGCTGTCCCACATGTAAGAATGAAGGCGCGATAGGACAACACAAGATAAAGAAGTTATGTACTCACCATAGCGTTGTATGTTTGTCAGTCTCGCCCTTCATTCTTGCGAGCCCACCCAGCGACCCCTGTCCATATAGTCCTCGAGGACCTGGTAGGAGATTTTACTCTTTCAGTTGGAGACCTTTCACTATTTTCCTTTACGTTGGAGACCTTTCACTATTTTCCTTTACGTTGGAGACCTTTCACTATTTTCCTTTACGTTGGAGACCTTTCACTATTTTCCTTTACGTTGGAGACCTTTCACTATTTTCCTTTACGTTGGAGACCTTTCACTATTTTCCTTTACGTTGGAGACCTTTCACTATTTTACTTTACTGAGGGCGCAGTATAACTATTTTATATTGTACTTACCAGCAACCAAGAACTGAGGATTGATATCACTGCATTATGGGATACCTACCTTGCCATGAGCCAACTTAGACACTTTGAGCTTTGTAATCGGCTGAGTCGGAGCAGAGGGTCAGCTCTGAACCCACATGTAAGAATGAAGGGAGAGATGGACAGCAAAAGAACATTAAGGTGAGTACTTCACTTTATTTGTTGGGTCTTTGTGCAATAGTATGAAAGTATGTAGAGCAGTGTCTTAAATACAGAAAATATGAACTGTACATCATTTTTTGCCCTTGAGTTAAGCTAGAACAAATACAGTTATCACAGGTTTTTGAATAATAGAAAGCAGTATTTTTTTGTTTTCTGTAAGAACAGTATTGAAAAATTTGATTGTCTTCGTGAAGTGGATGGATAAATCACTTCATTAGTGTGCACTGGTTTCTAAAGGTAGTTTTCCTTATGGTCCTGAAGTTCTGTAACTAGTTGTGGAAGGCAAACCACATCAGAATATATTATGCTGGTGTGTTCTTATGAGTTTTATTGTAGAAATGAAAAAAGATAAAGGAGGCACTTGAACAGGCTAAGAAAGCAAATGGCTGCAAAAAATGGGGTGGGAGATTATCATCCTGTCTTCATCTTTGTTATATATCCTCAACTGCTTCTGTTGTGTGTATTGGAGTATTTGAGGGGTTTGTGTGTGTTGGGGGGGGGGGGGGGGTTGATTTAATCTCAAAGGATCAAGAGCCAGAAAAGTGGAGTCCACCACCCTGCAGTAGGTTTGACAGTTCTGGGAGGAGCCGGCCTGAGTTATTTCTGATCACTACTGTAATGCAGTTCTTCACTCATGGAAAATTACTTCCAAGCCATACTGGCTGACTTCTAGAGCCTTTAGAGAGAATCCCAAAGCGGAGGTGAAGTATTTCCTCTTCCTAGGGCATTAGATAAGGGTTTTGGCTAAAATGTAGAGCAGCCCGTTTTGTTTTTTCCTCTTGCCACAAGAAGTGAGTAGTCATCAGTGTTTGCTATCACTTTGAGGAAACTTCTGGAGAATAAGAATTTTGTGTGGAAACTTTTCCTTAAACTGGAATAGTTGAACTGATAGTCCATTTTCAACAAAGTCCAGGGTGAGAGAAGCTCCAGAAAAATTCAAGTCTAGTTTATTTTTGTGGAGTTCCTTGTTGCCACTGAGGAAGGTGACTAGTAAGAGTGGCATGTAAGACGAGCTAAGGACTCATTTGCTGTGCATCTTGGAGAGCATATGCCCCAGTAAAATGTTCTGGAACTGTCTGTACAATGCTTACAAGAAATGAAGAGCAAAGATGGTACTCTGTCCAGAAGGAACAATCTAAAGGAAGAGCTGCTTGATTTAATAGAAATGGATATGTTAAGATAAATGAAAGAAACAGATTACAGAAAGTAATACCCAAAAATGTTAGAAGTTTAACAGATGAACACAGATACAGTCAAGACTATTAAGAGAAATGCATATCACATAACAGAAATAAATAGAAAACATTATTGTGCAGCTAAACTAATGGTGTTTCCACAAAAACGTAGAGTAACAGAGGAAAAGAAGGGAGCAAGTAAAATGTCATCATGGAAGCATTGATAGAGAAAACCATAAAGTAATTAAGACAAGCCGTATCACTGTTAAATATAGTCAAGGGGAAAGACGTAAACAAAAATGCTTAGAAAATGGATGTGGTAAAAGCAGTGTTATCAAAACCGACCAGGATCTATCATACAATATTGCAAATAAAATATCACCTCATAAAAGGAAAACTTGGAAGAATAAGCAGATAAGTATGAAGGAAAGTACAAAGTAACCAATTCATTGAGGACACAAGAAGGTTTTATAGAGAACTGGGAAGCAAAGTAAAAGGAATAGAAACACTACCAAAAAAAAAGACTTATTTTGGTGAAATATTTATGAAGAATCTGCTGAACATAAAGATGCTGAATGGATAGAAGACTTAAAAGAAGGGCAGTAAGGAGATCTACTGTACAGTATATGAAATAGGAATTACCGGCCAGAAACTGTGAAAATTGAGTGGCTCCTAACTAGAAAATCTCAGACACAGTACCTAACCTTCAGCTACAAATGTTAAAGATCCTGTCTAAAGGTGCAAAACGACCTTTTGTTTGTGTTTAAAAATTTTTTTTGCATGCAATATTATGCATGCAAGCACATTTTTGTACAAAAAAGGTCATTTTGGACCTATTTGGAAAAAAAAACTTTTTAAAATTTGCTTTTGAACGCAGAAAATGTACCGAGCCTTGTTTATGGCATGGATATTCATGGTTGGGCAAGTGGCGCTTACATCACTTTGGGTTCCAGTTGTAATTTGTACTGGATTAGTGAGGTAAGTAATTGTAAACTGGTTATGTAATTGCCAAACTGGTTAATTTAAATCACCAGTCTGGTTAGCAACAGGCAAAATAGTACACTAGTGAACCTGCAAGCCATCCTAAGAACTATAGACTAATTTGCCTCTCGACAGTGTTCAGGTTATGTACTGGAATTGATGCAGTTTAGTTGCTTAGCAAAAAAAAATCAGTGGCAGTAGGAGACCAAGCTAACAGAAGAAAGTAGTATGGAAAAAAGTATAATTTGTCGCTATTAAAGCAGTAATAGAACTTCAGAAAGGGGAAGAATCTTAAGCATGGCATGGATAGATTGCAAAGAAGTATTTGACAGCAACCCACATTAATGGATAAAGGAATGCTTACAGATGTATAACACCCTACACTGATCAGTTACATTATAGTGACATGGAATAGTGGCAAGTCACTTTGCAGTTGAGCCATTGCAAAGTGCATTTTAATGTCTCAGGGATACAAGGGGGGGGGGGGTATTCCAGGGTGATTTATTTGTTTGACAGGGGATGTTTCCTGGGCCAAGGAGAGCCCATTTTCAGTGGAGGCCCGGGGAGAAAAGCTCCACAATAATTGCAAGTTACATTTCACATGTTACAAAAGGACATACTTCGTACAGCTAATTAAACATTTACATATAAGCTCCATGATATTTGCAATTGGTTTATCACAATGTTACAAAAATGAAGACATAATTTAATACAGAAATTTCAACATTTACATAAAGTGAATGTTTTTGTTATAAACTCAATTGTAGGGTTTAACATTTCAAAATATATAGCTACTAGCTATTAGGTAGGGAAAATATGCATGGAGAGGGTGATTGTATATTTGAGATTGGCAAGTATAGTACAATAGATATTAGAGAGAAAGTAGGGGAGGGATTGTTTTGGGTGGAATGAAGTAATAGTAGAGGTAGTTGGATGAGTCAGTGCAAGGTGGAATGGAAGGGGTTTAAGTTGGAGCATGGCAAGGGCATTCCCATTTGGAAGAAAGATGAGAGAGTAGGTGAGATTTGAAAATTGTATGGCTCGGTAGGTTACGTAGGTGTGTGGGGAGAGAATTCCACTTTTTAGCCAAGGAGTGAGACAGCAGTAGATGGCCAGGAGGTCGTGCAGGTTTGTGAACCTGAAGGAGATTTTGGTTTTTGGATCTTTGATTTGATTCTTTGTCACTGCTGCTGTTTTGCCCTTAACCCATTCTGCTATTTACGTAGAAGATTAGGCTATGGTTACAATTTGGCTTCCAGAAAACCTTCTCATTTACTACTTGTGGATGGCGTAAAAGTGTATGGCTCATCAGATGAGTTGAAAGCACAATTACATATAGTTAAAACTTTTGTTAGATATACAGATGACATTTGGTTTTGATAAATGTGCAAAAGCAGTTTTTAAAAAGGAAAGCTGGAGCATCAAGAAAATCGACTGGGCCAGGAATGTGACAAAGGAACTTGAGCAGGAGGGAGTGCGTAACTGTTTGGAAGTAGATGAAGGATTGGCCGCAAAAAAAAGCATGAACAAATGAGTGTAAACCTCTGCAAGGTTCAAGGAATACTTCAGACTAAAACGAACATTGAAAACTGCCTTGATATCTAGGAACAAGTCCAAGCTATAAATCAATTTGCTCTTCCTGTTTCAACTTGTAGGTTCATAGGTATTTGTTAGGCTAGCAACCACAAGGGCTACCTTAAGCCTAGTCATGCATCCCAAATGTCTGACAAGTTCTGATATCCTTTAAGTGTAAGCAGGGGCTTGGGAGATGAAACATTTACAAGCAAGGGCCTGGTAGATGAACCCATTTACAGGTTGCCTGTGTCCATTTGAGACGCGTGCCAAACCAAGGATGAATTTCCTGTTCCCTATCCAGTTGTCCAAGTTGCACTTGAATTGGATTAGGGAGGAACTCTGCTTCGCATGGATTGAGAGCCTGTTCAGAGATGGGATAGTCTTTGGGATACATAGTTCTCTCCAGCAAGTCTTATTTATGTCACAGGCAAGGCTTAAGTCTTTAAAATGGGTAATTCTGGTGCTGTTTGTTTTGAGGATATGCAGGAGTTCCATCAGAGTTGAGTCTGACATTGCCCTGTATGCCAGGCATAGATCTCCCCTCAAAAGCCTGTAGGAGACTGAATACAGGAATAGGTCCTTGAGGTGATCTGCATAGGACATTTTACTTAACTCCCTGTATTCTTTTAGTGATGAGGCTCTGTGGACGTTCCAGTTGTTGGATATGCCTAGTTAGGTACATACCAGATGGGGCATTGTACTCCATGATGGGTCTTAATGCCGTTTACAGTGGAACAATGACTCCCTTGGACTAAGTTGCCATACCTTTGTTTAGAAGTCATGCAACATAGAATGATTTCCTCACTACTGTGGACACGTGATGGTCAAAAGTTGGATTACTGTCTGTGTGTCGCTAAGTCACTGACTAAATGGGTCTGCTCTAAGGGGTATGTTGTCAGTGTGATAGTTGTCAGGTGTGGATGACTTAATGAAGGATACTGTTATGCATTGATTGGCATTTAGTTTTAGTCCATGGTTCTGACACCAGTTGTTCATGTGTCCACCCTTCCTGGAGAACGTTTGTGTTAATGTGGGATTCACTGACCGCTCCTAATGTGCAATTATCTGCAAATTGTCAGCCAGAGACCACTGACATTGGCCTTGACTTAGAGAAGTAAATGCCAAAAAAGAGGGGTCCAAGGACTGATCCGTGAAGGGGACTCCACTTATGACTAGCCTCTTGTAGAGGCGGACTCCCCAGATGTCCTTCAAGGATGCATCTGCAGTCATAACATATGGGTTGTCCTGCCTCAGGCAGCCCTTCGGTCGGCCGGATTCCAAAGTCTGGGTCTGGCCTCTGCTGATGTCGCACTTTCCCCGACGTCAGAGCGTCTGGGGTATAAAAGCGTCAGCCGACGCCATTTTCCTCGGTCTTTCTTGCCGCGCGGTGCCCGAAGCAGAAGCTGTTCGTAAGTGCCGGTTGGTCAGATCCAGTGATTTCAGCTACCGAAGACTTCGAAAAAAGCTAAGTACCCCGTTGGGGACTTTCTTGCCTCAGCCGATGTCAGACAAAGTAAATAATTGTTTAACTTGTGGGAAACAAATTCCTCATAAGGATTTCCATTCTTACTGCCTTCCTTGCTTAGGCCCAGACCACGACGTATCAGCCTGTTTAGCCTGCGCCTCCTTCAACCGACGAACTCTTAGACGTCAGTCGGAGTTTGCAGAGGAATTTTTTGGAGCCGCTTTTGCTTATAAAATGCCGTCGGAGACTCTGACTTCGCATATGGTCAAAAAACGCAAGGAAAAGGACCGACACTCGCGGCCCGCGGTTTCGGCTGAAACCACAGCTAGGCCTACCGCGAGTCTCGGTTTCGGCCGAAACAGAGTCCACGGCGATTCCTTCAACCGAAACCATACTTCCGACCACCGAGGCCCGAGAGGCCCCGGCTGAGTCAGCTTCAGAACTCCCTACCGAAGCTAGTGTTCAGGAATTGTCCGACACCATACCTTTGGACATTGCTACCCCTGCACGTGGGGCAGCTAGGCCCCCAGCTTCTGTGTCTATTAAGGCCTTTTCCAGGGCTAAAGCTGCCAAACTTTCAAAAGCTTTGCCTGCCAAATCTACATCCCAGAGGCCTTCCTCTAGTTCACAGATCCTCAGCCTTGCTGAGGACCTTATCTCCTTAATTAGGGGTTCACAACCTCACCCAGACAGGGCCTCTCAACCTCCTCCAGACAAAAGGCCCAGGACTGAACCCTCTGAACCTCACTCCTCAGATTACTCCACCGATGGATCTGATTTGTCAGACCACCAGGAAGGGGCTTACTCGCCTTATGAGGATTCAGATGCAGAGGAATCTATCCCTTCGGCCTCCCCTCCTGAAGAATTTTCCTTTGGGGAGACTTTACACTCCATGAGAGAGCACTTTCAATGGCAAGGTCAGGATTTCTCTGATTCTAGAAAAAGATTAAGGACCTTTTTGCATTTGCCTCAGCATAGGCCCTTAGCTGTACCTCCTGTTCTAAATGTAATTGATGATGTGTACAATGATGTCAGTACAGCCCCTGATTCTCTTCCTCTGGCCCCTGCCAAACCTGACAGATATTACAGGGTCCCGGATTCTCATTTCCATCTGTATAAAGCCCATGCTGCAGACCCAGAAACTATTTCTCAGGGCCCTAAAGGGGTTGCAGCCGCTACTGCCAAAAATCCCCTACCCTCTGAAAGAGAGTCTAGAGCTTTAGAGAGATGGGGAGAAAAGATGTATACATCTGCAACTCTTTCTGCCAGGGCATTAAACTGTCAATTCCATATGATACAGTACCAAGAGTTTTTGTTAGATCAACTGAATAAGAAACTTTCTTCTCCTGAACCCTTAGACCGTAAATCCCTTCAGGATTTGGTACATGACTCACAACAGGTTAGTAATCATTTTTTAAAATGTGGCTATGATGCACTGGAGGCTTCATTTAGATCAGCTATGACTGGGGCAGTTATTCGTAGGCATGCCTGGCTGAAGGAGCAATCTTTGCCAAACCATGTCAAAGCTAAACTCCTCGATGCTCCAATGGAGAAACAATTTATTTGGCTCCCATGCACAGGAGATTCTAAAAAAGGTTGAAGAAAAAGCAAAATCTGTGCAAACAGTTAAAGATTTCCTGCAAGTTCAACCACCGAGGTTCAGCAGAAACTGGCCTACAAAGAATTGGTCCTTTCCAGACTCTACCAGAGCCCAGAGGCAGGGGCAGGCGCCCTAGAGGCAGAGGTCAATCGAAGGGCTCCTACAGAGGCCGTCAGTGGCAGCCTGCCAACCAGAGGAGTAGTGCAACTGCTACAACTACAACAATTACTACAGGACAGACCCAATGACTTGACTCTGATTCCACCTACCAGGGATCAACTGGAAGCACCCTTTGGCGGAAAGCTGGCTTTATTCTCAAAAAACTGGCATTGCATTACAAAGGATACATGGACATTGCAAATAATAGACAAAGGATACAGGTTTCACTTCCACACTTTGCCAAAAAGAAGCGGAATGCCAAACCTTCCACCAAATCAGAAGGCAAAGGCTTTAAGAAAAATCAGCAATTTACTTCAGATGAAAGCCATAGAAAAGGTACCATGTTCAGAACAAGGCCAAGGATTTCACTCCAGACTATTCCTTGTACCAAGAAAAGAAAACCAATGGAGGCCTATTCTCGACCTGTCCGCACTGAACACTTATCTCATTGTGCCAAAATTCAAAATGTTGACCCTACAGCAACTTCTTCCCATGTTGGGCAAGGAGTCTTGGCTGGTGACTCTAGATCTCAAGGAGGCATACCTGCACGTCCCTATCCGACCAAAATGCAGAAGACACCTCAGATTTCTTGCAGGATCAGAGCATTATCAATTCTCAGCATTGCCCTTTGGCTTATCTACTGCGCCCAGAGTATTCACGAAATGCCTGGCATCAGTAATTGCACATTGCAGACTTCATGGAATTCAAATTTATCCATACCTGGATGACTGCCTAATACAAGCGGACAACAAGAAAAAATTAAGGGACTTGGCCTATGCCATACACCTGCTACAGACCTTGGGATACACAGTCAACATCCAAAAGTCAAGACTACTACCATCCCAAAGGATAACCTTTCTGGGTGCAGATCTGGACACAATCACCCAGATGGCTTTTCTCACAGAAGAAAAACAAAAACAACTTCCAGATTACTTCATGACTCTGTCAAGACAAACTCTGCTTACTGCAAGGAAAGTCCTGCAGGCCCTGGGTTACATGGCATCTTGCATAATTTTAATCCCACATGCCAGGCTGCATATGAGGAAATTACAATGGTACCTAAGGAGTGTATGGTCTCAACACAGTCACAGTTTAGAAACCATGATACCAATCATTCCATGCCTTCAAAAGGAATTCCTGTGGTGGGCTCAGGCCTGCCAGTCCAACAGAGGGTTGCCTTTCAACAAACCAAAAACAAGGCAGACCATCACCACGGACGCCTCAGACCAAGGATGGGGAGCACACATGGAGGACAAATGTATCCAAGGCCTATGGCCTCAAGGGCAGCTAAGCATGCACATAAACCAAAAGGAAATGCTGGCAGTGAGGCATGCAATCGAGGCATTCAGACCCTTCCTCCAACAAGGACATCTGTTAATAAGGACAGACAACACAACGGTCATGTAGTACATAAACAGGGAGGCACACATTCCTACCCTCTATGCCGGATGGCTATGAATCTGTGGAATCTATGCCTGAATCTCAATATCCAGCTGCAGGCCCAATTCGTACCAGGAAAAGAAAATGCACTAGCAGACAGCTTAAGCAGAACTGCCATGGATGCACACGAATGGATGCTGCATCCAGACATCTTCAAACTCATAAAGACATGGGGAATGCCGGAGATAGATCTATTCGCCTCCTCGCTCAACCACCAACTGAAGACATTCTGCTCAAGGACATACCACCCACAAGCTTGGAGGGTGGACTCTCTCTCTTTCAGCTGGAATGCCCTAACAGTATATGCCTTCCCACCTCTCCCATTGATGTACAAGGTTCTACTGAAGATCAGGGAGGAACAGCCAAAAGTGATACTAATAGCTCCGGACTGGCCAAGACAACACTGGTATCCATTATTGAGAAGCATGTCTCAGACAAAATCATGGCCTCTCCCCCTATGGCCTCTTCTTCTGACGCAGAACAATTTCAAGACCCTGCATCCCAACTTGCAAACATTGCAGCTAACTGCCTGGAAAATTCCTTAAACCCCAATCAAACTATTTTATCTCAGAGGGTGAAGGACATTATCCTAGAGGCTCGCAGGCCCTCCACAAGGAAGACATACTCAGCTAAATGGAAGAGATTTCTCATTTGGAGCACATCAAAGGGCACGGATATCACAGTGGCAAACCTAACACATATCCTGGAATACTTAGCAGAATTGTTCCACAATGGCCTGTTCTATTCTTCCATTAAGATTCCTGCTTCAGCAATCTCAGCAGAATACAATGTGGATCCACCTATCTTCTCACACCCTCTCCTCAGACAATTTCTGAGAGGGATAAAAAATATTAAACCTCCAAGAAGACCCCCTCTACCTGCCTGGGATCTCAACTTTGTGCTGGAGAAACTGACACTACCTCCTTTTGAACCAGCAGCATCAGCGGATCTACAGTTTCTATCTTGGAAAACTGCATTCCTTCTGGCAATCACTTCAGCAAGAGTATCTGAGGTACAAGCATTAATGGCAGTGCAGCCTTTTCTTTTCCACCAGGACAGAGTGTCACTAAGAACCAATCCTACTTTTATGCCAAAGGTGGTATCTAGGGTATCCTTGAACCAAGCTATTCACTTGCCTACGTTCTTCCCTAATCCACAGAATAGAGGGGAAAAACTTTTGCACACCCTGGATATACACAGACAACTATGCTACTACTTGGACAGAACAAAAACTCGCAGAAAAACTGACCAGCTTTTTGTAGCATATGCAACTGGGGTGCAAGGAAGAGCAATTTCCAAACAGACAATTTCAAAATGGATGGGAAATTGCATTCGCTTTTGCTACTCCTTTCATGGAAAGACAGTTCCTGAAAATCAGGCCTCACTCCACAAGGGCCACGGCCACCACTACAGCCTTCCTACGAGGGGTGGCTACCAAGGACATTTTAGAAGCTGCTACTTGGAGCTCCGTGCATACATTTGCCAAGCATTACAATCTACCTTTATACTCTAGATCCAGAGCAGGGTTTGCAACTGCAGTCCTGCAGGGGATCTTAACTACACCATTCTTTTTCTTAGTACCTCCTCCCCCAGATTGGCTATGGTATTCTACCCATATGTTATGACTGCAGATGCATCCTTGAAGGACATAGTACAGTTTTGTACCTACCATAAATACAGATGTCCGATAGGTATGCGTCTGCAGTCAGGATTACCCTCCCTCCTTCCCCCTCTGTGGTAGTCCTAGGGTGCTTACCCCTCTTTCAGCTAGCTGGGGGAATCTATTATGGTGTATTTTTTATACATGTATATAATTTGCAAATGTTTGGAAGTTTTCAGCATTTATCCAAATTTAGCCTTCCTAGAGGGCACCTGGCATCTGGGGCAAGAAAAACTGAGGAAAATGGCGTCCGCTGATGCTTTTATACCCCAGACGCTCTGACGTCGGGGAAAGTGCGACATCAGCCGAGGCCAGACCCAGACTTTGGAATCCGGCCGACCGAAGGGCTGCCTGAGGCAGGACAACCCATATGTTATGACTGCAGATGCATACCTATCGGACATCTACATTTATGGTAGGTACAAAACTGTACTTTCTAACTTCCAGGGTCCTGTCTGTGAGCCAGTTGGCTATGTACTGGGTGACGTACAGGTTTGTACCTAACCTCTTAAGCTTGTCAGTATACCATTGCCAGGTTAAGGTGGGCATTGTGAACCATTTTGCCCTTGTGCATTGCTTTGGTGACCACCTCAAAGCAGTCCACCAGGTTGAGTAGGCATGACCTTTGCTTGACTAAACCAAACTGGATTGGATCCAGTGTCTGGAGGCTTACTGTATCACTATTGATCATTTCCATTATGATTCTTTCCATGGCGTTACATGCAAGACTAATGAGACTTATGGGTCTGTAGGTGGCCCACATTTGTATAGAGAGATGACTGTTACTGCTCTCCATTCATCAGGCCCGAAGCCTGTTTGGAGGTTACAGTTGAATAGCAATTCCCGAGGGCCTGATAAGTCATGATTCTTACCATTTACAAAGCATCCTGGGATATTGTCTGGGCCCATTGGTGCAGTCCTCTTGGCCTTCGAGAGGTCATTAAGGATCTGTTCCCTAATGATAGGAGGAGTTGTATTTGATGGTACTTCCTGAGGGAAGTTTCAGGGGGAAAGTTAGAGCTGAATTTATCAGCCAGTAGGCTTGCTACATCATCTGGGTCAGTATAGGTGGCTCCATTTACAATGAGCTCTGCACACAATTGTGTATTGCCTTTGAGGTTACGGACATAGCTAAAGAATGCCTTGTGGTTGTCCTTGACCTGGGAGGCCAAATTTACCTAAAAATTGGCTTTGGTAAACTTTTTGTCCTCTGAGTTTAGTTTGAGAGTGCTTTTATCTTGCTGGGTACTACACCTCCTCCTTCTGTTGTACAGCCTGTTGATTTTGTGATTCCATCAGGTTGGCTTGTTTTTTTGAGTTCTATACTACTACCTGGTGGGTACAGCTGCCTCTGACTGTTAACATGCTTGTACAGGGTTTCTGTTAACAGTTCTGCATAGGCGACAGTGTTCTCAGGTTTTATGGGGGCTTGAAATTTTGCCAAGTTATGACTTGATAGCAGGAAGTTAGCCTTGAAGTAGATGTTCTTCGTGTTTCACTGTTGCAATCATCACATTTGGGTTATCACTGCCAGGGTAGCCCTCAGTTGGCCCGAATACCAGAGGCTTAGTATTTCTGCGTCTGTTGCTGTCGTGTCAGGTCGTCAGTAGTATAAAGTAAGGCAGCCGATGCCATTGCATGAGTCTTTCTTGCTGAGGAGCCCGAAGCAGAAGGAAATTTGCACGAGTGCCAGTCTGCCACTACCTGAGTTTTCGTTTTCTGAATTGAAGTTGAAGTCTTAAGTACCCCGTTGGGGATCCTTTTTTCTTGCTCTAACCGATGTCAGAAAAAGTTAACAATTGTCTTGCCGCTGGAAAGCAAATGCCACACAGACTTTCATTCTTACTGCGTCACTTGCTTTGTTCAACACCAGAACTATACGTTGTCGGGCCCTTATTGTAGCTATATATTTTCACTCTGTCCTCTATTTCCAATATGGCTTCCGTAAGCCATCCGACAGCAGATCTTCCGGGGGGGGGGGGGGGAGTAAGGATAAAGACAGAGACAGACTGCATGGGTCCAAACCCACTGACAACGCTTCCATTTATCTAGTAGTCAGTTCTCCGGTCCTCAATGATGTGCTTTCACAGCCCCGGATGCCTGCTTCTGTGGATTTGCAGACTGCTACCAAGACCCTTTGGGAGTCTGGTATGCCGCAAAACTCTGACTAAGGATCCTGCAGTTGTCTCTACCTTGGATGGGTCTGGAGCTGCTGAGCAGGCACCGGCTTCTGAGGAAGTACTTTGCATTACCAATTCTTGACACTGTGGTTTTGATGCCCTAGAAGCATCTTGCAGGGCAGCAGTCACCGTTTCTGTCCATAGAAGGTATGCTTGGCTTACGGAACAGCCCTTGCCAGACCATGGCAAGTCTACACTATTGGATGCACCCTTGCACAAAGGCAACTTATTTGGCACCAAGGCAGATGAGGTCTTAAAAAAAGATGGAAGAAAAAGTTAAATCTGTGCAGACAGTTAAGGATTTCCTGCAGGTCCAGCCACCCAGGTTCAGTAGGCATTGCCCCTCCAAGCACTGGTCCTTTCCTGTCCCCTCCAGGTCAGTTCAGCCCAGACCCCGGGGAAGCAGACCCCCCAGACAACAGCCACAGGGAACGCAGAGATCAAAGCAATGGAGAATCTCCACTTCTAAACCAGGGAGTGCAAAGCCACCCCCCCATGGTAAGAACTCACAATGACTCTACACTTCCACCCCTCCCTCTGCCCACCTGCACTTGCCCCTGGGAGGAAAACCCTCCTTCTACACAAACACCTGGGCCACCATTACCAACGACCCCTGGGTCCTCAACTTCTTTCCACACTCTACCAACCCCAAAAGGGTTCCCAGATCTTTCTCCAAACCAGTGGGCAGAGGCCAAAAAGCAAGTCTTCCCCCCTCTGTGAGGGCAATAGAGCACATTCCTGCAGAACAGATAGGTCAAGGTTTCTACTCCAGGCTCTTCCTGGTACCCAGAAAAGAGGGCACCTGGTGTGCCCCATCCTCGATCTATCCATTCTGAACACCTTCCTGTGTTGATACCAAAATTAAAAATGCTCACCCTCCAGCAATTACTATCGATGCTCTCCAAGGATGCTTGGCTAGCCACCCTAGACCTAAATGAGGCCTACCTACACATCCCAATCAGGGAATCATGCAGGAAATATCTACGTTTCAAGGCAGGATCACTGCACTTTCAGTTCTCTGTGCTTCCCTTTGGCTTATCTACTGCTCCCAGAGTTTTCACAAAATGTCTGGCTCCCACCATTACTTTTTGCAGGCAAAGTATTCAAATTTACCCATACTTGGGTGACTGCCTAATTCAGGCAGACAGGAAAAGCTGCTCTAGCACCTGGCCTTTGTAAAGGTCCTACTGACATCCTTAGGGTACACTATCAAAGAAAAGAAATCCTAAGTAGTACCCACCCAAAAAATTATATTCCTGCGAGCAAGCCTGGACACAGCATCCCAGATGGCATTCCTTACACCAGAAAAGCAAACTTACCTGACAGCCTGTTTCTCTCAGCTAACCACCAAACCCCAGTTATCCACAAGGAAAATCCTGCAAGCTCTGGGATTCATGGCTTCTTGCATTTTACTCATTCCATATGCCAGACTTCATATGAGGAAACTTCAGTAGTACCTAAAAAGCCTTTGGTGTTAACACTCTCAAGACCTGGAAACTCTTATACCAATGATACCTTGTCT
Organism: Protopterus annectens; assembly: GCF_019279795.1. NCBI lineage: Eukaryota > Metazoa > Chordata > Ceratodontiformes > Protopteridae > Protopterus > Protopterus annectens. Next base: position 19,279,334 of record NC_056741.1, on the reverse strand, counting down.
ATGGAAAGATTTTCTTTGGTGGGTAGCAGCATGCTACCACAGCAAGGGACTACTCTTCTCACAACCCCACGCCGCCCAGACCTTTACCAGAGACGCATCAGACTATGCCTGGGGTAAACACCTGGATGGCAGGTGCATTCAGGGCCAATGGAGCCCACATCAAATACATCTGCACATCAACCAAAAAGAGATGTTAGCTGTCCAGCATGCATTGACAGCTTTCAGACCCCTTCTCTCCCCAGGGGCTCTACTGATCAAAATGGACACCACAGTGATGTGGTATATCAACAAGCAGGGAAAGACTCACTCCTACCCTCTGTGCAGGCTCGCCATGACCCTTTGGCACACAGCCTCAGCCATTCAGCTACACCTGTTAGCACAATTCCTGGCAGGCTCTCTAAACTCTGGCAGACAGCTTGAGCAGAAATCTTCTGGACCCACATGAGTGGCAGCTAGACCAAAGAACCTTCACCATTATAACTCAGAAATGGGGCACCACGAAGGTTGACCTCTTTGCTTCCCACTCCAGCCATCAGTTCAGCAAGTTCTGCACCAGGGAGCCCCACTGCAAGGCCTACAAAGTGGATGCTCTATCCTTCCACTGGGTCAGCCTCTCGGTCTATGCATTTCCCCCACTACCTCTCATTACCAGGGTACTGCTCAAAGTAAGGGAGGAAAAACTGAGGACAGTCCTGATTGCCCCAGACTGGCCACACCAGCACTGGTGCCCACTGCTGAGCAGTCTGTCACCTCTGCCACCATGGCATCACCTTCGGATCCCAACACTTCTGACCCAGAGGGAAGGAGAATTCATGAATCCCCAATTGCAGACCCTCAGTTTGGCAGCCTGGCTTATTCCCCAACCACTGCACAAGCTGCCAATCTCAGTAAACAGGTTCTAGATGTTATACATGAGGCCAAACGCCCTAGTACTATAGGTTCATAGATTAGTACTAGGCTAACTGCCCTTGCGAGCTGTTTTAAGCCTAGTCAATTATCCCTTGTGAGACTCAAACTCCTGCACCTTGAGTTTGTAAGGCAAACGCCTTGACCATTAGGCCACCCCCCCCCAACCCCTACAAACTCTTAGCTGACAAATGGAAAAGGATCTGCACCTGGAGCCAGGCTAAGGGAGCCGATACGGCACAGCCCTCCCTCCCTTTCATCCTGGATTGCCTAGCTGACCTACTACACAGTGGTCTGTGCTTTTCCTCTAAAATTCATGCTTCGGCCATCTGTGTTCATTTCAGCACTGAGCAACCTTTTCTCACACCCTCAAACAGTTCCTAAGAGGGGCTAGCAACTTGGGGCCACCCAGAAGAGCACCTACCCCAGCTTGGGACCTAAACTTTGTGTTTGAAAAGCTCACCTTGCCCCCTTTGAACCAGCAGCTTCAGCAGAGTTAGTTTCTCTCATGGAAGACAGCCTTGCGTCTGGCCATCACTTCAGCAAGAAGAGTATCCGAGCTACAAGCACTAATAGGTTCATAGGTTGGTACTAGGCTATCGGCCCTAGGGCCTATACAAGCCCAGCCATAACAATTCCTCTGACTGTTTCTTCCCGCAATATTTACTTTCCTGGACCCCTGTCTAGCAGGGCGACTGACATGATCCCCAGGGTGTATTTCCTATCTCCCATCCAATTGTCAAGGTTCCTTTTGAAGAGGGACAAAGAGGTGCTCTGCTTGACATGTATGGGCAAGTCTATTCCAGAGTCTGTGGAGTCTCTGGGTCAGGAATCTATCCCTTCAGCATGCTTTGTTCATTGTGAAGACAAGGTTTATATCCCTGGAGTGTGTGGGTCTGAGGGATTGGGATTTCTTTGTGTAGCATGTCCAACAGCTCTGGGTTTGACATGACCTTGTATGTTAAGCAGAGATCGCCTCCGAGTAGACTATATGTGACAGTGTGTAGCTGGAGATGTTCGTGTTTCACTGTTGCATTCATTGCACTTGGGTTATCCTGCTGGCAGGCAACCTGCAGTCGGCCCGAGTTCCAAAGTCTTGGTCCGGCGTCTGTTGCTGTCACTTCTTCCCTGATGTCAGTGCGCCAGGGGTATATAAGACGCAACCGACGCAATTTTCCTCAGTCTTTCTAGCCGCGCGGTGCCCGAAGCAAAAGCAGTTCAAGTGCTGGTGTTCAAGTGCTGGTCGGCCGACTCCTGAGATTTTCAAAATCGAATTTCAGAACCAGAGTCTTCAATAAATCCAAGTACCCCGTTGTGGAAACTTTTTCTTGCTCCAGACTGATGTCAGTAAAAGTTAACAATTGTATTTCTTGTGGGAAGCAAATACCTCAAGGATTTTCACTCTTACTGTATTCCTTGCCTAGGCCCCGACCACGACGTCACTAGTTGCCTGTTTTGTGCTAGATTCAACAAACGCACTCTTAAGTGTCTGTCTGATTTTGCATTGCATTACTTTGGCCGTAGGTTTAATTACATAATGCCGTCGGAACAACCGACGACCGGAATTCATAAAAAGCGCAAAGACAAGGAAAAGGACAGGCACCCGAGACCCAAAACCGACTAAGCCTCTTCCAGGCCAGTCGCTGGTTCGCCGGTGCTCAGTGAGGCACTTTTGCAGCCCCTGACTCCCGCTGCCTCAGAGCCACAGGCCGCTTCCGACTCGCACGTGAAGACATCTAGGCCTTTGGAAACTCAAGGTATTGGGCCTACGGAAACTATTCCCTCAGATGGGTCCGGAACCGCTGAGCAGGCATCGGCTTCTGAGGGTGTTTTCAGACCTACACAGCTTACTATCAAGTCAACTACAGCAGCTAAAGCAAAGTCTAAAACATCATTACAGACAAAGAAACAAGTACTGCATTCTGGACAGTCATCCATGCCTAAGAAGCAGATGCTCAAAATGGCCGAAGGCTTAATTACTTTGATCAGGGGTTCCCATCCCCCTCCTGATAAAAGGCCTAGGCAGGATACAGACTATGAATCCTCTGACTAGGTTTCTATTTCTTCTGATTCCTCTTCAGACCAGGGATACTCTCTTCCTCCCTTTGAGGAATCTGATGCTGAAGAGTCTATTCCTTCAGCCTCTCCTCCTGAGGATTACTCTTTTGGGGAAACCTTGCACACCATGAGGGAGCATTTCCATTAGGAAAGCCAGGATTATTCAGAATCAAAGAAAAGGCTCAGAGATTTTCTTTTATTACTTCAGCACAGGCCTCTTCCTATTCCCCCTGTTAAATATTGATGATGTCTTTTCTGAATCTAGTTTGTCTCCTGATTTTCTACCCCCCAGCACCAGTCAAGCCAGACAGGTACTATAGGGTCCCAGATTCTCATAAATTTCTTTATAAAAACCCTGCTGCTGACCCAGAAACAATTTCTCAGGGTCCCAAAGGAGTGAAGGCTTCCACTGCAAAAAAAACAAGTCCCCTCTGACAGGGATTCCAAAGCACTGGATAGATGGGGGAAAAAAGTTTACACTTCTGCAACTTTAGCAGTAAGGGCTTTGAACTGCCAGTTTCATATGCTGAAATACCAACAATATTTAATGTCTTTGTTAACAGAAAATGTTTGCGAGTTCAGAATGTCCTGACAATAAGGAAATGCAGGATTTATTGCATGCAGCTGAACAAGTGGGAAAACATACTCTGCAATGTGGTTTTGATTCTTTAGAGGCTTCTTGTAGAGCTGCTGTTACAGGATCTGTCATTTGAAGGCATGCCTGGCTTAAAGAACAAAGTTTACCTGATCATGTTAAAGTTAAATTACTGGATGCTCCTTTACAGCATTATACCTTGTCTGGTGTTAAGGCAGAAGAGGTGTTAAAGAAAATGGAGGATAAGGCAAAATCTCTGCAGACGGTAAAGGATTTCTTACAGGTACAGCCTTCTAGATTTAGCAGAAATTGGCCTTCTAAAAATTGGTCCTTTCCTGTGTCAGACAGGCCTCAGAGGCAGATACAGACGCCCAAGAGGTAGATCTCAGCAACAAGGCTCTTACAGACCTAGACAATAGGGTGCTTCTACCCCCAAGGGAGGAGAAGACAAGTCACAACCTTACAGGAAACAGTCCCAATGACTTCCCCTTTCAAAAGCCAAGCACTTATCTCTTGGCAGCACCTTTAGGGGGAAAGCTAGCACTTTTCTCACAAAATTGGCACTTTATCACCCAGGACAAATGGGTACTGAATATTGTCTCTCAGGGCTACAGGTTCCACTTTCACACCCTTCCAAGGTCAAAAGGAATGCCAGACCTGCCACAAAACCAATGGGCACAGGCACAAAAACAGATTACAGCTCTCATGGACATGAGAGCTATTCAAAAAGTACCTCAGCAAGAACAGGGACAAGGATTTTACTCTTGGTTCCCAGAAAGGACAAAGCCTGGAGACCCATTCTGGATCAGTCTATTCTAAACAACCTTCCTGGATGTTCCAAAATTCAAGATGTTGACACTGCAGCAACTTCTACCCATGCTGGGCAAAAAGGCTTGGTTTGTTACTTTGGACCTCAGAGGCATACCTACATGTCCCAATCAGACAAAATTGCAGAAGATACTTCAGATTCATAGCTGGCACAATGCATTACCAATTCTCTGCACTGCCCTTTGGCTTATCTACTGCGCCCAGGGTCTTCACAAAATGCCTGGCACCAGTAATTGCATTTTGCAGACAAGAAGGAATTCAGATATATCCCTATTTGGACGACTGCCTTATTCAAGCAGAGAGCAAGGACATTCTTCTAAAGCATCTGGCATTTGTAAAAAGATTACTAGTTGGCCTAGGGTACACAGTAAACAAAAAGAAATCAAAACTAGTGCCCTCTCAAGAGATAATATTCCTAGGTGCAAGCTTGAATACAACTACCCAGATGGCTTATCTCACGCCAGACAAGTAAAGGCAACTGACAAATTACTTTCAAATGATGGCAACAAAAACCCAGCTACCTGCAAGAAAAATTCTGCAGGCTTTGGGGTTCATGGCATCCTGCATCCTACTAATTCCATATGCAAAACTGCATATGAGGAAGTTACAGTGGTATCTAAAAAATGTTTGGACTCAACATTGCCACAGCCTGGAAGCAACAACTGTTATTCCCAGCCTGCAACAGGAGTTTCGATGGTGGGCACTGGCATGTCACCACAGCAAGAGACAGCCTTTCACTTTACCCACAGCCAGGCAAACACTGACAGATGCATCGGATTATGCCTGGGAGCGCACATGGCAGGAAAATGTATTCAGGGCAAGTGGTCTGCAGAACAAATGCATCTTCACATCAATCAAAAAGAGATGCTAGCTGTACAGAATGTCCTGACCGCCTTCAAGGACTTACTGCATCCAGGACAACTACTACTAAAGACGGACAACACCACAGTAATGTGTACATAAGCAAGGGGGCACGCACTCATACCCCCTTTGCAGACGAGCTATGATTTTGTATAACACAGCACTGACCTATCATGTTCATTTGCAAGCGCAATTCCAGCCAGGAAAGAAAAATACTCTGGATCCTCATGAGTGGGAACTAAATCCACAGGTGTTCAACCATGATAACAAAGAAATGGGGATGCCCGGACATAGATCTTTTTGCCTCCCCTCTCAACTGCCAACTTCAAACATTCTGCACAAGGACTTATCACACACAAGCATGGAAAGTGGATGCTCTCTCAGCTGGAGAAACCTAAAAGTTTATGCCTTCCCACCACTGCCTCTCCTTTCCAAGGTGCTCCTAAAAGTCAGACGAGAGGCCAAAAATGATGCTGATTGCCCCAGACTGGCCACGCCAGCACTGGTACCCAATCTTAAAGAACTTGGCTCAAGGCCCAGCCTGGACTTTACCTCAAATCCCTCAACTTCTGACTCAACAATCAGATCCTGCACAGCCAACTCAGAACCTTAAATCTGGCTGCATGGCAGATACCATAGACAGTCAGACCACACCTCTCTCTAAAGCTGTTATGGATGTCATTCTGGAGGCCAGGAGGCCCAGCACCAGGAAATCTTGTGCAGACAAATGGAAGAGATTCTGCCACTGGAACCAGGCACAAGGCTTTGACCCACTTGTACCAAATATCACTCAGATTTTATACCACCTAACTGAGATGTTGGACAAAGGCCTATCCTTTTCATCTATTAAGATCCATGCCTCCGCCATTTCAGCTCATTATACCATGGAACCTCCTATTTTCTCTCATCCACTACTAAGACAGTACCTCAGAGGGGCTAAAAACAAGACCCCCCGGAGAGCACAGACACCTACTTGGGACCTCAACTTTGTCTTGGAGAAACTCACTTTGCCTCCCTTTGAGCCAGCCAATACAGCTGATATAAAATTCTTATCATGGAAAGCTGCTCTGCCCCTAGCAATAACTTCTGCACGAAGAGTCTCAGAGCTACAGGCTTGAATGGCAGTGGAACTTTTTATCATTTTTCATCAAGGCAGGGTTTCTCGAAGGACGAACCCAACATTTATGCCAAAGTTGGTATCCAGTGTGGCTCTTAACCAAACCATTCATCTGCCAACATTCTATCCAAATCCCCAGAGTAAAGGGGAGAGGCTTCTACACACTTTGGACATACACAGGCAGTTACGCTTCTACTTGGATAAAACAAAAGCATTCAGAAAAACTGAGCAACTCTTTGCAGCTTATACTGCAGGATCACAAGGAAAGGCCATCTCAAAGCAGACTATAAGTGGATAGGACACTGTATTCGCTTCTGCTACGCACAACATTGAAAGCCAGTGCCTAACAACATTAGACCACACTCTACCAGGGCAGCTGCCACGTCAGCAGCCTTCCTCAGAGGGGTACCAACCAAGGACATTTTGGAAGCTGCAACTTGGAGTTCAGTGCACACTTTTACCAAGCATTACCACTTGCCTCTTTACTCTAAATCAAGAGCAGGCTTTGCTACTGCAGTTCTGCAGGGCCTCATAGCCACTCCTAATCCTATTTAGGCCCAGCCACCCTACCTCAGCTTTGGGATTCCACCCAAGTGTAATGACTGCAACAGTGAAACACTATGAACATAGTACAGTTGTGTACCTACCATAAATGTAGATGTTCGAGTGTATTCACTGTTGCAGTCCAGGTTACCCACGCTCCATCCCCACTTTCTTTGCTGGGACTTTTCTATACCTTTCTGTCCTATACAACCTTTGTGGTATATTTGCTTGTAGCTGAAGGTGTTTATATTTTGCTGTATGTTTTTAGTAGCAATATGTATTGCCTACCTATTTGGGGGCACCTGACATCTGGGGCAAGAAACACTGAAGAAAATGGCATCAGTTGCATCTTGTATACCCCTGGCGCACTGACGTCAGGGAAGAAGCAACAACCGATGCCGGACCAAGACTTTGGAACTCTGGCCGACTGCGGGTCGCCTGCCAGCAGGATAACCCAAGTGTAATGACTGCAACAGTGAATACACTCTCTAACATCTACATTTATGGTAGGTACACAACTGTACTTTTTTTTAGACAGTCAGCATAGGGCATCTGCTTTAGGCCTGTGATTCTTTTAGTGAGGTATTTCTGCGGCCTTTCCAATTGCAGATGTCTTGAGAGGTACATACCAAATGGGGCACTGTATTCTATAATGGGTCTAATGAGGGATGAGTACAGTGAGACAATGACCTTTTTTCTGGATGAAAAGCCCTTGGTGATGACGTGTGCCACATAGAAGGATTTCCTGACTGTTGTGGCGATGTGGTTATCGAAGTTGACCACTATTCACCTGTGTCCCTAAGTCTCATCACACTTTCGGTGTTTAATGTACTGCCACCTATGTAGTAATTCATGGGTACATGTTTTTTCCCCAAAGGGGATAACTATACATTTCTTGGCATTGAGCTTGAGCCCATGGCTCTGGCACCAAGCATCTCTTTCTGTAAGGCCCTTTTGTAGAGTATCCACATTATTTGGGGATTCAATAATGGCTCCCAGTTTGCAGTCCTCTGCGAACTTTGTTAGCCAGAGTCCCTTAGTATTGGCCTGTACTTTAGAGAAGTAGATGCCAAACAAGAGCGGTCCCAGGACTGAACCCTGAGGTACTCCACTTGGCTGAAGCTGGATTTGGAGTCAGCTACTTTTACAGTGTGGGTTCTGTCAGTAAGCCAGTTGGCAACCCATTGAATGACGTAGGGATTAATGCCCAGCTTAGTAAGTTTATCTAGGATTCCAGAGTGGGGGATTGTGTTGAAGGCCTTGGCGAGGTCTAGATAGGCTGTGTGGATCGCATTACCCTCGTCCACAGCTCTAGAAACTGATTCGAAGAAGTCAGTCAGGTTCTTGGAGGCAAGATCGGCCCTTCATGAACCCAAACTGGGTGGGGTCCAGTGTTTGAAGGTTGCCAATGTCTTTGTTTATAAGTTCCATGGTAATATGTTCCATGGCTGTAGAGCCCTTCATCATTTTCCATGCTGACAGGGTCTCCCTCGGGACTAACCCATCCTTCATGCCAAAAGTGGTGTCCATTATGGCTCTCAACCAATCCATTCATTTGCCCACCTTTTTCCCTAGCCCACAAAACAAGTGGGAAAGGGATACTACACTCTCTAGATGTGCACAGACGGCTCAGATTCTATCTAGACAGGACGAAGTCATTCCGAAAGACTGATAAAGTTGTTAGTCAGCTTTGCTATAGGAGCAGATGGCAAAGCCATGTCCAAACCATTTTCAAATGGATAGCACACTGCATACATTTCTGCTACAAGCACCACAGGATACCTCCCCCTAAGGGGGTCAGGAGACACACTACCAGAGCAACCCCCACCTCTGCAGCTTTCCTAAGAGGAGTCCCCACCAGGGACATCCTGGAAGCTGCAACATGAACATCTATTCATACCTTCACCAAGCATTACTACCAGCCTATCTTCTTCAAATCCAGTGCAGGCTTTGCCACTGCAGTCTCTAGCCAGCCCCTAGTCTTCTTGACTGCCTCCACCCTTTTCTTCAGCTTTGGGAATCAACCCAAATGTGATGACTGCAACAGTGAAACACTTAAGAACATAGTACAGTTGTGTACACTTAACATAAATGTAGATGTTAGTGTATTCACTGTTGCAGTCCTGGTTTCCCTCCCTCCATCCCCCTTTTTCTCTTTCTCTCTCTTTACAAGGAACTTTCTGGTATTTACTTTCTACTGGTGGGGTTCTTCTACCATATCCTGACTCCCACTTTGGGGCTCCTGACAGGGCAAGAAAAACTGATGTAATTGCGTTTGCTGCCTTACTTTATACTACTGATGACCTGACGTCAGTCCTGAAGCGATAGCAACCGACACAGAAATACTAAGCCTCTTGTATTCGGGCCGACTGAGGGCTACCCTGGCAGGGATAACCCAAATGTGCTGACTGCAATAGTGAAGACACTCTAACATCTACATTTATGGTAAGTGTACACAACTGTACTTTCTGAATATTGCAGGTTTAGCTGAGGGTCGTGATTTTATTTTTACTTTCAAAGGAGACCATTTTGTAGTCTGACTTTACCAGGGAAGACATTCTAGTAGGGGAGTGTACAGCGCACTCCCATATTAGTGAGGACCAGATCCAGTATGATTCCGTCCCAGGTTGGTGTATTGAGTCTAACCCAGGGAGTTTTGTTTTTACGAAATCCATGAATCTCTGTGCCTGCATATCTGGTGTTGTATTTAATTCCCAGTTAATACTGGGACAATTAAAGCTGTCCGTGAATATGGTATTGAGTTGGATGGGGAGTGTTTCCAGTAGTCTTAAATTCATGTTACGGGTCTCCTGGGTCATAGAGCGAGACCTGCAACTTGCAAGGAAATGGTATGAGATTTTACCACATGGGGAAGCTGAAGTACATTGTCTTGTTTGATTAGCCTTGAGGTGCATTTATTTGTGATGTAAATCAAGGGACTGCCTGTAGTCCCTGCTTTTGTAATAGCTGGTCTGTGTGTGGAAGGTGTGATGCCCCTGCTCTGGGCCAGTAATAAAGGAGCCTCAGTCCTCACCACTGACACTGGCAAGGGATGTTCACTTCGAACAAAAATAGATACACATAGTATTTCCAGATGCAGCTATCCGCTATCTCACCAAGCACAGTTTCCCTTAAGAACACAAAGGGAACACACTCCCATCCTGGGGCGGTTTCCCACTCTCTCACCAGGCTCCAAATAAGACTCCACATAGACCACAGCTGCTGAGTTGAGTCCTCAGCAGAGTATTCCAAACTTCCCCTCTTGATAAAAACTCGTTCCAAATTAAATTATTAGCCAAAAGAACTCTACTATAGAGGTTATTCCCTTCGCTAAACTACTTGGGGTTACTATTGATGAATACCTAAAATTTGACACTCCCATCCAGCAAAACATAAGAAAACCCATATAAAACTTGGTATGCTATACAGAAACATCCACTTTCTCTCTCCTTCCACCAGACAAACTCACCACTACCTATCTGCTCCTCTCACTAATGTATGGCACTCCTCTACTAACAAACTTATCTGCCTCTCTCTCCTCCAAATTGAAAGTCTCTTATAATAAGATTTATAAATTTGCAACCAAAGCCAAATTCTCCTCCCGTCATTGTACTGCCCTTCATTTGTTAAATTGGCTTGAACTCTCCAACCATCTTAGACTATCTCCAAATTACTACAGCCCACAGACAAATTTTTCAACCTAAGTGCCCAGCAATAACCAACATCCTTCAACCTTACACCCCTCAGAGAACTCCAAGATCTACTCACCAAAACCTAATCACTGTCCGCAAACCCAATCGTCCTGCTGGTAAGCTGCTTCTATCCTTTTCCTTAGCTAAAAATGGAATTCTCTTCCTTCCTCTCTAAGGACTTGTGAAAACTTTAAAACAGCTACAGTCCTACCTTTCCTCCAACAGGAAATGCAGCTGCACTCTCCCCACCTAGCTTAGTAATAAGCCCGCCCCTTAAACTCCTGACTAACTATGAGTACAAACTAACCTAACATAAATGTACATATTGTAAATAACATAATTGTACGTATTATAAATAACCCATCCCACCTTTTTTTCTCTCTTCCTTCTAAGCCTTTATTCTCCCTCTCAATTAAGTTACCACTACCATCCTAAGTATTTCGATACTGTGCAACCAAAGAATTTATTCCTGTTCTCTAGCATGAAATGAAATTGTAATTGTGTCTTCTTTACTATGATTGTATATGTAACTAAACTATGTAATGCAAAGCTTTTCTCCCTGGGCCTCCACTGAAAATGGGCTCCCCAAGTCCAGTGGACCTCTCTGGTCATCAAACTGGAAATAAATTAAATAAATGAGTCCTCCACCACACAGAGTGTGTGTGTGAAACCAGTGCTCTGTCCCTCCTCCAAGTAGCTGACATGCACACACCACACGCATGCACCATACACACCCCTGGGAAAGGCTGGCACAGATTTACCAGCTATGCACCCTCTGCCCACACTGTAAGGTAGATAACTGCCACCAGGGCACTCCGAAGCCAGCTACTGTAAGACTCTTGCAAGGGTACCCAATTGTACTGAGTAAAATTAATACAACTGGTAATTTGACCAATGCATGAAGGCTTTCAAGAGCGGCCACAGTGTCGCCAAATATAAGTATTCTCAAAGGTTAAAATATTCTTTAAAAGACCAGCCACAATGAAAAGTTTATATATGTTTTCTAGTAAAAGAACAAAAATAATATTTATTTATAATAGACACCAGAGTTTCAGTCACAGGAAATATTAAAAATAACAGCGATGGAAAGGTTTCCACAGATACAGAAAAACGGTACTTAACTATTTGCTACATTTACCTGACTGATCTAAAGAATTACTGTTCCTTAGTTCACTTTACTAGGGCAAGGCATGATGAAGTGGATGAATGGGCCTTCTTTTGTCAGGTTTCACAAACAGATTACTTTGAGACTTCTGTCTCATCTAATATTAAAGCATCATTTCAGTGCTGGCGTGCAGAATGACATTACACACGTCTGGTCATCTGACTCCTGGTTCCCACACTACCCTCTTTACTAGAAACTGAACCAGAATCTAGCACATGTCATAATTCATGCACACAGTGCTTTTGCTAATGTGTTACAGCATCTGGAAGCTAGAAAACCTTTTCAAGAGCTTCCACCCTTCCAGGATAGCAATTAGTTCACCCCTAAGAACAATATAGTAGGACTCCTAGACCTGGTTTTCAGACATTTTGTTTCTGGCTGCAATTAGAACTGATATACATTCTTATGGCCTAAACCCAGGTAACTCAATTTCAGACTGTTTTTCAAAGTTAGTTGGAGTGAGAGTAACATTCTCTTCCAGTATCCTCTGTTACAGTGTATTAATTTCAACAGTTACAACGCACTGACATACAAGTGTATTATTTTTCTGTTCAGCAGGACCCACTGTTGCATTTTTACCACAAGCAGCTTTACAGATAATTTTCAGCACAATCACTTGTACAAATCAGTTTAACATACAAATGACATATAATTCATTACAAAGCTCCAACTAGCTGTGCTGGCATATGTTACACATTCAGTGCCCTACTCCTCCTGGTATAGCTGGCAATACATCACTTCATTACAGAAGGCTTGGACTGCCAGGGTGCTGTGCGGCATTAAACCATGTCTCAGTGATTGATTGCACCAATGTCTGTACACTCCAGGGTAAGGAGAGCTTTTAGGAAGTGGATTTTCTTGTTTAGACTCCTAGCATTTAGCAGTAACTCATTTAAGATTTCTTGGCTTTGATTTTGAAGTAGCTGAGAGGCCTTAGAAATATGAACCACAAAGCATTATAGAGAATGTTTATTCCATGGGATCAACAGCTGAAAAAAAAAAAATAAAACCAGATATAGTAGTCTGCGAACAAAAGTTAAAAGTAGAATTGATCATTGAATTTGCTACACCAAGTGATCAGTGTCTTGAATTTAGAGAAAAACTGTCATACCAGGATTTGCAGGCCGAAGTGAGAGCATTGTGGATGAAGGATACCCAGATAGTTCTATTAGTAGAAGCAACAGATCTGATAATTTAGTTAGGTTACAAATGTGTATTGCCATGTGAATTACAGGAGGAGGCAATGCTGGGGGCATTACAGGTATTGCAGAGCACTCTTGGCTAACATCAGACTGAAATGATACTAACTTCATTAATTCTAATCTTACCCTGACATAGTAATTCCCATCAGGATGTTAGAAACCCAAAATACTTGGAGAAATTAAACTGATAGAAGCTCTGCCTAAAACACTACTACTAAAAGTTAGTGCAAGATGAATCTGTCAGAGAACTCGAGTACTGAGGTATATGGAGTTTTGCTTCCTAATAATACCCTTGGCAAAACTGCATGTTAGAAAAATGCTGTGGTATCTCAAATGTGTGGTATTGGTGCCAATACCCAATGTGCTTTAAGATGACGCTTCCTTGTGTCAAGAAGGAGCTGTTATGGATAGATGTTTGTAACCTAAAAAGAGCACTAAGTAATTACCACAGGTGCCACAGATGTACCTTTTATTTGGGGGGGGGTGCACATGGATATTTTGAGTGCAAGGCAAGGGAGAAAAACTACTTAGTCATATTAATCCAAAAGAAAGTATGGCAAAGAAATGATGGCAGTTTGCAGAACCTTTCTGACATTCAAACAAAGCTAGACACCAGGCAATATATTGGCAGGGACAGTGAACAAATGGAGGGAGCTAGCCACTCTTGCTTGCTATGCTGTATGGTCATGCAGCTCTGCAAAACAGCAAAAGAAATGGGATTACATCTGTTGGCTTGATACCTCACGTGGGGTGGACAACATAGCGGACCAATAAATCGGGTCAGTATCAGATCCTCTTGAATGGACACTGAAGATGTTTGACTTCAGAAAACTGACAAGTAAGGGTGTGCCAGAGGCTCCTCTTTTAGTCTCAGAGAAATACAGACTGATCTAGTTTTGCTCAGACTGTAAATCACAGGGTCTGGAGGGGCAGCTGCATCTTACTCGTACTCAGAAGCCAAAGACTCAGCGCCTGCAAGTCCTGCATCTCTAAATGGAAAGTATTCTCACTTGTGCCAGTCCAAGGTACAGCGATCTTTGCAAGCAAATGACCCCCTTGTTGCATTTTACCTGGAAAAACCTTTCTGTAAGGGAGTTTATTTACTCCATTAAAATCGATACTTCAGGTATATCCACCTTGCCCGTCTTTGCAGCTTGCTCTTTTCTCACCCTGCAGTGGAACAATTCCTCAAGGAGATCATTCTCTTAAGACCACCTAGTAAAGCCCCTTCCCAGACTGGGATCTATATATTTTTAACACCTGTATTGAAATGTCACAAGATGTAGGCAAACATGAATTTATATAAAATAAAGCACACCATATTAACATGTTTCCGGTTACAAATGTTATATATCACTTGTATTTTTTGTATAACTATCAATCCAACATTACATGAGTTGCTCAATTCCTGCCTTCCCTTAAACCTCACTTCTCCAAAACATTACTGACTAAGTAGTTTCCATTCTTTTCCATGTAATTTATAACTACCATTTTCTAGAGATTCCACTTCCACTTTTCTTTTATAATATTCAGTACTTCACATACACTTGATGTAGACGGATTTCTTTTTTTTTTTTTTTTTTAGCAAAAAGTGGTGGAATGCACAAGTCCAGGAAGACCCCAAAAGAAAGGAAGAGTGCGGGAAAAAGTGGGAGATAGAAAAGACAGACCAGGCTAGGAAGGAATACTGGCTGGCTAAGAAAGGAGTTGCAATAGCAAAGAACAGGGCATTGGAGGCACCAATTTCTGGAAAGTGACTTTAGTGGGTGGCACAAAGAAATTATATCAGACTGCAAGACAAAGAAAGATAAGGAAGGCAGTCAAGGCACCCTTCGTAAGGAGTGCCACTAACAACCTGCTCACCAGTCCATGTGGTATTAAAGGCAGATGGAAGCTGCACTTCCAGCAACTTCTGAATGAAAACCCCACATTAGCTGTACTGTCCACGACCCTGTCTAGTGAGAGAAGAGGATCCCACCCTAGAAGAGGTGAGAACAGCACTAAAGAAAATGAAGTCCGGGAAAGCAGCAGGCTCTGATGAGGTCACAGCAGATGTGATAAAGGTGCTGGGTGAGATGGGAGAGAAATGGCTGCTGAGGGTACTTGTAGCAGTGTGGCGAGAAAGGTGCATCCCAGATGACTGGAGAATAATACTCGTGCCAGAGTATGAGAAGGGGATATCCACAACTGTGGGCAGTACATAGGTATCAGACTCCTGTAGCACTGCATGAAAGTCCTGGAGAGGATGATTAATAAATGCATACGCAGAGTAGTAGAAAGTAAGATGGGAAATGAGCAGTTTGGATTCCAATCAGGATGCAGCACAACTGAGCCGATGTTTGCAGTGAGACAGATAGTTGAGAAGAAGCTTGAGTTGAGGAAGGAGTCCAACTTTGGCATTCCTAGACTTGGAGAAAGTATATGACAGGGTCCCAAGAAAGCTGATTTGGGCAGAACTGTGGTGGTTTGAAGTCCCAGAAACATTGGTAAAATTAGTGCAGGCTGTGTACAAAGACCCAGTGACTCAAGTACGAACAGTGTTTGGTCTCAGAAGGGTTCCTAGTGGGAATGGGTGTACACCAGTGTTCAGCTGTGAGCCCACTGCTGTTATACTGGTTGTTGTTGTCTTTCGGCTTTTCTTGGTTAGGGGTTGCCACAGCGGAACTCCGGTCCGCTAGTGATTGGCAGTAGATTTTCACGAACGCCGAGGTGCCAGCTCGACGTTCAACCTTCAATGAAGGCACGCCCATTTAAGCATGTCTTTCGAATGCCCACCCAACCGCGGGGGGGGGGGGGACATGCAGACTCCACACAGAAGACACTCCCCGCACTCCAGCCGAGAATCGAACGGGAGAATCTCTTGCTGTGAGGCAACAACGCTACCACTGCACCACTGCAGAAGTGATGGACTATATTAGCAAACAGGTCGGAGGGGACAGATCAACAAAGTTGCTGTATGTGGATGATGTGGCATTACAGGCAGATTCTGAGAGAGCTTCAGCAAAGGATGGGGGAATGGGATGCAAAACTGAAGGCACATGGGATGAAACTAAGTACAGATAAGACCGTGACAATGGCAGCAAGGTAGCAAAATCAGAAGAAGTTGAGAACTGAGAAGGGAAGATAGTGGAGCAGGTCAACGGCTTTAGGCATCTGGGAGGGGTGGTTGAGGAGAAAGGAAGCCTGAATGAAGAGGTTAAAGCTAGAATCAGTGGGGCTACAGCCAACTGGTATAGATTGTCGGGTGTAGTGTATGACAGAAGAATGCCGAAGAATTTGAAAAGTAAGATGTGCAAAACAGTGGTGCGACCAGTACTATTATATGGCACAAAAACATGGGCAGTAATGGCAGAGTAGATGAGGAAGACAGAAATAATGAAAATGAAGTGCCTGAGAAAGGTGGTAGGGTGCACAATGTAGGACAGATGAAGTGAGGACATAAGAGCAGAAGTAGCTCCATTTGTAGGAAAATATCAGAGAGAACAGATTATGGTGGTTCAGGCACCTGTGCAGAGATGCAGAGAGAATCTAGTGAAGATTTGGGGCAGACCGTAAGGTAAGGGGAAAAAAGGGCATCCAGCAAAGAGGTGGATGGACTGTGTGAGAGATCTGCGACTGTCGAGCATGAGTATCGAAAAAGGCAGGAGTGTGACATTGAATTGAGAGAGATGGTGACAGTTAACATGACACCCTGACCCCATGTAGAAAATGAGAAGAAAGAGGTTGTTGTTCAGCAGCCACTAGAAGAATTCAACTTAAGGCCTTACTATGTCTAGGCAGTTGAAGTCCTGTATTCCTTTTTCGAAAAATCATTTCCAAATTTACACTTATTTGCTCACCCAATATTACTGACAAGACTACTCTGTAGGGATTTGTCTGCCAACTCATTTCCCTTGCAGAATATTTGTTCCCAGTTACCTTTTTCTTCCCCATCACACCTGCAGTGTTTGGCATCTACTTGAGGAAAAGTTCTTTGGAGTTTGCTTGGGATAAAAAAAAAGTTTCTATGCAAGCACTTCAGGCAAAAATCCTAAATCTTCCATGCTACATATCTGGGAGCCATACATATGTCCTTCCATTGTTTCCTTATGAATTCCTTGTCCAATCTCTTACCAGTCTTTTCTAAACTCCTCTGATTGGTTTGTGTAGTTATTGTGCAGTATTGTACATGTTCTGCTAATTATCCCATTCTTAACAGCAGGTTCTTTTGTAGATTCAACTAAAACTCTACCAGGGCAGGCCTTTCACTGAGGATTCCCCATATCTATATCTCTTTGCCTATACTCTATCAATCCCTGATAGGGAAGGCATTCTCTAGCCTACAGTCCAAATGTAGTCTTCCCATTCTGTTATCTTTCTCTCTGGTTATTTTCTCCCAGTACTGATTCCTTTGCCAGTTTCCTCCAGCAAATTCCTTTCCCGTCTTGCCCAACATCTGTACCCCAATGAGTCATCCCTATCTGCAAAATTGCCTTTCTGTACTCTTGTTGGCTTAGTTCTTAGCATAATTTCTGCAACCTTATGAATGTTATGTGGTATGTAGTGCCTGCTGTTTTCCTTAAGGATCTGTTTTTCAAATCCCAGTCTCCTGTTTTTTGAATCCCCCTGCCCCACTTCATCATTCCCTTATAGCTTTCTGCTTGTTTTATATATGTGAGCCTTAACTGTGTAGCTGTAAAATATGCCTGTAAATCGGGTAATCCTAGACCATCATCTGTTGGAAGGGTCAAAAATTTGCATATCTGCCAAACAGCATCAGAACTACTAGATTCAGACTTAAATTTTGTTTGCGATATAAATAGGACATGTTGGAAAGAGAGAGGCTTTTCTCATAGAATTCCCATTCTCTGGAAGAGGTTCCTTATCCCTATTTAAGCACAACTTGAGCCAATGAATGGGTAATCAGAGGAAATTCATGCCTTGGCTGGCCTCCTTTATGACAGATGGTCAGAGTTGGTCAGTAAATTGCCCCAATAAATAAAACACAAGTCAAATTTGTGGGTCACATGGTTTGCATGGCTAGGCTTTTAAGAACCTTAATGGTCGTTAGCCTAGTATACACCTATGAACTTAACCCACTTGACTTTTGTCCTCTTCCTGTCCCAGATAAATTCATTCAGTTTTTGATAGTCTACAATTTCTCCTGTGGTTGATAAAAAAAAAAATATACCCAAGTTGTAAATAAAACTAAAGGGACTAAAAACATTTTCACTCTTTTTTTATCTTGATATCCTTATCCATAAACGAGCTTCCAGTTTCTCAGTTTTTGTATTACATTTTAGTCCCCCTCACACACATCCTTAGCTGACATAACCATCTTTTTTTATTTAATCTGTACTCCTAAATACGGGACGTAAACATTTTTAAAGAAGCTTGTCCTGCATCCCTTTGAGCCTGCTCAAATAGTACCACTTGGAAAACCGTCCTGTTAGTGGCCATCTTTCAAGCAAGAAGATTTCTGAGCCCCAGATGCTCATGTAGCGAACCCTTTCTCAGATTTCACAAGGATAGCATCACTGTAAGAACCTTTATGCCTTAAGTGGTCATGAAAGTTTAACCATGCTATACATTTACTTGTCTCTTCTGATCCAAAGGAGAAAGAGACTTTGTCTTTAGATGTGCCCAGGCAGCTTGGGTTTTATCTGTGTAAGATTAAGGGATTCAGAAAATCTGACCAGTTTTTTTTTTTTAACTAGATTGTCTTTTGCTGCAAGCGCTATGGCAATTGGGACGCTCCTCCAGAGCCACTGCATCATTTTTACTGGGGGAGTGTCTGTCCAGTCCATTCTGGAAGCAGCCCCCTGATTCACAGTGCACGCTTACTCCAAGCACTACAGTCTATCCATTGCCTCTGGAACAGGCTTCTCAGCAGTCATGCAAGGACCTATGTCCAATGTGAGATTTTCTGCCAACCTCCCTCTTTATGTAGGTGTAACTGCAACAGTAAAGTATGGTGAACATAGTACCGTTGTATACAATTAACATAAACATTGATGGTGATTTCTGTCATGGTAACCATTCTCTCCTGCCATCCCCCCCTGTATCTTGCTGTTTAGATTCCCACTTAAACTCTCTCCATGCATCTAGATGATTCTTTGTAGGTCCCTGTAGTATATCCCATTAGGGGCAGTATGAGCAGGTTTTGTTCCCCATCAAAGACAAGAACAATCTTAAGAAGTGGTACGTAGCAGTGACCCTTGTCAGTGTGTCATGTCTTTATATTCGGGAAGAGACCTAGAGGGAAAACAATCTGTGGCATTTGGGCTGACCTGGGCTTCCAGGGCAGCAGTATTACTGCAACAGTGAAGATGCAGGAACATCTACGTTTATGGTAAGTGTACACAACTGTCCTTTTCTGATTTAACAAACTGTCTAAAGGAGCATTATACTTGCTTTTTGCCCTCTTGTGTGGTATCATATAAGGCAAATGATACTAGAAATCTCAGTTGTAGAATAAAAAATTTAATACAGATGACATATCCCTCCCTTTATTTCCTGTTTTCTGTGTGGTCTTGAGGTTGAATCAAGGGAAGGAAACAAATGAGGTGGTCCTTGCAAGTTTCTACTGTTTGTGTAGTGATTTTGTTGTACTTTGCTTAACTGCTCACTTTTCTTGGTTTTGTGTTGCTGAGGGTATCTGGTTTTGACCTATGGAATAAGGATATAGATCTGAAAAATGTATCCCTTTATGAAAGCTGTCCAGCAGGAAAATTGTCTTTGGGACCTGGGTATTTAAGCTCCTATGCAGAGGAGGAAAAACATCCATGAATAAAATACCCTAGGGAAGCCACGAACAAATGGATGACCAGGTAGGCTGCCTTAATAAAGGTACGGTGGGATGTCTGTGAAGAAGCTGGGCTACCAGTAAAGCCTTGAGAGAGGCTGTGTACCCAAGCGCTTGTGGTTGAAGGCTGAGTAAAGCCTTTAGAAAGGCTTCATATACAGGTCGTAGTTCCGGCTGGTCAGGTCGCCTGGTGAGAGGAACCGCTAGTGCGGCAGCTAGAAATCAAAGATGAAACACACAGAAAAAACAGGCAGAACAACGTAAATGTGGCTCTGCTAAGGAGCTCTGCTCGCCGTGGTGGCAAAAAATCAATGTAGTCGAAGTTCAGATTCTAGAAGGTCATACAAGTAAAAAGTACCAGAAGTCCAATCACCATCAAAGCATAGTTCCTTAATGGAATGAGTGATCCTGAGGATATCCTTTTATAAGAGTACCTGGGGGTGTGTCAGTGGGGGCCAATCAAATGTGGTTGAAAAAACCTTTATTGTGATTGGGCACGACAACTTGACATCACACCTTACAATCTGATAGGTTAGATAACCCTGAGCCAGTTCATACGTGGTTAGTAGAATCACTTGAAACCTACAATAGTAAAGTTCGGAGATTTGCTAAAATTAGCTTAAAAAAATGTAGTTAACTAAAAATAGTCTTGCTGGAAAAAAAATTAACCCTTGCTGGGTAAAATACATTGTTAGGCTACACTTTTCGAAATCTTCGTCAGGATGGTGGATGACCTAAAAGAGCATAATAAGCAAAGCTGAGCGTACTAGAGAAATAGCAACATGTATGTAAAATAACATGTATGTAAAATAAGAAACGGGCTAGAAAACCAAAAAATAAGACCAAAAAATAAGAACCAGAGAACTGGTGAGTCTAGACAAGTCTACCTCCAGACCATGGTCTGAGACTTCCCCTGGCAAATTCGGACTCATTCGTTTTTGGTCAATGGTTCATTAATATATATTTTTTGTCTTTCATGTTTTCTACAATGTTTCAGTATTACTGTTTTTTTCATTTCTTTCTAGCTTTTCAGGTTACATATCAGTGCCTTTTTAAGATTGTTTTTTAATTAACAGCCCTAATTCAATTCAGTTCCACATCTTAATACATTAGTTTCTATTGATATCCGTTATTTAAGAATTTTTCTCTTTTTTTGTTTCTTTTTAATTTCTGTATCATATTTTTGGGTATGTATCCTGGTTCTTAGTTTTTGGTCTTATTTTTTGGTTTTCTAGCCTGTTGCTTATTTTACATGCATGTTATTTTACATACATGTTGCTATTTCTCTAGTACGCTCAGCTTTGCTTATTATGCTCTTGTAGGTCGTCCACCATCCTGATGAAGATTTCGAAAAGTGTAGCCTAACAATGTATTTTGCCAGCAAGGGTTGATTTTTTTCCAGCAAGACTATTTTTAGTTAACTACATTTTTTTAGCTAATTTTAGCTAATCTCCGAACTTCACTATTGTAGGTTTCGAGTGATTCTACTAACCACGTATGAGCTGGCTCAGGGTATCTAACCTATCAGATTGCAAGGTGTGATGTCAAGTTGTCATACCCAATCACAATAAAGGTTTTTTCCACCCACACTTGATTGGCCCCCACTGACACACCCCCAGGTATTCTTATAAAAGGATATCCTCAGGATCACTCCTTCATTAAGGAACTATGCTTCGATGGTGATTGTACTTCTGGTACTTTTTACTAAAGTACAACCTTCTAGAATGTGAACTTCGACTACGTTGATTTTTTTGCCACCACGGCGAGCAGAGCTCATTAGCCGAGCCACATTTACGTTGTTTTGCCTGTTTTTTCTGTGTTTCAAAATTTGATTACTAGCTGCCGCACTAGCGGTTCCTCTCACCAGGCGAACCTGACCAGCCAGAAGTACGACCTGTATATGAAGCCTTTCTAAAGGCTTTACTAAGTCTCCAACCGCAAGCGCTTGGGTATGCACAGCCTTTCTCAAGGCTTTACCGGTAGCCCATCTTCTTCACCGACATCCCACTGTACCTTTTATTAAGGCAGCATACCTGGTCATCCATTTGTTCTTTGCTTCCCTAGGGTATTTTATTCGTGGACATTTGTTATGAAAGCTGGTAATATGGCAGAATGGGAACGGACCTGCTGGTAGGCAGCAATTTTGTTTGCAGAAAACCTGTTTTGGAAAGAGTACATAGGTTGGGTCTTATTTTGTAGTGGGTTGTGGGGCAGGTCTTCCAGACTTTTGAAGTACCATTGAAGTAATTTGATGCACATTGTTCTGATATTTAGTTTTTCAGGGAGCATACCTGGTTTGTAACATTTGGATTGGATAACCACGAAGGTCCAGTTGGGCTAGTTTTCATTTTCAACAGATGGCTTTGGCGGGGGGGGGTTCAACCAACAGTTGAGACATGGCAGTACTTGTGGTACACTAGGACAGCAGTCAATGCAATAAAATTGCAGGCAGACGAGATCACTAAAGGCTTGACTGAGTATTACGGAATTGAAACGAGAAATTAGTACTCCAGAAGCAGGTAAAATATTGTACTTAAGGTATAAACCACTATTACATGTGTACATATGTTTATGCATACATATGTACAAGGGGGGGGGGGTTCCAGTACAGAGGTGTGATATATGGCTAGTAGGTGCCGAGTAATAAACGAGAGAGCACACAAGTTGGCAATTAAAGTTAACTTGAAAAGAAAGTTTCACTGAAAATGACTGCCAGGAGGTGGTTGGTTGGTTAGGACAAAGAATAGTGTGAGCTGGGTAAGGTGTAAGAGCCTAGATGTTATATATGTATGTGAAGTCTGCACAAAGAATAGTGCAAGCTCGTAAGGTGTAAGAGCCTAGGACAACTACATTTTGTATATATGTGAAGTCTGCACAAAGAATAGTGTGAGCTCGTAAGGTGTAAGAGCCTAGAACAACTAGATTTCTATATATGTAAAGTCTGCATAACCAGAATTTTAATGAATGACTTGTAGGACTGGATGAGGCAAGAAGTTTGATGATGATTTTCTTTTGTCTTAAGCCGACAGTTAAATATGAGAAGCAGCCAGACTACCTGGATGCCACAGGAGGTACTCTTCATCCTTATCAGCTAGAAGGATTGAACTGGCTTCGTTTCTCTTGGGCTCAGGGAACAGATACCATCTTGGCAGATGAGATGGGTCTGGGAAAAACTGTTCAGACTGCAGTCTTTCTTTACTCGCTTTACAAAGAGGTAGGTGTGTGGTGTTGCTTTGTGTGATCCTAAAACTACTGTTCACGTTTGATGTATATAGTTTGTCTTTTGTGCCTGGTGCTGCATGCAGTACTGTGCTTTAGTTCTTGATAAATAGACTTGAGATTTGCAAGTTTCTGTAGCTATTTCCTGTGACACACACACACACACACACACACACACACACACACACACACACACACACACACACACACACACACACACACACTCTGTCTCTCTCTCTTTCTCTCTCTCTTCCTGTTAAGTTTCCTATTACCTTTGTTTTGACCTGCACTGTCTTCCAGTGTTATTGTAGCCCTGCCCTTATTGGAGCAAAGCTCTGCTTGCTTGGGTACCAAAGCAGCCTATATTCCTTGGGTCCTTTTTTGAGGAGGAGCTTCTGTTTATTTCAATGGGAAATCGTTTAGATGGCACATTGAGTACTGCCAATAAGGATTTTTCTGTTACCACTTTTATCTGGTGTGCATTGTGTAATAAATGCTACTGATACATGTGAGGTCTGCTTTGTACACTGCCAGCACTAGTGTGCAGTTATGTGACAGCTAGCCTTAACCCCCCCCCTTTCCTTGGATATGTACCGCAGACTACTGCACTCCACCACAGTAAAGGAAAGCTTCTTTTACTACCTACCCCTTTCCCCAGCTGTGTTTGGGCATTGTTAGAGTAGGCAAGTATGCCTCATCAGTGGACTACTAAATGCTCTTATCTTGTAGTAGCCTGTATTTGCATATCAGGTTTTGTAGTTTGAATTTGTGCATCACTAACTTTTTTTTCTCAAATGTTAGGGCCACTCAAAGGGTCCATTTCTTGTCAGTGCTCCTCTCTCCACGATTATCAACTGGGAGCGAGAATTTGAGATGTGGGCACCAGATTTGTATGTGGTCACTTATGTTGGTGACAAAGACAGTAGAGCGGTGATCAGGGAGAATGAGTTCTCATTTGAAGACAATGCCATCCGTGGGGGGAAGAAGGCTTCCAGGATGAAGGTAAGTTTGCATCCTGTTTGGGAACAATTACTGTGTGTATGTCTTGCTCATATGTTTTGTATCATGCACATGTCCTGCTTAGTCTTTGCAAGATTTGTTAGCCTCATGTTACTGCCTTATTAGCCAGGTATTTTATAAGGATGGTCAGCATCAAACTTCGTTACTGTACAATGTAAATGACTTTAAGTGCAAAGATTTTTGGTACATATGATGTGAACATGTATATCTGAGGAGTTCCATGATCCTGGTAAACGCTTACTGATGTACCAAACTTTGTCAAGTAGTAATGAACCCTAACTGAAGGTACTAGTGTTAACTCGCTGCTGTTTTTGTAGAAGAGAAGTAGGGGGTGGTCTTGCCCATTGCCTAGAGGAGTGAGAAGAGTATGGGTTGTCTTATGGATATTTGTGTTGTACTTTGTAACGCTGCACTCAACAGGATCTACTTTTGTCTGCTTCCTGGGATCTGTGCTGTCAGATGTTTTTCTTGGTCAATATTGCAGTACTGATTCTAGGGTCTTCCTGCCATGTAAGATTACACTACTGACCCAGTTTTCTAGTCTCTTTCATCATCTTAGCCAGTGGTTGCTGAGGGGCAGCTTTCAGACGTCTGGGTATACGAGGGGCATCCTGTGCCATTTTCAGTTCTTTTTAGCCATGCAGTCTGATGTGCCGCTACATTTTGTCATACACTTTGTTTGGCTTGTTTTTCTCCAGAGATTCTTACAACTGGTTTTCAGATAAATACCATGTTGGGAATTTTTTTTCTTCTGGTTAATGCTCAAAAAAGTTAGTTGCTTGAAGTGTGGTAAAAGAATTGTGTATAAAGATTTTAATTTTTTGTCTGAGACCTCAGCACGACATTCCTAGTTGCCAGGATTGTGTTAGGTTTTGAGCTAAGATCCTTAAGCGTTGTCGAAGTCCTCACAGCCCACATGGAGTCCTTGGACCAGATTCCTCTCTCCTCAACTTTGATCACTAGTTTGCCAAAGAAATGCAAATATAGAAAATCTAATCAAAGGGATTCGGAGAATAGCTATCGTTCCTCATTTGTGTCCAAGTTAACAGACGCTGGTGAGGTGCTTTCGCAGCCCCCAGGTTCGATGACTAGTAGCCCAGAGTTTTCTGTGATCCCTCTGGATGCTGCCGTGGCAACAGGCCAGTCTATTTTACTTTCACTCTGTTGGGTTTGAAGTAGCTCAACAAGCTTCAGTTTCCAAAGTCTGAGCATTTGTTACTGAGGGAAATGGTTCATCTTTCACAGTTGTTTTGCAGGGACACACTCCAGTCATCTGGATAGAGGCTGCAGTCACCCTACCTCATACAGCGCCCTCCCTTTCTAAGCAGATGTCTAAACCAAAGACACCAGTCATTTTACCTCAGCCTACTTCGTAGTCATCAGCCACTACAACCCAAGTCAAAACTCAGGACCTCTTTAAAATTGCCAAGGAATTCATGGCCTTCATGAAATCCAAGGAGGTCAGCCAGACATAGACTACTCATGAAGTCCCTCCCAGTAAAAGGAGGGAGTTTTCTTTTCAGCAGGAGTCTGTCTTCATAATCTGAAAATGAAGAATGATCTTACTCTGAAGACCTCCCCCCTCAATCCTACCCAGACTCCTATTCAGATACCTTCTTTGTTTCTGTCCCAGAAGATTTATCCTTTGGGTATACCTTGATGAAGATGGGGGCTTTTCATTGAGGGAACGAGACATTCTCCGTCCCAGGCCCATTGCAGCAGCTTTTAAGTTTGCCATTTCCCAGACCACTGGCTGTTCTTCCAGTCCATGTGGTACAGGATGTCTTCTAAGATTTCTCTCTGCACCCATACTTTCTGCCATTTGCCCCAGTGTAACCGTATAATTTGTGTAGAGTGCTTGATACACAAGCCTGTTGACAAGAACCCCACAAGTTGGTCCCTCTGTAGTGTCAACTGAAGCTGCTAAGGGTTACCCCTAAGGCTGTTGCTAGACATGGCTTAGTATTTGCCTATGAACCTGTCAGTCTGCAGACTATTACAAGCTTAGCCAATAATCAGTTTGAAATCAAACCTAGAGGTTTACATTGTATCTCTGAGGTAAAGACCTTAACCATTATGCTAGCCCCTCCCCTTACCTCAATGATAGGGGGGGGAACTATAAATCTTCTACACACAAGGGCCCAAATTTGCCAGTTTCATATTACAGTACTTGAGTCCTTGCAGAAACAAATCATTACTAAGACAAAAGGCATTGCAGACGAGCCCTTTAAAAAGGGACTTGTAGGAGACAGAACAGCATTGCAGGGATACAGACACAACTCAGGTGCCTCAAGCAGAGCAGCTGCTACTGGGTTTATTTTCAGACCTGCATGGTTGAGGACTGGACTACTTTCTGACCAACTAAAGGCTTTACTCCTTGCTGCCCCACTAGATAAAGAATTTTTTTGGAGCCCCCTGCAGATTAAGTTTTAGAGAAACTGGACAAGAAAGGGGAATAAGTGTCAGAGAATTCTGATTAGTCTCCCACACCTCGATGTAATACAAATTGTACTTTTAAGCCTTGGTCTGTACTTCCTAGACAAGATGAAGTGAGGCCTCCCTGACCAACAGACCAAGACAGTCCAGAAGATTGTAACCTGAGCAAATGCCATGGAGCTGGGGAGTCCAAAGACCACCCCCCCCCCAGAACAGCAGTGAGTATGCACAGCTCTAACCCTTCTCTGCCTCTCTAGCAGTAGGACCTTCTTTTCTACATTGGTGGAAACTCTCCAACTAGGACCATTGTGTCTTAAACATCATAGAAAAGGGCTGCTTCATTCAGTTCAGGGAAAAGTTCCCCCTTCTTATGGATGCTAAATACCAAGAGGGTCTCCTCCCCCCATCTTATAAGAAGTCTTGCAAAAAGGATCCATTGAACCAGCCCGTGCTGGTGACAAAATGGGGTTCTATGCCAGGATCTTTAGTCTTAAAAAGGGAAGGTGTTTAGCGACCAGTTTTAGGCCTGTCAAAGTTAAACAATTTCCTAAATATTTCCAAATGTAAAATGCTAACCCTTCAAAAACTGCTGCCCATTTTCTTTCCAGGAGCCCACATAGTTACAGTAGAAGTTAAGGATACCAGTTTTCACATCCCTACTGCAAAGGGGCACAGGAGGATACCTTCAGTTTGTAGCAACAGGTTTGCACTACCAGCTTTCTGCCTTACCATTTGGTTTATTCACTTCACCTGGAGTTTTCACCAAATGGTTAGCTCTGGTTATAGCTTGCTGCAGAATGTTAGGCATGCACATTTATCCTTGTCTGGATGATTGCCTCATCCAGGGAAAATCCATCCTTGAACTTCAAACAGCCTTATGAGTTACCATTGATTGCTTAGTAAGAGGTAATTTGTCTTAGAAAAATTCTTAAGCATTTTTCAGCTTGATGGGGTGTCTGGTCTTAAAATTACATTGGGCGAGACTGATTAGTCCAGTCTCACTGGGGGGGGGTCATACGGGGAAGGGGGTTGCAATGCTTTCCCATGCTAATGTGTACTATGTCCAGACATTTGAGCCTCTTTTGGGTGTGCTGACAATTGCTTCAGAGCATTTGCATTGAGAAAGTCCAAGAACCTCTCAGCCAGCATGTTTGTGGTCATGTATGCTTCCTAGTTAGTGGTAGGTGGCAACTGACTCCAGTAAGTCCAAGTATGCAGTATGCTTTTCTTGTTTTATGGTGAGGGCGTATAGTTAGCTATGATGTGGTAGGGAGCTTTGCCTATAGTTAATTGGACATGGTGCAGCTCAAGAGAAGGTCCCTACTGTTTGACCAGTCTCTGTGTACTTATCCTTAATGAAGATGAATACACCGCCTCCTTAACTCCTTCACACTCAGTTTGTGGTCAGAACGTATAGAAGGCATTGTAGCCATGCATGGCTGGGGTGCTTTCTGCACCTTTGAACCATGTCTCTGAGACTGCACAAATGTCAGCATCTTGCAAAGTGAGGAGCACTTCAAGGATGTGAAGTTTCTCGTTTAGACTCCTAGCATTAAGCAACAGTACCTTGAGTTTATCTTGAGAGGATATGTTATGTTGGGAGGTTGGTTATTTTGACACTGCTCAAAAAGGTACAATAGGGGTGGCTAATGCCTTTGCCAGTTTCCGAATGCCTAGAATATGAGGTGCAGACCATCCCTGGCAAAGCAGAGTGGCCCGTCGACCATGTCTTCCCAGGCTGACAAATATTGGATCCCCTTGGGCTGACAGTATAAGCTTAAACCGATTGTTAAAGTCCAACATTTTTGTTTGTATTGTGACATCATACTTGGAGAAGGTAAAATGCTGCTTAGACCTGCTTGTTTGTGTTTTGCATTGTGTGTAAGTGGTTTCAATTTGGGACACCTCAGATCTTTTGGTAAGTTACTAGCGAGTACCTCCTCATGTGTGGGTTTGTGTTGTGTCCTTATTTAGTGTGGGAAGTGTATGCTGGCAACCTGTTTGGCATTCGATTTGTTATGTGAAAGTCTTGCCTCCAATTTCATAGTACAACTACATCTTTCACATAAAATATTTGTTTCAGGAATAAGTGGTTGTCAGTGTACATGAGACAATTGCTACACAGCCTCTGGATGCCCACGTCTATTAGATGGGCCAGTGAGATGATGGGGAACTGCCCACCCATGCTAGCTGGCTCTTACTGTATGTTTTATTGGGGAAGGGAATGGGTAAATTTGACAGGACTGTGCTGGTAATGCCGAGACTACAAGAGGAACCTATACTTTGTGTAGGCTAACGTTGATCTATAAGGCAACGCTGCTTAGTGTGCAACTGAGTTGCTCCTAGACCAGCAGAAAAGCTTGGAAGGATTTTTCACTACAACTGTTTAGGGAAAAACTGAGCTTCTAGGCTTTTTCTTCTATACAGGGGCACTGCTAACCACTGCTGCGCAAAGAACAGCACCACATAAATGCGAGGCTTAAACATGAGCAGAGAAAAACAAGATTTAAGCTAACTACATTCAGGAAAGCACAGTCTTCCACCAGCAATCCCCAACTCAGGCAGGTTAGATCAGCATACTTCTGCCACAAAGCTGCAAAAAACACCTTAATGTAGAATAGCTGGTTTGGGACCCAAGTGTAACAAGACCACACAAAGTACTTACAGCTAATATATACAGTGTAATATAGTGCAATTAACTACTTAGAACAGCAGCAGAAAACACATTTTTTTGGAAACTGCTTAAGTACAGTCACAGTATATAAAAAGTGCAAAGAGATACTTGGAGCCCTTTTGTGCGCTTCCCAGCTCAGATACACCAGGTAAACACTTACTGTTACTAGATGAATAATCCTAGTCCTTGTAATGTAAAAGCATAGTAAAGGAGTGTTAGTAGTGAAACTCTACCACGGACAAACTTAGATACGGCTACATCAGTGTGCTTTAAAGCAGCTGCTAAGAGTGCAATTATTCAGTAAAAGTTTTCGCTTTGTATAAATGAGCCAAGAGCCACTCCGTTGTACAGAATTTATAAAGGCAGTGAAAACAAGGTAAGCTGATTAATAAGCCCTCCAGCCAATAAAACTACATGCAGTGTTCCCACAGGTACAGGGTTACCCCTAAGAACTTATCCCTCCTTTTATGCCCAAAGTAGTGTCAGAACTCGCCTTGAATCAAGATATTCACTTCTCAGTGTTCTTTCCCACCCACAGAATAAAGCTAAGCAAGTCCCGCATTCCTTGGTTGTATACAGACAGGTCAAGTATCACCTGGAAAGGACTACGTTCTTAAATTGCGAATGGCTAGGCAGACCAGTCTCCAAACAGCCAACTGCATTACTGGCCCATCGTGGTAAAGCAGTACCAACCCATGTCAAGGCCCCCTCTGCCAGACACAGTGGAGCCAACATTGCCTTCCTTAAATGTCCCTACACAGGTCATCTTGAAAACTGCCACATCGACATTATCCAAATTTTACTAAACCTTGACATTTAGCCAGTGCAGCCAGGGCAGGTTTTGCTACTGCTTTCTTAAAGCACCTGCTTTCTTGGGCCATCAGAGTGCTCCCCCACACAGACACAAACTTGGAAGTCCTCCCAAGAATCAGTACTGCAGCCCTGACTGCGAAGAACATAGTACAGTTGTCACACCATAATTACAGATGTTCAAGTACATCAGTATTGTAGTACATACTGCCACCTTCCTTTATAGGTATGCACTAGGCTAATGAACACTGGGACCTTTTAAGTCTAGCCATGCACCCCAAATCTCTGACTAGTTCTGGTACCCTTTATAAGTGTAAGCAGGGAGCTTGGGAAATGAAACCTTTACAAGCAGGGGCGAAGAAGAATGAAGCATTTATAGGCTGCCTGTGTCAATTAGAGACATGGGTACCAAACCAGGGATGCATTTCCTGTCCCCCATTCAGTTGTCCAAGTTGTATTTGAATTTGCTTATGGTGGAACTCTGCTTCACATGGATGGGGGGAAGCCTGTTCCTAAGAAGGTGTAGTCACTGGGGTACATTGCTCTCTCTCTCCAGCAGGTCCTGTTTGTCATGGGCAAGGTTTAAGTCTTTAGAATGGGTAATTCTGGTGCTATTTTTTTTGCAGATGTGTGTGTGGCCCATCAGGGTGGGGTCCAACAATGTCTTGAATGTCAGGCATAGTTCTCCCCTCAATAGCCTGTAGGAGACTGAATACAGGGACAGAGCTCTGAGGCGGTCTGGATAGGAAATGTTACTTGCACCCTGTACTGCTGAGGAACCTCTGTGGATGTTCCAGTTGTTGAATATGCTTGGTTATGTGCATACCAAAGGGGGTATTATACTCTAATAGATCTGATGAATGTCGAATACAGTAGAACCATGACCGCCTTGGAACAAGATGGCACACCTTTATAAGTTACACAGTGTAGAATGATTTCTTTACAACTGTAGACATGTGGTCAAAGGCCAGATTACTGTCTGTGTGTCCCAGTCCCTGACTACTGGGTTGACTCTTACGGGTGCATTGTCAATGTGATAGTTTCTAGGTGTGGATGACTTAAGGGTACTTTTATGCTTTTCTTGGCATTAATTTTTAGTCCACGTCTGACAGAAGGTTTGTCCACCTGCCATTCCTGGAGAACAGGTGGAGGATTGTATGACAGCTCCTTATTTGCAATCATCTGCAAATGTGATCAGCCAGAGGCCCATGCCATTGGCCTTGACTTCAGAGAATTGATGCCAAAAAGTAGCAATCCTAGGACCAATCCCTGAGACAGACTGCTAGTGACTGGCTTCTCTTCAGCAATGGACTTATCAATTCTAACTTCCTGGATCCTGTCTGAGCCAGCTGGCTTATCCACCTAGTGCTTTGGAGACCTCTCAAAGAAGGCCACCAGGTTGAGTAGACATGACCTGCATTTTTGGAAATCAAACCAGGTTGGGTCCAGTGTTTTGAGGTTTCCTGTGGCATTACTGATCATTTCCATGGTAATTCTTTCCATGACTTTATATATGTGACTAGTGAGTCTTGTGGGTCTGTAGTTTCCTGGGTCTGTAGTTTCCTGGGTCTGTAGAAAAGAGGGATGATTGATGTTCATCGTGTTACACTGCTGCAGTCATCACACTTGGGTTATCTGCCGTCAGGCGGTCCCGCAGTCGGCCCGAGTTCCAAAGTCTTACTACTAATTCCATATGAGGAAATTACAATGGTACCTGAAAAGCGTATGGACTCAGCACAGCCACAGCTTGGAAGCAATCATACCACTCATCCCCTGCCTTCAACAGGAGTTTCTTTGGTGGACTCTGGCATGTCACCTCAACAAGGGTCAGCCTTTCACCTTGCCCACAGCCAGGCAGACAATAGCAACAGATGCATCGGATTATGCCTGGGGAGCACACATGGCAGGACAGTGTATTCAGGGCAAATGGACTGCAGATCAAATTCATCTTCACATCGATCAAAAAGATGCTAGCTGTACAAAATGCCCTAACAGCTTTCAAGGACCTCCTACTACCAGGACAATTTCTAATACAGACTGTGACAACACCACAGTTATGTGGTACATAAACAAGGGGGCACACATTCCTACCCCATATGCAGGCAAGCAATGACCTTGTGGAATACAGCACTGACCTACCAAGTTCAGCTACAAGCACAATTCCTGCCAGGAAAGAAAAATACATTGGCAGACGATCTAAGCAGAAATATCATGGACACTCACGAATGGAAACTAAATCCACAGGTATTCACAATGATAACTCAAAAATGGGGGAGCCCAGACATAGATCTTTTTGCCTCCCCCCAAAACTACCAACTTCAGAAATTTTGCACAAGGACATATCACACACTAGCTTGGAAAGTGGACGCCCTATCATTCACTTGGAAAACCATTAAAAGTGTATGCCTTCCCTCCAATGCCTCTTCTGGCAAAGGTGCTCCTGAAAGCCAGACTAGAGAGGCCACATATGATGCTCATTGCTCCAGACAGGCCACGCCAACACTGATATCCAATATTAAGGAACATGGCTCAAGGCCCACCATGGATTTTACCTCAAATACCTCACCTGCTGACTCGGCAAAACAATCAGATTCTACACAGCCAGCTCAAGACTTTAAATCTGGCTGCATGGCGGATTACTTACAGCCAGTCAACACTCCTTTCTAAAGCTGTTATGGATGTCATTTTGGAGGCCAGGAGACACAGCACCTGGAAAACATATTCAGACAAATGGAAAAGATTCTGCGCCTGGAACCAGGCTAAAGGCCTAAATCCTCTTGTCCCAAATATTCCTCAGATATTACCATATTTAACTGAGATGCTGGACAAGTGACTTTCTTTTTCATCTATTAAGATCCATGCTTCAGCTGTTTCAGCTTATTACAACACGGATCCTCCTATATTTTCACATCCATTGCCAAGACAGTACCTCAGAGGGGCTAAGAACATAAGACCCCCCCCCCCCCGGAGAGCACCAACACCAGCTTGGGACCTCAATTTAGTTTTAGAAAAACTTACTCTACCACCTTTCGAACCAGCTTTATCAGCCGAATTACCATTTTTATCATGGAAAACTGCCCTGCTGTTGGCAATAACCTCAGCACGGAGAGTTTCAGAGCTACAGGCCCTAATGGCAGTGGAATCTCATCATTTTTCATCAACAGTCTCTTTACGAGCTTAACCCTACCTTTATGCCAAAGGTGGTATCCAGTGTGGCTCTAAACCAAACCATTCATTTACCCACCTTTTATCCAAACCCCCAGAATAAAGGGGAAAGGCTCCTACACTCTGGACATTCACAGGCAATTACGTTTCTACTTGGATAAAACAAAGGCTTTCAGAAAAACTGACCAACTGTTTGTATCCTATGCTGCAGGATCACAAGGAAAAGCTATTTCTAAACAGACCATTTCAAAATGGATAAGACATTGTATCCACTTCTGCTACACACACCATGGGAAAACCTGTACCTGGTAACATTAGACCCCATTCCACCAGGGCTACAGCCACATCAGCAGCCTTCCTCAGAGTACCAACCAAGGATATTCTGGAGGCTGCAACTTGGAGTTCAGTGCACACCTTCACCAAGCACTACCACTTACCTCTATACTCAAAAACCAGAGCAGGCTTTGCCACTGTAGTTCTGCAGGGCCTCCAAGCTACTCCAAACCCTGTTTAGTACCAGCCGCCCAGCCTTAGCTTTGGGATTCAACCCAAGTGTGATGACTGCAGCAGTGTAACACGATGAACATAGTACAGTTTTGTACCTACCATAAATGTAGATGTTCGAGTGAATACACTGCTGCAGTCCAGGTTACCCTCCCACCATCCCCTCTTAGCTGGGTATTATCTACACCTCCTTTTCTATACAATCTACATGATGTATTTCTGTATGGTGTATTTGCTTATAGCTGTAGCTATTGTTTTTCTACTTATGTATGTTTATTTAGGATTATGTATTGCCTTCCTATTTGGGGGCACCTGACATATGGGGCAAGAAAAACTGAAGAAAATGGCGTCTACTGCCTCTTTTATTCCCCTGTCGCACTGACGTCAGGGAAGAAGCAACCGCAACCGACGCCGGACCAAGACTTTGGAACTCGGCCCGACTGCGGGACTGCCTGACTGCAGATAACCCAAGTGTGACGACTACAGCAGTGTATACACTCTAACATCTACATTTATGGTAGGTACAAAACTGTACTTTGCTGTTCTCCATTCATAAGGCATGAAACCTTTTTGGGAGCTTTGTTTAGTGATTCCAGAGGGCCTGATGGGTAATTTCATGCTATTTAGAAGGCATCCTGGGATTTTGTCTAGGGCCATTGATGTAATATTCTTGGCCTTAAAGCATTGAGGAATTGTTGCCTAGTAATAGTAGGGAGAGTTGTATTTGATATTTCCTTGGGGGGGGGGGAGCAGGATAGAGGCGTACAGATAAATCCAGATGTGTCCGCTAGTAGGTTTGCTATGGTTACTGGCTCAGAATAGGTGGTTTCTTTAACTCTGCACACAACTGCGTACTGCCTTTGAGGTTACAGACAAAGCTAAAGAATGCCTTGTGGTTGTCCTTGTCCCTGGTAGACCAACTTTGGTATTGGTAGATTTTGTCCTCTAAGTTAAGTTTGAATGCTTTTGGCTTGCTGGGCACACACCTCTTAATTTTATCATGATAGTTTTCCTTTTGTTATACAGTCTGCTGATGTGATTACACCAGGGTGGCTTGTTTTTTTGTTAATTCTGTACTTATTCTTGTTGGGATCAGCTGCCCTTTGCAGAGTTACCTATGACCTATGTAGAGTTTCTGTGCAGAGTTCCGCTTAGACAGCAGTGTTAGGGTTTAGGAGGGCTTGAAATTTTGACAGGTTATCACTTAATTGTAGGAAGCTAGAGTAGTCCCTGAACTTTTCCAGGGTTACCTGGGGTTCTAGGTTTTATTTTTCCTTCAAAGACCATTTTGTGATCTGACATTACCAGAGAGTTTATATTGGGAGGTGTGCAGCATTCTGCCATATTAGTGAGGACCTGATCCAGTATGTTTATACCCCTGGTTGGCATATTGACAGTCTAGTCCAGGGGGCTTGGGTTTAAAAAATGCAAGAATCTGTGCCTGTACGTTTGGTGATGCAGTGTCTTGTATGATTCCAGTTAGTAGTGGGGAAATCACCCAGGAGTATAATATTGATTATCTGCTGGCCTCTTCCCCGTACTGGGGGGGGGTGCAGTTTTGATCCATAATCATTCCCTGTTTCACATGGTTGGAATCTTCCCTATCCAGGACAGTCTTTGATATCTGGAAGGATCATGCTGTCTTCTGCCGTCAAACTGCTGTTCACTGCCTAGAAAATCTTGAAGATGGCACTGACAGATGCCCCCTTATTCTGTGCTGTCCAGATGATTGACCTTTGTATGACCTTCAGCTAGGAATGATGAAAAGACTGTGGAAATGAGGCTAGTCAGGGGCTTCTGCACAGCAAGAAGACCCAAGAGTCAGTACTGCAACATTGATCTACTAGAAGTACATTTATGGTAAGTGGCCACAGCTGTACTTTTCTTGCATCAGTACAAGGCAAGACCGTGTTTTGTGCTAGTGTTTGTCGCAGTATCTGTTCACCTTGGCTGTTGAAGTTTGCAAATACCTTGATGGAGAAATTCATCTGATTATTCTGTGCATGTTTATATTGGTTGCAGCTTTTTGGTGGTCAGGTATAGATGTCAGAAGTTCTTGTAGGAGGCAGATCCTGCATAAAGATTTCCACACTGTGTGTATTCTGTTAGGGGTCTAAGCATGATGTCTCTAGCTGCTTTCATTGTGCATGCTTCTAATAGAGGGCCAATACGCAGAGATCAGACTCCCTAGGACCGTCTTAAAAGATGTGCGTGCTGCCATGACATTGGCAAAGCCGCCGCCACCCCCCCCCCCAAAAAAAATTGATAAAGAACATAAGAGTGTAGTTATCCATTTGGAAGCCAAAAACCTCCTTGGGTTTAAGAGTTTCCTAGTAAGTAGCTTTTGCAGCCCTCATGCTTTGACATTTGAATATACTGACTTTAAAGTTACACCTCTGTAGCTGACACCTACTTGGATGACTGCACATCCTTCCAAGCTGAAATCACCTGTCAGTCATTCTGGACATTTCCACGTGGTTGTTCTAACACATGTATCTTAATTGCAGAGGTTGAGAGTGGTATCCCCTTGGTGTTTGTGCACATGAGTATCCCAGATACTAAGCCTGAGGTTGTGTCCACCTGTTTATGGGAAAGTCAAAGATGATCACTGTCAGATCTAGTCCCAAAACATCCAAGCGGTGGAAGTTTGCCATCTTGCTTCAACATGAGCTGGATGGGCCTTCAAATCTTTGTGCTTTCCAAGCTACCACTCTGGGCTTGAGGAGTTGGCACAGAATTCTCTTTAAAAACTTGCAGTCATCTTCAGAAGTGGGGTTAGTGTCTAGGGTCTGTAGCTTTGATCCTTCCCCCAAAAGAATTGAATTATTCTGAATTGGAGATAGATGAACTGGCTTATGTGGGCCATATGTCTTTTCCAATTGAGTCAGGCACTGAGGGGCACCTTATACTCTACCTCATTACGGGCGGATCTCTCAGTTGGTGATATCTTCATCCAAATGACGTCAGTTGAGACTGGTGTCTGAATTCTCAGATGCCCAGAAGAATGCAAATCTTATGGGACTGTCTGAGCAAAACTCCTTAATAGTATCTCTGGTGATAACTGGCAGATGCATTTAGTAATTCATCATTGGGGCCAAACACTGAACATCTCTTCTACCTGCAAAATAGAGCACTTTACAAGACTGTAGTTTCCTGCCAGTCTCTACAGAAAATTTTTATTGCTCATCAGCTGTGGTGTCCATAATTGCTGGGACCCCTATCAAGGACCCACTTCCCAATGACATGGAAAGTAAAATGCTGGACCACATTGGGAGTTTGCCTTGGTCTTCGGGACTAACTGTTAGAATCTGGTATAAAAATAATATAAAACGCTCATTCAGTTAAAGAACATACCAGATAAAGCCCAGTGTGTGTGCTAACCATAATTCTGTCTTTCCAGGTAATAAAACTCTCCATCATATGTGGCTGTGATGATGATTCATCTTGTAGAGCAGCAACTTTGGAGGTATTTGATAAGGTAGCATGTCTGGCTAAGGTCTACCCCTTGACAAACCTTTGTCAGTCTGTTAAAACTCAACTTCTCAGTGTTCCACTGGGAGTTTCTTTTGGACCTCCTTGCAGAACAGCTGCTTAAAATGCTGCAAGAAATGGGTAAGACTAACCAGTCAATGAAGCCATTAATGCTTTGTAGTTTCACTGCCATGCTGCCACTTACAGCAGAAACATTACACAGAACTAACTTCTGCCACTGGAGGCATAAACAGAAGTATTTTAAGTAGAAGAGCTCTCACTACCAGAAAAGTGAGGAGACGAGAAAAAGGAAGCGTTGGAGCCCTTAGAGACCGTGAGGGGGGAACAGCTGTGACTCAGTGGAGCTAATCTGTTCTCACCTTGGCCCACCATCTCCTTACTTCTCTTGCACCCTCAAGGCCCCCCCCCCCCCCGATTCCACTAGCTGGAAAGCAAAGAGGCTGTCCGAGCAATTTTTGTGAGAAAGTGGTGGGAAAAAATCACAGGCACCTGGTACTGAAAATGTTAGGTTTTAGACTGCATTTCAGTATAGGCAAAAGTTCCAAGAAATCCACCCCAGTGCCCAGAGAGCAAAGACTTGCATAATACATCATTGTTACAAGATGTCTATATGATGAGGGGCCACAGACTACCACAACAAGAAGGCAAAGAAAGTTTCATTTCAGGCTGTTCCTGGTTCCAAGAAGATGACCTTTAGACAGTCTTGCATTTGATAAAAAAAACAAGCAAGTCCCTAAAGGATCTAGAGTTCAAGCAGCTGACTTTGCAAGCTCTCTCCTCTCTTTCCAAAACCTTGGTAACATTGAATTTGAGGGATATCTACCACCAGGTGTACTTTAAAACATTGAAATTCAAAACACTGAGACCATAACATCGAAATCCTAAAAACCCAAAACAACGAAAACTCTGAACACTGAAAGTCTGCATCATAACATTGAAAACTACAACACACATGTAAATAGCATCCCCTCCACCTATAACAACACCTAACTAACACACTTTTTGCTATGTTTTTGCAGGGGGGCAAGCCCCCTTGCACCCCCCTCATGTGGGGGGCTCTGCCTCCCACACCTCCTGTTAATTTAAATATACCAACTCCAAGATTCCACTACAGTGGAAAAAAGTTCTGTATCGTGATCACCATACAGAATGCAAACATAATGTCTAAATCACTTGCTGTGTGGCCTAAAAACATGTACAGATTGGCAAAATAGTTTTTCCCCTACTCACTTCTCAGAACACTAACTTAACTTCCATGAAAGCAACACATCCATACGTTTACATTCTGTATGTTGAGCATGTTACAGTGGGGTTAGGAAATTAATTTTTTTCCACTGTAATGCGATCTTGGAGTTGGTATTTTTAATTTACTGCAGGTGTGGGGGGCAGAGGCCCCCCCCCCCCATGGGGGGGGTGCAGGAGTCTTGGCCCCCTGCATAAACGTAGTAAAAAGTGTTAGTTTGTTGTTATAGCTGGAAGCGATGTTATTTACATGTGCATTGTAGTTTTCAATCTTATGTAGCAAAGTTTCATTGTTCTGAGGTTTCGTCGTTTTGGGTTTTCAGTGTTTTGCGTTTTTGATGTTATGGTCTCCATGTTTTGAATTTCAGTGTTATGAAATTTCACTGTTTTAAAGTAAACCCCTACCACCGTGCAGTCAGAACCTCAGCTTCAAAGTGGGGAGATACCAGTTGTAATTCACCTTCTTGCCCTTTGTTTTAATTGCTGCTCCCCCAAATTGCCTAGCTGTAGTAGTAGTCATTTGCAGAACCAAAGAGATTCCTCCTCTGCCTGTATGTGAATGACTGCCATGTGACTCTGGAAATGCCTCTAAATATTCCAAAGTCCCAGCTGTTGTCGAGCAGCGCACCTTGTTCTTGGGGATCAGACAGCATGTTTGCCACTGAAGAAAGTGACCTTTCTGAGCCAGTACTCTAGCTGCTTGACACAGCTTCACCACATCACAACGAAAGAATGTAAGGACATTGGGATATGTGGCTTCCTCTACCCCTCTTGCCAGACTGCACCTGAGGAAATTATTGTGCTACCTAAGAAACAAATGGTGTCAATACTCATGTTCTGGATCCTCCTAATCAAAACAAATGCTCTCCGGGATGAACACCAGTGAACCTAAATCTGACAGTCCCATTTGTATTAAGGTCAGACACCACAGAGCTGACTGTGGATTCAAAAGTGTGTGCCTTGGAGGTAGTGGGCTTATTGAGGTGGTTTGATGGTCTAAGGAGCCTTGGGACAGTTTGAGAGAGAAAAGACATTAGTGTAAAAGAAATACAATGATTTTGGCTACTAGTTCCCAGAAATAAATTTGCACATACTCAGACGACACCACTTTGATGTGCTGCATCAACAGGTGGGGGAACATCTTGTGTTATATGCAGGCTACCCATGTGAGTGTGGCTTATTGCCCAGTTGGCAGGCATGAACCTCAGCTTTGGACAACATACTGGCAGGTAACCTGAGAATAGAAGTGGCACTTCAATAATGGATATTAGGAATGCTTTTCTGGATCTGGTCCACGTTATGCTGATTTGTCCAGAAAATAAACTATGAAACTTAAACACGAGCACCTCTTTTAGGGGCCTGGGCGACAAATTCCTTCTCTTGCAGTTGAGCAGGCCTGTTTCTGTGCACAGTCCCCCTTCGTCTCAAGGTGATGTGAAACTTAATGGAGGAAAAGCTAGAAATACAACTGATGGCTGCCTTTTAGCCAAGGCAATCGTGGTTCTCAGTCTTAGCATTAAGTAATGGTAGAGCCTTTAATGGTGTTGCAGTGCGTAAACCTCTTGACCCAAAACAAGGGGTGTTTGTTACATTCCTAACCCAAAGGCCTTAAGGATGAGAGCATGTGTGGTCAGACTTTCCTTCCCTACAGGCTCATGTTTTCCTAGAGTGTGCTTTTTATCTCAAGGAGATGAGGAAAGCTAAAACTAGGAAGTTGTACTGAGCAGAATTGAAAACATTATCATTTTGGTGACAAATGAGTCTAGAGCCTAACCTCTGTCCTTGGTCCTCATTTACCTGTCTCACCTTTTCATATTGATATTATGTTATGCCTCCTTGAAGGTGCATGTATCTTCAGATCCTGTATTGTCCCTTCCATCCATGTTTTTTGGGTTATTCACCCTTGTGATGAATCCAACCTGGCAACTTCCCACTTCCCACATGAAAGGCTCACCCAGACTCTGCTACACTTTGCTGTGAGGGAAAGGTTAGTTTGCTTTTTATTTGATGTATTACTTTATTTCCTTTTTATTTTGAGTACTGTGATTTGTTTTATTTACCTTGTGTTTTACTTGTATTCTGCTTAAAACTTGGAGAGACCACAGCTCTGTCTGTTGTGAGTCTGGTAGAAATTATTTTCCCCACTGTCCCACCCGGTTACTGTAGTGTTCTTAAACACCACTGGCTTTCTAGTTGCCTTCCCCTTATGTTAATTTGACCATATATCTCATTTCCTGTCTTTTTACTGGCTTAAGAGTAAGCACAGAATTATCATTTTATGAAATGACTCCCTTTCAACTGTTTAAATTTATTGGCCATCCTACTATATTCCAGAGTACCAGAATACAAAAAATGACTACCCCTTTTCAGTCTGTCTTGCTGTTTTAAAAATAGTGACTCTCCACTAAAACTTAACGTTTTAGGCAGGTAAAACGTAAGATCTGAAGTAGTTACTTCATTTGCTCTGCAACCTGTGGGTATTGTGTCCGATCTCGGATCCGAGCTGGCAGCTTTCCAAGCTACAAGATCCGAGCTCCTAGCTCCTCCCCCTACCCATAATCCCCTGCTATATGCTACATTACCTCAGATCGTTTTTTTTTTGCCGCGGCTGAAGCAGCTACGTTTGAAGAGCTTCTTGGCTTTTGGTGAGATTGAACCTTTTCTTTTTTCTGTCAAAAAAAAAAAAAATCTTTTTTCTAGTTGAGAGTGTGTAGTTCCTGGGGTTAGTCAGCTATAGTGTAGTTTAGTTAGATATCTTTGTTTTCCCTTTCTAACTAGTTTTTCTTGTAGTTCCCGCCTTTCACCCTCCCTCCTCTTAGTGTTTGGGTGTGTTCTTGGTGTGAGTGGTGTTATGGCTGAAGGGCCTAAGGCGGTGTTCTCGAAATGTACTGAGTGTGGCCATAAGCTTTCGCCGGCGGATGGCCACACTTAGTGCATTTTATGCTTGGGGGCGGCCCACTTGTCATCGGGCCTGCACAATCTGCGCGGCCTTTAATCCCCGAGCTCTCAGGGACAGGAAGAACAAGCTGATCCTGGCGGGCTTGATGCCTCAGGAATCTTCTTCTTCTTCCTCCCCCTCTCAGGCACAGGCTGTCTCGGCAGCCCTCGCTCCTTCTGTGCCCCCGACTCAACCTCCCTTTTTGGTTGTGAGTTCGGGGGATTCGGGTACCTCCACTACGGTGGAGAAAAGGCATAAGGACAAGGGACGTAAGTCCCACAAAAGGCGGGCTGAGACAACCCTCAGCCCCGCCATCTAAACTGGCTAGGTCTCCCTTGAGGGTCTCCGGATCCTCCCCCTCTCGGCTCTGTTCGCCTCATTTTTCTCCAGAGCTGGAGGAGGAGGATCAGTCTCCTTCGAGGTCGTCGAGGCAGCCCTCCCAGCCCGCCTCGACTTCTTCAAGATCAACCGGAAGCCTCACTGAAGCAGATATGGATCGGATGATGCGCCGATTCATCCAGACCCAGATGCAGATGGGGGTGCTGTTGCCTCCCCACTCTCTGGGGGGGAGCCCGGCCCCCATGTTTGTTCCGATTACTCCTTCTCCGACCCGTTTTCGGGTCTCTAAGTTATCTGATCCGGGCCCCTTCGGAACCGGGGATTCGTCGGCGCTGATAGCTCCGGTTGCTTCGCCGACTGTGCCTTCGAGTCTGTCAGATCCGAGCTCTCTGGGCCGAGGGCTGAGCATCGGTTCCGGGGTAGCTGGTGTGTGTTCGGCTCCATTGGGTTCGGAGCACACCTCTCTCGTCTCCGGCTGCATCGGCTCCGACCCCGATCCCTACCTCGGAGCAGAGGAGATTGCTCTCGGAGCCTGGCGAGACTAGCTCTCCTTCGGCTTTTGAGGTTGTGGAGAGGGTACTGTCGAGGACCTCCAGGTCCCCGGTTCGGGCGTCGGATCCTCCCGTACCCCCGCTGCATGTGGGTCTATCCTCCATCATCCGACCATCGGGACAGCCTGCTCAAGCCCTCCGGTTGGTTCCCTTGGAGGAACAGGTCCCCGTTGACTAGCCCTCTTTGGACAGTCCCACCGAGGAGGTCCCTCGTAAAAGTCGGTGCAAGAGGAGGCACCTGGACTCCCCAGAGTCTGTTACAACTGACACGGATTTAGATGAAGGGGAAGGTTCCCCAAGGTCACCCCTGAGGATGTCTCCTTCGGAGACATCATGGAAATGTTGCATATTAGAGGGGGGTGGTCTGCCCAAAAACCTTCGGCAGATGAATCCGTGTTCCTGGATGTGTTTGAGGCAGGCCCTTCTACCTCCTGGGTGTCCCCTCCGGCTGACCCCCTGGTAGACCTAATTACTACCAGGGCGTGGAAGGAGCCCGACACCGTGGAGCCTATCCCGAAGCGACCCGACAAGATCCTTAGCCCCCCAGTGGATAGACCGTCTTGGGCCAAGGGAACCCCCGTGGATGCCATGTTAGTGGCGGCTGCCACCAAGAGAGAACTCGCGCAGGAGAGTTCTTCGGTTCACCCGCCAGATATGGAATCTCGGGCACTGGACCGCATTGGGAAGCAGATGTTTAGTTCAGCGACCTTTTCTGTAAGAGCGCTGAACTATATGGCACATACCATTAGGCTGCAATGAGACTTAAGGAATACGCTGCAGCCCCCCGGAGTCCATGTCGGTCGAGGACAAAAAAGTGTTCTTGACTCGTATGGCCACTCTGAAATCCATCTCTAACACGTCCATGTGTCTACTCTCCCATGCCATGGAGGGAGCCGCTAGGGCCAGCAGTGCCGGGGTCGTCTTGCGACGTCACTCCTGGCTCCGTCTTTGCGATTTTGCTGATCCCTTCAAGGCGTCCTTAGAGAATGCACCCTTTGACAGATCTTCGCTCTTTGGCAAGACCATTCGCGAGACGCTGGTCCAAAGCGAGAAGGATGGGAAGATGCTGTCTGCCATCGGGGTCCACTTCTCTAATCCCCAACGATCCTTTTCTAGGAATCGGAGGGGACAAAAGAAGCTGTGGTTCCGTAAGTCCCAGCAATCCCATCCAGCTTCGGACCCCTCGCCCTCTAGAGGCAGAGGAGGACAAGGAGGACGCCGGCCCAGAGGCAGAGGGGGACCGCATAACTTCGGGTCCAGGGAACCCTTCCCGATTAGACCCGCGCAGCAGCCCTGAGGGCTTACCCGGCTGTCCCTCTCTGGAGGCAGTCGGGGTGGCGGTTGTCGGAGCCCCTGTCAAACTGGGAGCCCATTACGTCAGATCAAT
The DNA here is from genome assembly GCF_019279795.1 of Protopterus annectens. Taxonomy (NCBI): domain Eukaryota; kingdom Metazoa; phylum Chordata; order Ceratodontiformes; family Protopteridae; genus Protopterus; species Protopterus annectens. Next base: position 19,235,806 of record NC_056741.1, on the reverse strand, counting down.
GGGTGCTCCGCATCATATCCAGAGGTTATACCATCCCCTTCATAAACCACCCTCCCTCGACCAGACACCTCCCCGATGTTCCACCTGATCGAAGGGAGGCAGCAGCTTCAGAAGTCCTGAAGTTGCTAGAAAAAAGAGCCATCCAGCCCGTCCCCCCAGACCAGTCTGGATTGTGTTATTACTCCAGGTTCTTTTTAGTGCCAAAAAAGACTGGGGACCCAAGACCCATTCTAGACCTCTCCGCTTTGAACCTGTTCATTCCCAAAGAAAAATTCCAGATGGTCACCCTCCAATCTATTCTCCCCCTTCTGCAGCAGAACGACTGGATGTGCTCTGTAGACCTCAAGGATGCGTACTACCACATCTTGATGGACAGACGATCCAGAAGGTTTCTCTGCTTCCGGCTGGGAGCCAGTCATTACCAGTTCAGGGTTCTCCCGTTCGGCCTCACCTCAGCTCCCAGGGTGTTCACCAAGGTCATGGCAGTGGTTGCAGCCCACCTGAGACTTTAGGGCATTCAGGTCTTCCCGTACCTAGACTGGCTCCTTACTGCCACCAACAGGCATCAGCTCTGCGTGGCAAGAGATTATGCTCTGACCCTTGCCCAGAGCTTAGGCAGCTCTGTAAACCTCCAGAAATCCTCTTTGCCCCTTACATGTCCTGGAGTTCATAGGGGCCAAGTTAGATACCCGCATCTCTCGAGCTATGCTAACTGCGGACAGGCTGAACAGCTTGTCGTTTCAGGTGCTAATTCTTCAAAGTCCGGCCCCGGTGGCGGAATTAATCCTGAGGGCACTAGGATCTATGGCAGCAGCGATCAGTCTCTCCCTTCATGCGCATCTGCGAATGAGGATTCTGCTGTGGACCCTTCAAGTTCAGTGGTCCCTACTACTCCATCCGTTGAATACTCCGATTCCTCTGAGCAGAGTTTGCAGGCACTCCCTTCTTTGGTGGCTCCACGCCCCAGAGCTGAGGGAAGGGAAGGCCCTTTGTTGTCTCTCCCCCCCCCCCCCCAAGCCACGCTGACCACGGACGCTTCTCGCCTCGGGTGGGGGGGGGCATTGTTCAGGCAGAACCGTCCAAGGCACGTGGACTCCCCTGGAGACTGCTTTGCATATCAATGTCCTAGAGATGAGGGCGGTGCTTCTAGCGTTGCAAGCTCTCTACGACCTTCTACCTCTGGGGACTATTGCAATCCAGACAGACATGTCAGTGGTCTGGTACATAAACAAGCAAGAAGGAACCAGGTCCTACCCCCTTTGCCGGGAGGCTATGAGAGTGTGGGAATGGGCGATATCCACCAACCGTTTTCTGGTAGCAATGCACATTCCGGGTCGGGCCAGCATTTTGGCAGACAAACTGAGCAGAGTGATTCTCACTCCGTACGAGTTGTCTCTCAGTCCATCAGTTGCGAAGCAGATCTTCCGCAAATGGGGTTGGCCTTGCTGCGATCTTTTTGCTTCTCCCTTAAACACAAAATGCAGCGAGTACTTCGCAATACTCCCCCCCCCCCCCCCCCCCACGGGGAGAATCCCAGAGACGCGCTCTAGTCCATGCTTGCCCGCCCGGTGTACTTTATGCTTATCCCCCCCTTCTGCTCATGACGAAGTTCATACAGAAAGCCTGTCGGTTGGGGAGCAGAGTTACTCTCATAGCCCCATTCTGGCCTCGCCGGATCTGGTTCCCTTACCTACGGTCTCGCAATGTATCTCCGCCATGGATACTGGATCCCATTCCAGACCTGATTTCGCATCCGGCGGGATACCAACCCCAAACCTGGTGAACCTCAAGCTTGCGGCTTGGTTGCTCCAGTTCCACTGATGGCTAGGACTCCCGGTATCTCATCTGTTAAGGCCATTCTAGTCGCAGCACATAAGCAGACTACTAGGAAAATTTACTACAGCAAATGGAAACGTTTCTCTGGGCTAAAGATAGAGGCCTGGATCCATTTACAGTTCCTATTCCTACTATTCTAGACTTCCTGTCGCTGATATTTAGACAAGGAGCAAGTGCTTCTACAGTTAAAGTGCAATTGGCAGCCATCTCCCATTTCCATGTGGGAGACTGACTAGGATCTTTGGCTTCTACAAGATTATGTAAAACCTTCTTGCGGGGCGGTTTCCTCTTAAAGCCTCCGGTAAAAGTGGTGGTGCCTCCATGGGATTTGACCTTAGTCTTACAAGCCTTGACAGGCCCACCCTTTGAACCCGCGGCTTCGATTCCATTAAAATTCTTGTCCTGGAAAACAGCCTTTTTGGTGGCCATTACTTCAGCCAAAAGGGTGTCAGAACTTCAAGCATTATGTATGAAGCATCCTTATCTCATTTTTCACAAGGATAGAGTGTTCCTCAGGACTAATCTGTCATTCTTACCTAAGGTGGCTTCGGAGTCAAATATCAATCAATAAACTTACCCGTGTTCTTCCCAAATTTTCAGAATAGAGGAGAATACAAATTGCATAAATTGGATGTGCACAGACAACTGCGTTTTTACCTGCACAGGACTAAAGATTTTCGCAAGTCGGACCAGTTCGTGTTATTTGCTAAATCGGCCATGGGTAAGGCCATTTTCAAAGTGACTGTAGCAAATTGGATTTGTCAATGCATAGTTCACGGGTACTTATCTGCAGGCAAACCGGTTCCTACCAGAATTCATACTCACTCTACGAGGGCTGTGGCCACCTCTGTAGCCTTCTGGTCCAGGATCCCCTTGGATGACATATGCTCAGCAGCTACCTGGTCCTCTTCACATACGTTTATTTCTCATTATAAGTTGGATATGGTATCGAGAGGTGGGGCTTCCTTTGGCTCTGCGGTGCTGTGGAATATCCTTCCATAAGGCCGCCCAGGGTTTTTCCCTAGGTAGCTGGGGACTCTGTCCCACAGGTTGCAGAGCAAATGAAGTAATTACTTCATAAAGAAGTTATGTACTCACCATAACGTTCCATCTGAGTAGGTACTTCATTTGTCTGCAAGTACCTTGCTAAGGTAAGGGAAAACCGCTCTTGTACTTTACAAAAAAAAAAGCACCAAACCAGACACGTCCAAGGGTCAGCTTCCAGTGATTTCTCCTATCCACCTGGTGAATCTGGGCATACTGGGGCAATGTAGCAGTTGCTTCATGTACACAGACAACCCTCCTCCTACCACCCAACACTACAACCTGCGAGAGATGTGCTTACATAGCCAAATTGGAAGCAAAGCTCTTTCCACCCAAGATTGTGCTAGACAGTCAAGAGGAGAAGGTTAACACCTGCACTACACCTCAAGCAACACACAGCCCTTCTAAACCCACACCACCAACACCCACACATAGCAACACTAAACCCACATATGTGGAGGCCCTTAACAGTAACCTGCCTAAGCAACAAGGACCTCTGAAGCTGAAATGCAAATAAAAATCACAACCAAAGTGCACATAGCTCACAACAGTTGCCACCCAACAACAGCCCCTAAGGCAAGACAATGTACCCAACACTTCAGTCATAGGTGACTGTATAGTCAGGCACACTGATGTGCCACTCACCAGGCTGAGCAAGGAGGAAATTACAGTCCGCTGCCTGTCTGGTGCCAGGATCCGCCACATAACGCATGCACACAAGTCACTCCACAACAAGTACAAATATAAGTCTGTCATTGTCCATGTTGGAGTGAATGACTTGAGACGTACCTCCCTGGACTACATGGAGAGACATGGAAGAGCTCTCGGATCATGTGGCCCAGGCAGGTATGACCCTAGCCCTGAGTAGCATCCTGCCTTCGCCCAGAATGATGCCACAGTATATGGGCAAAATTATTGACTTCAACAATTGGCTAAGCTTCTGGTGTCATTCAGAGGGGATCCAGTATCTGCCTGGGACGACATGATCGACAGACCACAATGCTTTGCCAGAGATGGTCTGCACCTGTCACCCCTTGGATTCAGGTTACTGGCCAAGGTTGCCACCCCTATAGTGCCTTTTTTTAGACAAAGTTCAAAGGACAAAACCACCACCATAACAAATACAAGCATGCAAAATCTGATGGTAGTGCTACTTGGTGCTAGAAGTCTAAACCTCAAAATGCACTCCTGAAAATGGAGAACATTGATATCTATGCAGTAACTGAGACCTGGTTCAAGGCTCCAGGGAACACCCCTGCAATACCAGGCTACAACTCTTTACCACACTTTTCGGCCATCAAACCAGGACCTTCGGCCATCAAACCAGGACCGAAGCACTAAAGTGGAGGAGTGTCCATATTCACCAAGGATATTCACAACACCAGGCTAGTTGCCCAGCATAATGCATATGAAATTCTCCAGGTGCAACTAACACTAGGTAAGACTGCAATCCAAATTGTAGCTTGCTAAAGAACCCCCACCATGCCCAGAAATTCTTACTACACCTTTCTAAACATACTGGAAAATATTAAAATACAACCAAACACCCTAATACTGAGTGATTTCAACTACCCTGCCATTAACGGAGAAAACTACTCGTGTACCAACACCTTTGCCCAGCGGTTCTTAAAATTCATAAATTCCAACACCCTGGATCAACTAATCCTTAGTCCCACCAGGGGCTCCAATATCCTAGACCTGGTCATTACCAATGTGGAAAATCGATGCTCCACACCTATGGTCACCCCCTCGTTGGTCAGGTCTGACCATAAGCTAATCACCCTTGACATCCACATCCCACCCCCACCCCCCAGTAAGGAAACCTCCGTAAAAAAACTTCTCCAAAGCCAACTTCATGCTACTCAAGTCAGAAGTGACAAACTTCATGGCACCCATGCAGACGGTAACCGAAAGTTTGACTGCCGAATCCTACACTAAGGCACTGTACGAGCAGATCCACTTGTGCATGAATCGTGCCATCCCCAATAGAACCAATACACTCTCCTCCTAAAAAAGGAAGCCAATCTGGCTGTCCCTTGCCATAAACTTTACAGCAAAAGGAAGAAACTGTTGCAGAAGAGGAAAATCCCAGGATGCAAAAAGCTCCCTTACCAGTGTCCGTAAGAAGCTGAGATCCCTCATAAAATCCTCCAAAGCTAGTTACGAAAATAAAATTGCCAAAGTTTCCAAAGACAACCACAAGGCATTCTATAACTGTCAAGAATCTAAATTGCAATGCTCAGATCTACTCTGAGCTACAACAGAATGGCATTAAATATACTGATCCCAAGGATATTGCCAAGATTGATTTAGTGCCAACTTCACCCCTAAATGGCCCATCTCAATACCGGAAGATTGCCGAATTCTGGTAACGGCCACACAGGTAAAAAATGCACTCTCCAAAGCTAAGAAAACTACATCCATGGGACCAGATGACATCCCGGGCTGTGTACTACATGAACTACCAAATGAACTGGCACCTCACCTAAGTGTCATGTTTAATCATACCCTCAGCTCAGGCTTCGTGCCCACTGAGTGACACACAGCTACAGTTATCCCACTCCACAAGGGGAATCCACCTTGGATCCCGGGAACTACCGCCCTGTCAGTCTGACAAGCCTGATCTGCAAGGCCATGGAACGTTTTATCATGGAACTTAACATTGGCAACCTTCAAACACTGGACCCCTCCCAGTTTGGGTTCGTGAAGGGCCGATCTTGTCTCCTGAACCGGATTGACTTCAGATCAGTCTCCAGAGCCGTGGTCGAGGGTAAGGCAGTCCAACACAGCCTATCAGGACCTTGCCAAGGCCTTTGACACCATCCCCCACTCAAGAATCATAGATAAACTTACTAAGCTGGGCATTAATCCCTACGTCACTCAATGGGTTGCCCACTGGCTTACTGACAGAACCCCCACTGTAAAAGTAGCTAACTCCAAATCCAGCTCCAGATAAGTGACAAGTGGAGTACCACAGGGTTCAGTCCTGGGACCTCTCTTGTTTGGCATCTACTTCTCAAGTACAGGCCAACACTAAGGGACTCTGGCTAACAAAGTTTGCAGATGGCTGCAAACTGGGAGCCATTATTGAATCCCCAAATGATATGGATACTCTACAAAAAGGCCTTACAGAAGCAGATGCTTGGTGTAGAGCCATGGGCTCAAGCTCAATGCCAAGAAATGTATAGTTATCCCCTTTGGGAAAAAACATGCACCCGTGAATTGCCACATAGGTGACTACACTAAACACCGAAAGTGTGATGAGAGACTTAGGGGGACAGGTGAACAGTGGTCTCACCTTCAGTAATCACATTACCACAAGAGTCAGGAAATCCTGTGGCACACCTCATCACTAAGGGCTTTTCATCCAAAAAAGAGGAGGTCATTGTCCCACTGTACTCATCCCTCGTTAGACCCATTATAGAATACAACGCCTCATTTGGTATGTACCTCTCAAGACATCTGCAACAACTGGAAAGGCCGCAGAAATAAAAAAATCACAGGCCTAAAGCAGATGCCCTATGCTGACAACCTTAAAAAGCTCCAGCTATACTCTTGTTGCATATTGTCTACTCTGAGGTGATATCTGCTTAACATACAAGGCCATGTCAAACCCAGAGCTGTTGGACATGCTACACTTAAAGAAATCCCAATCCCTCAGAGCCACACGCTCCAAGGATCTAAACTTGTCATTACAATAAACAAAAAAATGCTGGAGGGATAGGTTCCTGACCCAGTGACTCCCCAGACTCTGGAATAGACTGCCCATACATGTCAAGCAGAGCGCCTCTTTGGCCCTCTTCAAAAGAAACCTTGATGATTGGAAGGGGGAAAGGAAATTCACCCCGGGGATCACCTCAGTTGCTCTGCTAGACAGGGCTCCAGGGAAGTAAATAGTGTGGGAAGAAATAGCCAGGGAATTGTTATGGCTAGGCTTGTATAGGCCCTGGGTCAGTTGGCCTAGTACCATCCTATGAACCAGCCTCAGTAAGAAGCAGAGATCCCTCATAAAAATTCTCCAAAGCTAGTTAGGAAAATAAAATTGCCAAAGATTCCAAAGACAACCACAAGGCATTCTATAGCTATGTGAACAGTCTAAATGGAATGGTCAGATCTGCTGTGAGCTACAACAGAATGGCATTAAATGTGCTGATCCCAGGGATATTGCCAATATCCTGGCAGATCGATTCAGTGCAAACTTCACCCCTTAAAGGGCCCATTTCAATACCAAAATATTGCCAAATTCCGGTAATAATGGCCACACAGGTAAAAAACACACTCTCCAAAGCTTAAGAATACAGCACATGGGACCAGACGACATCCCAGGCTGTGTACTACGTGAACTACAGAATTAACTGGTACCTCACCTAAGTGTCATGTTTAATCATAGCCTCACCTCAGGCTTCGTGCCCACTGAGTGGCGCACAGCTGCAAGTTATCCCATTCCACAAGGGGGGATCCACCTTGAATCCCGGGAACTACCACCCCATCAGTCTGACGAGCCTGATCTGCAAGGCCATGGAACATATTATCATGGAACTTATAAACAAAGACCTTGGCAACCTTCAAACACTGGACCCCATGCAGTTTGGGTTCATGAAAGGCTGATCTTGTCTACTGAACCTGATTGACTTATTCGAATTAGTCTCCAGAGCCATGGACAAGGGTAAGGTGATCCACACAGCCTATCTGGACCTCGCCAAGGCCTTCAGAGCCATCCACCAGTTTGGAATCATAAACTTACTAAGCTGGGAATTAATCCCTACGTCACTTGGGTTGCCAACCGGCTTACTGACAGAACCCACACTGTAAAAGTAGCAGACTCCAAATCCAGCTCTAGACAAGTGGCAAGTGGAGTACCTCAGGGTTCAGTCTTGGGACCGCTCTTGTTTTGCATCTACTTTTCTGAAGTACAGGCCAACACTAAGGGACTCTGGCTAACAAAGTTTGCAGATGACTGCAAACTGGGAGCCATTATTGAATCCCCAAATTATGTGGATACTCTACAAAAGGGCCTTACAGAATCAGATGCTTGTTGCCAGAGCCACGGGCTCATGCTCAGTGCCAAGAAATGTATAATTATCCCCGTTTGGGAAAAAAATATGTACCCGTGAATTACCCACATAGGTGGCAGTACACTAAACACCGAAAGTGTGATAAGAGACTTGGGGACACAGGTGGACAGTGGTCTCAGCTTCGATAACCACATCGCCACAACAGTCAGGAAATCCTATGTGGCACACCTCATCACTAAGGGCTTTTCATCCAGAAAAAAGGAGGTCATTGTCCCACTGTACTCATCCCTCATTAGAACCATTATAGAATAGAATGCCCCATTTGGTAAGCACCTCTAAAGACATCTGCAACAACTGGAAAGGCCGCAGAAATACCTCACTAAAAGAATCACAGGCCTAAAGCAGATACCCTATGCTGACAGTCTAAAAAAAAAAACAAAAAAAAAAAAATCTCCACCTATACTCTGTGGCATATCATCTACTCAGAGGCGATCTCTGCTTAACATACAAGGCCATGTAAAACCCAGAACTGTTAGACATGCTACACCTAAATCCTAATCCCTCAGAGACACGCTCCAGAGATCTACACCTCGTCATCACAATGAACAAAACATGCTGGAGGGATAGGTTCCTGGCCCAGACACTCCCCAGACTCTGGAATAGACTGCCCATATTTGTCAATCAGAGCACCTCTTTGGCCCTCTTCAAAAGGAACCTTGATGATTGGATGGGAGATAAGAGATGCACCCCGGGGATCACGTCAGTCACCCTGCTAGACAGGGGTCCAGGGAAGTAAATAGTGTGGGAAGAAATAGTCAGGGAATTGTTATGGCTAGGCTTGTATAGGCCCTGGGGCCGATAGCCTAGTACCAACCTATGAATGGTTCTCCAGTACTCAGACTCCTCCCCTGCCCTGTGATAGTGTGTTCTCCCTTTTCCTCAGATCTCAATTGCTACCTTCAATATCAGATGCAATCCTCTAGTGTTCATTTGGGACAGATAAGTGATTTTCTTTGACTTCTGAGAGCCAATGCCATGTGGCATAGGGGGATAAAGCCCCAAGTACAACCCAAATGACCTGTGTTCAATTAATGACTTTAGTGTCTGAGATGTTGGCAGGGATGGATGGCAGTGGCCTTTCCAGGGGGCGAGTATTTGTTTAGGAGCTCCCTTAAAGGCATGGTCCATATTGGGAGAATGGTCCTCAGACAGAATAGACAAGTGTAGGGGGGGAATGAGGGCAGGTCACTAAATTTAAAATCCTTTCTGGCAGAAGCAGTCACCAGTATGACATGCCTCCATTTTTGGAGATTTCTGCAGCTTGGAAACATCACTAATGCCATAGAGATAATCCTTGGCGTTGGATTGTTCTGTCCACCAATGCAGGAAGGGTATGATCCCTTGGCTTTACTCCTCGGGCCCCAGTCCATCAGAGATTTTCAGCCCACATCTTCTGCCCCAAGGACATCCCAGCACACAGCTCTTTGAACCCACCTTTCATTGTGGCCTCAAGGGCACCTTTCTGGCCTCCGCCCACAGAGGTTCCCAGGAGGCACGTTGATTACCCCAAGGACCAACTCACACCAGTAACAAACCTTGTTGAAGGATAAGGATCTTCCATCTCCACTGATAACTCCATATTAGAAAGGAATCTAGTTTTGTTTTTTATTTTTAGACCCATAAAAACAACCAAGGACCTCAAACCCTTACTAGATCTCAGTAGGCTAAACCTCCATTTAAAGAAAACAAAATCTGGATGTTCACTGTGCGGTCCATCTTTTCACTCCTACATGAGTGGATTGGTTGTTCTCAATCCTTTTGGAATGCTTAACTGTATGCAGAGCAATCTAGAAGGTACCTCTGCTTTCGATTAGAAGCCAGCCATTATCAGTTGGTTTTTCCTTATCACTTTTGTCATATTCATAACTGAAGGGGTCTGCTGCCAATGATGGCCTGCCATCCAGCCAGTTTACCAAAGCTTTTAGTACTTAAAGGCACCTTACAGACGCTCCCAGTACAAGACATAGGGCATAAAGGTTGACATATGGCTGCACCCTCAAAACTTATTTGCAGCCAGTGTGTGAATGCTCCTTCTGCTGTTCTGGTTACCAGGCCACGTTTTGGATAAGTTCCCCATTGGGGTTTTGTCTTACCTTTCACTTTTATTTAGTGCTGTTGGGTTCATGTCATCCAAAATGTGAAAATGTCATTGTGGGAGGCAGATCCCGTTTGAAGACCATCAAGACAACTGTCTCTTCTCTTTGGGTGCTTCCTATGACCGTACTCTGGGTTCTGTAAGACCTTATATAGTTCTCTCTTCATCTGTTTCCATTGCAAACTAGCAGCTTAAGCTGTTGGCTCAAGGTGTAATGGCTTAATCTCCTTATTCTGCGGGTCAGCAATCTGCCAAGGAAAAGGCCAAACAACCTAGGGTCTGATACATCTGCTGTCCAGCCTGCTCTGGATGTCTCTTGAAGCTAATGAAAGCCTAGAGGATCGTCTGGTGGTTGCCTCAGATTCCTTTGCTGCAACCCAGTTAGAGGCAGACATGGATCAGACTTCTCGCATGTCCTTGGAGGCCTTACAGATGTCTGTTCTTGACATTGAGGAGGAACTTCTGCTGATTATATCTGAGGGACCGACCAGGATTCTGCTATTTTGGTTAGGAAGGTGATCCCTACTATGCTTGTTGAAAGTCACCAAAGGTCTGACCCTCCAGGGATGTTTCATGTGGACGTCTTGCAGAAAAAAACAGAAAACCAAGCATGTTTCCGCTGTAGTTAAGGATCTCTAATGTAAGTGACAAGAGTTTACTCGGGCATTATTTAATCTTTTAATGGCTTTAAAGCTTCCTCGGGGTGTCTGTCTGCCCTTCCCGGGTCTTAGACTCCTCTTAAGAGATCCAGGGAACTAAACTCTTCAGCTGGGGATCTGGATTCTGAGGAAGTCTGTTCTTGTATCCCTTCCCCCCTTTGACTATGGTTCAGAGGAAGAGGATTCTATTAGTCCAGATTCCCCTTTGGAGTAATTCTCCTTTCAGGATACTGTTGACCGCATGATGGAATTTGTGGGATGGTTCTCCAGTATCTGGTATTCAGAAGTATTATGAGCTCCTCCAGATGGAGTTTATCAAGCCATCAGCTCTTCCCACAGTTCTGCTGCCCTCCTGTATACCTTTTCAGCAGCTTATGTGGGCCCTGATACTCTGTCCCCTGCTCCAAAGAAACCTGATAGATTTTACAAGGTGCTTGACAAATCCAAATTTCTTTAGAAATGCCCTTCTGCTGCTCATTCTGTAGTGTTTTTCTCCTGGCAAGTTGTCCAAACTGTTGCCCTCTACCTAGTTGCCCCCTTCGGGTAAGGATAGAAGGGCCATGGCGAGGCTGGGCAAAAAAGGTTTATAACTGCTGCCACATTATCCTTTCAAGTAATCTGCTACCACACTCCTATAAGGTATGTTTTGGCCCTCCTTTTTCAAGTTTCCAGTGTGGTTCCTGATCTTCCTGACTCTGAGGAGAAGGCTTCTGCCCTTTCCCTGTTGGTCTTTACCTCTCAAGTTGCTCACCACTCTAGCAAATGCAGCTGATGCCTCCTCCAGGGTTGCTTCATTTGCATCTGTTATGAGGCATTATTCTTGACTTTCGTCTTTAGGCTTTTCATTAAGGCCAAGATATTGGATGTTCCTTTGGATAACAAAAAATATTCTTGGTGCTGCTGCTGAACTCTCTCTCCAGGTTAAGGATAAAGACTTGCAAGAGTTGAAACACATCTTTGTTTTCCTGTTCCGAAGTTTGAGGAATTGTCTCGCCCACCACCTAAGAGAAAAAAGGGTTCTAGGCGTTTATTCCCTGCTAAGTTTACTCAGACCCCTACCTCCCAGAAAGCGGCTTTTTTGGATTAAGCCACTTTCATTTGACAGTTTGCTTCCCATTTTCCTTGACTAGGTTCCATTATACTTCCATCTTTCCATTTGACAGTTTGCTTCTCCTTTTCCTGGAACAGATTCCCTTATGCCTCAGTCATTCCCTGTCTCTCCCAAATTGGTTAAAGATCACAGCAGACTCTGAAGTTCCATGCATTAACCACCAGGGATATTTCTTGGTTTGGAAATCCCTTCCTTCCTTTTTGGCATCCCTCAACCTCCTCGGAACAACTTCTTCCCCTTCCTCTACCCCAGCTCTTTGTGGTCTTTCTGGATCACAGGGGTGCTTACCTTCATAATCCCCATCCATCACCTTTTAAGAAAATGTTTACGTTTCTCTTTCTTCATTGAATTTTCAGTTCTCTGCATTGTCCTTTGGCCTTTCTACTGCCACAGTGGTATTCAGCAAATTCCTCGCTGTTGTCATTGCCTTTTGCAGGATGAGGGGAGTTCAGAGCTTTCGCTATCTGGATGATCTGTTTATTCAAGCTTCTTCCCCCCAATGCTGTGCTTCAGGATCTCCAGTTTACTGTTGCAGAGTCTGAGGCTCACCACAATCATCCAGAAATCAATTCTGACCCTTTTCTCAGGATCATATTTTCCTTAGTTGCAGGCTCCAGGTCATCCCGATGCTGGAATCTCTGGCTTTACCCCTAAGGCAGCATCTCTCAGGATCCTCTGGTTCATGGCTTCCCACCATTCCCATGCTCCCTTTGGCCAGGCTCCACATGAGGTCAGTGTGGCTCCAACATTGCCACCCCCTTGGAATTCCCAGTCTCTTCCTTCCTTGTTTCAAACTCGTGCTTCAGTGGTAGATTAATCTACTTTCTTGAAACCCAGAGCTTCCATTCCAAGTCCAGTCCTGACTCGAGCTCTCTAGAGATACCTCAAAAAGGGGAAGGAAGAGCCTCCTATGGCGCTCTCAAGGTTCAGGGTCTCTGGTGTCTTCATCGGAGGTCTGGACTACATCAGTAGAAAGATGAGGGCTTTGCTTCTAGCACTTCAAGCTTTTCATTCTCTTTCTTGTGGATCCCTCAAAATTTTCAGACTATGCTATAGTGTGTGGTGGGTCAGCATGCAAGAGGGTACAAGGGTCTTAGCTTTTTGCAGACTAGCTGTTAAGTGTCAAGTGACGCTTCAGGCAGTTTGTTCCCTCAAAGCACAATTTATCGACAGACTGTTTCAGCAGGTCCAGAACAAAAGCTCACAAATGGATGCTTCACAGAGCTGTGTTCTTGGACATTGTGTATTGGTGGGGTATTCCTTGCGTAGATCTTTTTGCCTCTCCTCTCTGAACAGACAACTTCCTCTAGTCTGTTAGAGCCCCTAGTCCTCTGGCTTGGAAAGTGGACTCCCTGTCTTTTCTATGGAATGGGATTTTTTATGCCTTCCCTCCCTTTCCTCTGTTACCACAAGCTTTGCACAGGATCAGACAGGAGACTCTTGCTAGGGAACTCCCCTCTGGCCTAGACAGCATTGGTTCCCCCTTCTTTCTCGCTTGGCCAGGGGCAGTCAGCACAGGATGTCCTTCATGGATGCATCTGCAGTCATAACAACTGGGTTGTCCTGTCGTCAGGCAGCCCTTCAGTCGGCCGGATTCCAAAGTCCGGGTCCGGCTTCGGCTGATGTCGCACTCCACCCGACGTCATCTCTGTTGGTCTTCGGGTATAAAAGCATCAGCCGACGCCATTTTCCTCGGTCTTTCTTGCCGCGTGGCGCCCGAAGCAGAAGCTGTTCGCAAGTGCCGGTCGGTCGGATCCAGAGATTATTTCTACCGAATACTACTTCGAAGACTTCTAAAGCTAAGTACCCCGTTGGGGACTCTTTCTTGCCTCAGCCGATGTCAGAAAAAGTTAACAATTGTTTAACCTGTGGGAAACAAATACCTCATAAAGATTTCCACTCTTACTGTCTGCCTTGTTTAGGCCCAGCCCACGACGTAGCAGCCTGTTCGGCCTGTGCTTCCTTCAACCGACGAACGCTTAGGCGTCGGTCGGAGTTTGCAGAACAGTTTTTCGGTTCTGATTTTGCGTACATTATGCCGCCGGATCCTCCGACTACCCAATCTACCAAAAAACGCAAAGATAAAGACCGACACTCGCGGTCCGCGGTTTCGGCCGAAACCATGGTTAAGCAAACCACGAGTGTCTCGGTTTCGGCCGAAACCGAGAAAACTGATCTAAGTACAGCTGAACCTATTCCTACAACTGAGGCCCCTGCTACAACTCTTGAATCGACCTCAGAAATTTTACCCACTACGGTGGTTGACTTATCAGACACCATCCCCTTGGATGTCTCTACCCCAGCACGTGGTGCTGCTAGGCCTCCAGCAGCCATGTCCATTAAGGCCTTCGCCAGGGCTAAAGCAGCCAAGACTACTAAAACAGTGCCTGTTAAACCCCCCACATCCAGGCCCTCTTCTAGTTCCCAAATGCTTACTTTGGCAGAAGATTTAATTTCTTTAATCAGAGGATCTCAAACTCACCCAGATAGGCCCTCTCAGCCCCCAGAGAAGAGACCTAGGGCAGAGCCCCCTGAGCCAGTGTCCTCTGATGAATCTGCTGATGAATCAGACATAACTGACCAGCCAGAGGCTCCTTTCTCCAATTTTGAAGATTCTGATGCTGAAGAATCCATTCCAGCTGCTTCCCCACCAGAAGAATTCTCCTTTGGGGAAACCTTGCATGCCATGCGAGAACAGTTCCAATGGCAGCAACAGGATTTTTCAGACTCCAGAAAAAGACTTAGGACCTTTCTGCACCTCCCACAGCACAGGCCCTTAGCTATACCTCCTGTTCTCTCTGTGGTGGATGATGCTTTCAATGATGTTTGCTCCGCTCCAGATTCTTTACCCCAGCCCCTGCCAAACCAGACAGATTTTACAGGGTGCCAGATACTCATCACCACCTTTACAAGGCCCCACTTGCAGACCCAGAAACTATATCCCAGGGTCCCAAGGCAGTAGCCGACCATAGCTAAAACCCTATTCCTTCTGAAAGGGAAGCAAGGTCATTAGACAGATGGGGTAAAAGGTCTACACTTCAGCTACTCTCTCAGCTAGAGCTTTAAACTGTCAGTTTCACATGATACAATACCAAGAGTTTATGCTTGATCAGTTAACTAAAAACTAACCACTGATGAATCTCTTGATAAGAAATATGTATTAGAGATGGTAAATAACATACAACAGGTTAGCAACCATTCCTTAAAATGTGGCTATGATGCACTGGAGGCTTCATTTAGATCAGCCATGACGGGCACAGTGATAAGAAGGCATGCATGGCTAAAGGAACAAGCTTTACCGGATCATGTTAAAGCTAAGCTGCTAGATGCTCCTATGGACAAGACAAGTTTGTTTGGTGCACCTGCCCAGCAGGTTATGAAGAAAATGGAAGAAAAGGCAAAATCTGTTCAAACTGTTAAAGATTTCTTGCAGGTTCAACCCCCAAGGTTTAGCAGGAACTGGCCTGCCAAAAATTGGTCCTTTCCTGACTCCACAAAATTTCAAAGGGGCAGGAATAGACGTTCCAGAGGCAGAAACCAATCAAGAGGAGGTGCCTACAGAGGACGACAGTGGCAAGGTAACAACAGAGGCACAGACACAGCCACTGCCACTACATCAGCACAACCACAGTGACTTAACCCTAAATCCGCCTACCAGGGAACAAATAGCAGCTCCTCTAGGCGGAAAGTTAACCTTATTTTCAAGGAACTGGCACTGCATAACAAAAGACAAGTGGATTTTACAAACCATAGATCAAGGTTACCGGTTTCACTTCCACACCTTACCAGTCAAAAGAGGAATGCCAAATCTACCTCCAAATCAAAAAACAGAGGCTCTACGCCAGATAATGGAGTTAGCAAACATGAGAGCTGTGGAAAGAGTGCCAACAGCAGAGCAAGGAAAGGGGTTCTATTCCAGACTATTCCTAGTTCCAAGAAAGGAAAAAGTTGGAGACCAATTCTCGACCTGTCCACCTTAAATACATACATCATTGTCCCAAAATTCAAAATGCTGACCCTACAGCAGCTTCTTCCCATGCTGGGCAAGGAGTCTTGGCTGGTAACTCTAGATCTCAAGGAGGCATACCTGCACGTCCCCATTCGACCAATCTGCAGAAGATACCTCAGATTTCTTGCAGGATCAGAGCACTATCAATTCTCAGCATTGCCCTTTGGCTTATCTACTGCGCCCAGAGTATTCACAAAATGCCTGGCATCAGTAATCGCCCATTGCAGACTACAGGGAATTCAAATTTACCCATACCTGGACGACTGCCTGCTACAAGGGGACAACAAAAGCAAGCTGACAACAGATTTACAAAGGGTCATTTACTTGCTACAAGCACTGGGATACACAGTCAATTTACAAAAGTCAAGGCTGATACCATCCCAAACAAGGACATTCTTGGGCGCGGAAGTGGACACAGTAAAACAAATGGCATTCCTGACTACAGAAAAACAAAAAGAACTTCCTCTTTACTTCTTGGCACTAACAAAACTGAACAAGTTAACAGCAAGAAAAGTACTGCAGGCCTTGGGCTTCATGGCATCATGCATAATCTTGGTTCCATTTGCCAGACTACATATGAGAACTACAGTGGTACCTAAAGAATTTATGGTCCCAACACAGACACAGTCTAGAAACAGAAATCCCACTAATTCCATGCTTAAAACAGGAGTTCCTATGGTGGGCTCAGGCATGCCAGTCAAACCCAGGCCTACCCTTTCGCAGATGTCAAGCAAGCCAGACCATCACAACAGACGCTTCAGACCTAGGATGGGGGGCCCACATGCTGGACAAATGCGTGCAAGGATTGTGGGCACAGGATCAACTTCACCTGCACATCAACCTAAAAGAAATGCTGGCAGTAAAACTGGCAATCCAAAAGTTCAAACCATTTCTCAAGGAGGGCCAGTTGATAAGGACAGACAACACCACAGTCATGTGGTACATCAACAAACAGGGAGGCACTCATTCATACCCCCTATGCAGGATGACCTTGGAGCTGTGGACCCTGGCACTCAGCTACAACATCCAGTTACAGGCAATATTTGTACCGGGGAAAGACAATACTCTAGCAGACATATTAAGCAGAACCACTTCGGATGCCCACGAATGGAAGCTGCACCGGACATCTTCAAGACCATCTCAAAGAAATGGGGAATGCCACAGATAGACCTATTCGCATCACCTCTCAATCACCAGCTCAAAAAATTCTGCACAAGGACATTCCACCCACTAGCATGGAAAGTGGATTCGCTCTCCTTCAACTGGAAAGGCCTAACAGCATATGCATTCCCACCTCTTCCTTTGATACACAAGGTACTACTGAAAATCAAGGAAGAACTTCCAAGGATAATACTGATAGCTCCGAACTGGCCAAGACAACACTGGTACCCACTACTGAGGAGCATGTCTCGGAACAACATGTGGCCGATACCCTGATGCCTTTGATGTTAACTCAGAACAACTACAGCATCATACATCCAAACCTAAAACGTTGCAACTAACTGCATGGAACATCACATAGCAGCAGCTAATCCAGAACTTTCCCAAAGAGTAAAAGACATTATTCTTGAAGCACGCAGACCTTCAACAAGAAGGAACTATGCTGGAAAATGGAAAAGGTTTGTCATATGGAGTACAGAAAGAGGAAAAGATGGGTCAAACATAGATATGCCTAACATTCTGGAGTATCTGGCCGAACTTCTTCATTCAGGCCTGTCCTACTCCTCCATCAAGATACATGCATCAGCTATTTCAGCAGAATACAGCTTTGATCCACCTGTTTTTTCGCACCCTTTGCTCAGGCAGTTCCTCAGAGGAATCAAGAATGTAAAACCTCCAAGGAAACCACCATTACCAGCTTGGGATTTGAACTTTGTGCTAGAAAAATTGACACTATCACCCTTTGAACCAGCAGCAACAGCAGACCTACAACACCTGTCATGGAAAACTGCTTTCCTACTGGCAATTACTTCAGCAAGGAGGGTTTCAGAACTACAGGCCTTAATGGCAGTGCAACCCTTCCTAATCTTCCACCAAGATAGTGTCCATGAGGACTAATCCTACATTTATGCCCAAGGTGGTATCCAGAGTGTCTTTAAACCAGGCAATCCACCTACCTACCTTCTTTCCCAACCCACAAAACAGAGGGAAAGAATACTGCATACCTTGGATGTACATAGACAGCTACGCTACTACCTGGACAGAACAAAAATAGCAGAAAGACTGACCAACTTTTTGTAGCCTATGCAACAGGAAGGGAAGGAAAAGCTATTTCCAAACAGACAATCTCCAAATGGATAGGAAATTGCATACGATTCTGTTACTCCTTCCATGGAAAACCAATTCCACAGAACATAAGACCTCATTCTACAAGGGCAACAGCCACTACCACAGCCTTCTTACGAGGAGTGGCAACCAAAGACATTATTGAGGCGGCTACTTGGACCTCCGTGCATACATTTGCCAAGCATTATAATTTGCCTCTATATTCCAGATCCCGAGCAGGGTTTGCCACTGCTGTACTGCAAGGGATCCTAAACACACCATAATCTACTTTTATCCTCCTCCCTTAGTTGGCTATGGTATTCTACCCAGTTGTTATGACTGCAGATGCATCCATGAAGGACATAGTACAGTTTTGTACCTACCATAAATGTAGATGTCCGAACTGGATAGCATCTGCAGTCAGGATTACCCTCCCTCCTTCCCCTCTGTGGTACTCCTAGGGTGTTTACCCTCCTAATAGCTAGCTGTTGGGGGGGGGGGGGGGGGGAGTCTTTATTTGTTTGTATATATGTACATACATGCTTATTGTTGTGTTTACCTCTATCTATTTGGAAACATTGGCATCTATCCAAATTTTAGCCTGCAAGAGGGCTTCTGGCATCTGGGGCAAGAAACACTGAGGAAAATGGCGTCGGCTGATGCTTTTATACCCGAAGACCAACAGAGATGACGTCGGGTGGAGTGCGACATCAGCCGAAGCCGGACCCGGACTTTGGAATCCGGCCGACTGAAGGGCTGCCTGACGACAGGACAACCCAGTTGTTATGACTGCAGATGCTATCCAGTTCGGACATCTACATTTATGGTAGGTACAAAACTGTACTTTACCTCACCTGGTGCATCTTCCCACACAAGACTGGGGTCTCATCCATCCTCAGTTGTCCACTCTTCAACTGATGCTATGGGTGATAGGATTTTGATCCCTTTTAGGATCTCTTTTCTGACTACATGCTTTGTGCTGCAGCCACTGGGGCCGGTCTTTCTGTCACTTTGCCTCTACATTTGTACAAAATGCAGAAGTTACTTTACCCTCATCCCTTCACAGGTACTGACACCCAAGAATTCTCTGGTCCACCCTCGGCAAATTGGACTACCGTATGCCTTTTCTCTTTTAGTGACAGTATTTTTTACAGAAGGCATCTCTGTGCAAGGCCAAAGTAATCCTCCGTCATTTTCTGAACTAAGCAAGTATGGTTCTCAGTGCTATGGCCTTGTTTGATACAGTCTCCATAGTTTAGATCAACATATGGATCTTCTGTCTCACCCATCTTTATAGCCTTATCTGGACATCTCTCTGACTATCTGCATAGTTCTCCAATTCAAGTGGTGGCCAGTAAATTCAGCATTACCTTCCAAGAGTAGTTCAGATTCTAATTGCTTTACATAAACAGTCTACTAGAAAAGTTTGAGTAAATGGCAAAGATTTTTTCCATTTGAGCAGTGAAACAAGGATTGGATCCATACTCTGCTCCTCGTACCTTCTGTATTGTGGGGTAGATGTTTTGATGCAGGCTTTAGCTACTGTATCAAGGTCCAGTTGGGAAGGGCAGCCATGGTGGTGCAGTGGTTAGCATTGTCGTCTCACAGCAAGAGGTTCTCCAGTTCAATCCTTGGCTGGGGTGCCTTCTGTGTGGAGTCTGCATGTCCTCCCTGTGGTCGCGTGGGTTTCCTCCGGGTGCTCCAGTTTCCTCCCACATCCCAAAGATATGCAGTAGGTGGATTGGATACTCTAAATTGGCCCTAGGTGTGAGTGTGTGTGCATGTGTGTGCCTTCTGTGGAAGGTTGGGTGCCAGGCCGGCAACTCAACACTGTAAAACTCCACTGCCAATCATGAGCGGACAGGTGATCCGCTGTGGCGACCCCTAACCGGGAAAAAGCCAAAAGAAGATGATCAAGGTCCAGTTGGCAGCCATTTCAGATTTTCACATGGATTTCAACTTTAGTTCTGTACTCTGGCAAAAGGTATAAAAGGCTTTTCAGGAGGGCTCCTTTCTTAGATCACCTGTCAAAGACCCCTCCCCACCATGGGACCTTACATTTGTACTTACAGAGCTTTCAAAACTAGCCTTTCAGCCTGCCTCAAAACCCTCCTAAAAGCACCTTTCTTGAAAGATAATACTTCTGGTGGCTATTATTTTTGAAAACCGGCCTTATCCTGTAAACCACAATGTGATTTTTCATAAAGATGGACTGTCTGACCAAATTATTTTGTTCCTAAAGTAGCCTTGGAGACTGCTTTGAACCAAGATATCAGTCTGTTCTTCCCAAAGTACTGTTACAAAGAAAAATATGTTTAATTGGATTTGCACAAACATCTCCAAATCTACATTTATAGGGCAAAAAGATGTAGGGAAAATGACCAGCATTGTTTTTCCCCCCAGAAGTAAAGGAAACATGGTTTCTAAAGTGACTTTAGGGGTGGCGGATGGCGTGTTCCTGCATCTGAGTTTTAACAGAGCCTTCATCATCATGATTTCTCAGTTGTCTCTTGCAAAAGATAACATTGGTGCCTTTTGTGAACCAGATACTGCTTTCATGAAGTATATGTCCTAGAAAAGTGTTCAGTGGCCATTTTTTCAAGGAGAATTTGAGAACTACATGCTTTCATTTGCAAAGAACAGTTTCTAGTCTTCCACAAGGTCAGCGTCTCACTTTGCACAGATTCTTCCTTCACGTCTGAAGTAATGACTATGGTGTACTTGAATCACAGTTCTCCCCATTTTTACCCTTCCCTCCAAAACCGATCTTACATTCCTTAGATGTACTTAAGCAGCCGAGATATTTGGGCAAAAGAAAATGTATATGGACCAGTTATTTGTGGTTTTTGCACAAGTTGGGGATGGCAGATCTGTTCCCAAGTAATTTCTTACTGAGCTAACTCATTACATTTCCTTTTGCTATTCATTTCCATTGCAAGACTAATGCAAGGCAGGTGAGGTCACATTCTTTTAGAGCCAATGCCTTTTTAAGAAGGGTTGTTACTCCATCCATTTTGAAAGCAGCTACTGTGGCATCTGTTCACACTTTCTCAAAACATTACAACCTTGGTATCTTTTCCAGTTTAAGGTCTGGGTTTTAGACAGTCCCATGAACATAGTACAGTTGTGTGAGGAAGTTACTGCAGTTGTAGATATTACAGTAGATACATTAACACTATTACAGTAGTATAGCACTTCCTCCACCCTCTGTTTTTTTGGGGGGTTTCTTCGGTTAGAGGTGTTTTCCACCCCCAAACCCCCCCACACACACAGGCTCATCCCAGTAACTCCCTTATCTGCACCTAATTTCCCTTTTGTTTCACCACCAGGGCTAGAGCATCCCAACCATTAATTTCTTATCAGAAGTAAGAACAGTGAGGTAGGGAGTGGGCCAGTAATACTTATCCTGTGGACTGTCCTAAAGGTACAACCCCTTGACAGCTTGCCAATGCCACCATAGTTGAATTCGGGAGGTGCATGCATATTTTCTCAAAAGGGCAACTTCCTTACTAAGCAACACACCAGTGTGGTGGGCATGATAGACTTCGCATTGGGGATGATACACCTGCACTCCAAGTATTGCTAATAAATGAGCCAAGCTGCCGATCCTCCTAGATGAACAAACTGGTATCAATAGCGCACAAAACTTTGTACCACCCTGAGGATTACCCCCTCACTTAAAAATATTAATCCATATAGCAACCTAAGATCCATACGATCAGCCGATAAACTTCTGCTCCAAACCCACAAAGGTAATAACTCTGCTGGTGAATTCCTGTTTGCTAACTTCATTGGCAAAACCTGGAATTCGTTGCCAAACTATAATACCCTACAATCCTCCAAAAGACTCTTCAAAAAAAACCTCAAACAGCATCTCAAAGTGAATTGGCTATGCTTATGTACCAACCCTGATTAAGTTAAAAACTAAAAGCATGTTCTGCAATTATCATAACTTGTAACTACATCACCAAGCTCTGCTTCCAATCCAATGTCTCTTGCTTTTAATAGTCTGTCCCGAGTCCATACTAGGGAACACTACTAACCCATTGTATATAATCACTTTGTTTTTATAATTGTTTGCTAACTTCTGTGTAATCTATGTAAGTTTGTCTGTGGAGCTTTTTTCCCAGAGCCTCTGCTGAAAATGGACATGTAGCCAGTCGGACTGTCCCGGTAAACAAATGTAAAATAAATAACTGCTCACTTCATCCTCCCCTGCTTGGTCACTTTGTTGCTTGTGCCACTAAACAGACATTGGGGTGCAGTGAGGGCATCATATCTTTGCATTACAGGACTGGGCTGTTGTCCACCCACTCTTAATCCTTGCCTCCCCCTTTCCCCCTTACAATGCAGCTTCCTTCCCTGTATTGGCATAGTATCCGCAGAAGCAAGCCGAGCATTTTTCTTAGGGGTCTACTTCATGTAGAGAACTTTTCCTTGTGTTTTCAGAATTTACAACTAGCGTGTAGTGCATCAAGGAACCAAATACGGGATGAGCAGGTATTCTTATACCACTAACACACTGATGTAAATATGGGAGAATGCCTGCTGGCCAGGAGAGCAGGTCTTCATTCTTTGAAGTTCCAAGAAGCTACCACCATTGCAACAGTAGACAATTGTTGAACACTTACAATTACAAGTTCCTAACACAACTGTACATTCATTACACAAGTCTTGAGTTAAATTTCTCATTTAATACTATTGCCACACTTGGATTTTGGACTGTTTGACTACTGAACACAGAACCTTTACTTCAGCATCTGTACCTCGTTAAAAGTTGGTAAGTACGGGAGGTTGATCAACAAGTAACTGCCTTCTCTTGTACAAGTTTTCTGATGAGTTGGAATTTGTAGTTTGATCTTTGGATATTTGAACTGCAGTAGTTCTTGCACAGATACTATATGTATAGTTTTGAAAGGTGGGCTAGAGTAACTTTTTCTTTGATTTTTCTTTCCTTACATCCTTAGAAAGAAGCCCAGGTGAAGTTTCATGTGCTGCTTACATCGTATGAGCTAATAACTATTGATATGGCTGTCCTTGGCTCAATTGACTGGGCCTGCCTTGTGGTGGATGAGGCCCATCGACTCAAAAACAACCAGTCTAAGGTAAGAACATTTAGTTTCCTTCCAAGGTCAGTTTGACTGTAACCACTTGTTAATGTGCTGGAGTATTTGGAAATAGCTTGATATGTTTAAAAATACCACACTGTTGGATCCACATGAAGGTCTGAATGGTGCATAATAGTTATAAGCTTTCCTTTGTGGTTGTCTAACGGTTATTGCTTATTTCTTAATGTTTACTCTTCATTGCCTGTGTTCATTCTTCATTTCTTCCTTGGACTGCTAAGAAATGGGGTCAAAAGTGCTGCTGTTTGCAGTGATCTGCATCTTTCTAGTGCACACTAAAGAGTTGGCAAATAAATGAAAAAACTCTCTACACCAGGTTAAAGACTTCAGATTTGTGTAGTTGGGTGCTTTTGCTGGTGGAGGGGGACTCTACTGGATTTGTTCCTGTGATGTGGTGACTTGTGTTTGAGATGGTGTATCATTTTGGGGATTGAGTAGTGTAAGCTTTACTGCTATTAGTCACCTCTGTTTGCAAGGGCACTAAGAGGAATTTTGAGGGACTGTATTGTGATGGTAATGGTTGGTGGGAAATCGATATGAATGCGACAGTTTAAGTAATGAGCTGGTGCAGTTGTAGCCGTCAGTGGCTGTTTACATCTGTACTTTTTGAAAATAAAGGATAGTGATTCAAGTATTAAGGTTGTAGAATTTGTAAACCCTTTTACCCTTAATTTGTATTCTTTGTGTATTAGTTTTTCAGGGTGCTAAATGGCTATTCATTACAACACAAGTTACTGCTAACTGGGACCCCTCTACAAAACAATCTGGAAGAGCTGTTCCACCTTCTGAACTTCCTTACACCAGAGAGATTCAAGTAGGTCTTGTTTCCTGCTGTTGTCTGAATAATAGTTATTTTAATCCCATGGTCTGCTGGATTCGACTCAAGGGTGCTTTGTGGATGGTTAAAGGTGTGAAAATACTTTACAGCCCTTGTTGAGTTTGTGCATCTTAAAACATTGTAAATAACCAGCTGTCTTGTATATTCAATTTCTAATAGAAACTTGGAGACAAATTTGCTTAAGTCTGGAGGAGACTGCTATTTCTTAAAAACAGGGACAGGGGAAGCTGTAGAGTGCAATGTTTGAGATTTTTCTTTGTTTCCCTGTAGAGCTACTTAACTTTTCTTGTCCTTTGTTAGCAATCTGGAAGGTTTTTTGGAGGAGTTTGCCGATATTGCCAAAGAGGACCAGATAAAGAAACTTCATGACATGCTGGGACCACACATGCTGAGACGGCTGAAAGCAGACGTGTTTAAAAACATGCCTTCTAAGACTGAACTGATTGTCCGAGTTGAGCTTAGCCCTATGCAGAAGTAAGGCTTTTAGCAGTTTTATGACTGTAGCGTTTCTTTTTATTTATGTGAGCATGAATAGCTATAATTGTTTCCCCCTTGGGTCTTGCATCAGTTTCGCATTGACTTAAAGTCCACAAACTCCTGCAGTTTAATACTTTGGATATGGAACTGCAGAGGAAAGGTCACGTTATTGTTACAATAACTTTGTAATGCAGACTACTTTCTGATCTAGAAGGAGATGCAAGTGCATGTGTATCTTGAAGGTAGTTTTTGTAATGAATTGTTGTATCACCCCCTTTTCCCCAACCAAGAGTATGTTACCCCACTGGGTATGCTACATCTTTGTCGTGAGGGAAAGAAATCTCAAATTTACATTTCTTTTTAGTCAATACTTCAGAGATGTGATATAGTAATTGGCAGTTGTATAGGTATACCCTTTTTTTGTATGAACTTGTTCATTGTCTAAACTTAGTTTTCTGCCTTAAGCTTGCTGAGTGCCAGGATAGTCTCTGGCTACCCACCATCAGTAAATGTAATCATGGGTATCTGGAAAGCAAATTGTCTAATGCAGGAAAACCAGCAGTAAGAGAGAGGTACATGCTAAGATTGTGTGGTGTTGATTAGTAGAAATGCAACTTGGGCAAAGCATTAAACCAGACACTGTGGGGGGTTGGTTATTTCCCTCTTGATGTTAATGGGCTCCTTGTTTGGTTTGTTGATGTCTAAATCTCTGTGTGGTTTAACAGACTTCGGTGAACATGCCAGAATACACTAGTAGCAGAACCTCTAAGAAATGACTGGGGGTTTGCATTTGTTCTGTTGTAAGACCTTTTAAGTGAGATAGTATGCTGATGTTCGTGTTACACTGTTGCAGTCATTACACTTGGGTTATCCTGCCTTCAGGCGGTTCCCCAGTCGGCCTGAGTTCCAAAGTCTTGGTCTGGCATTGGTTGCTGTCTCCTCCTCCCTGACGTCAGTGCGACAGGGGTATATACGATGCAGCCAATGCCATTTTCTTCAGTCTTTCTTGCCGCACGGTGCCTGAAGCAGAAGCAGTTTGCAAGTGCCGGTCGGCCGACTCCTGAGATTTTCATTCCGAATCCAGAACCGAAGTCTTCTACAAAGCTAAGTACCCCATTGGGGAAACTTTTCCTTGCCTCAGACCGATGTAACTGTATTTCTTGTAACTGTATTTCTTGTGCGAAGCAAATACATCATAAGGATTTCCACTCCTATTGTATTCCATGCTTAGGACCAGACCATAAACTCACTGGTTGTCGGTTTTGTGCTAGGTTTAACAAGCGCACTATTAAACGTTGGTTTGATTTTGCCCAACATTATTTTGGCAGAAAATTCACTTACACCATGCCGTCGGAACTTCTGACGACCGGAATACATAAAAAGCGCAAAGACAAGGACAGGCATCCGAGGCCCAAAACTGACTAGGCCTCTTCTAGGCCGGTCGCCAGTTCTCCGGTTTTCAGCGAGGCGCTTACGCAGCCCCTGATGACTGCATCCACAGAACCACAGTCCGCCTCCGACTCCCATGTGGAGCTGACTGGGCCTTAGGATGCTCTGTTTTCAGCCTACCGAAACTAACCCTTCTGAGGCAACCGAAGTAGCTGAGCAATCCACAGCTTCAGAGGGTGTCTTCAGACCTACCCAGTTAACCATTAAACCCTCTGCTAAGTCTAAGGCCCCATTAAAAACAAAGAAACAGATGCAGCATTCTCCAGGACAGGTTTCCATGCCTAAGAAACAAATGCTTAAAATGGCCGAAGACCTCATCACCCTGATCAGGGGGTCCCATCCCCCTCCTGATAAAAGGCCTAGACAGGATGCAGATTATGAATCTTCCAACCAAGTGTCCATTTTTCAGATTCATCCTCAGACCAGGATATTCCTTACCCCCTTATGAGGATTCGGATGCTGAGGAATCAATTCCATCAGCCTCTCCACCTGAGGGCTACTCCTTTGGGGAGACCTTACATACCATGAGGGAGCATTTCCATTGGGAAGGCCAGGATTACTCAGAATCCAAGAAAAGGCTCAGACTTCCTTTTATTGCCTCAACACAGACCCCTTGCTATTCCGCTAGTATTGGATATTGTGGATGATGTGTACACTGAATCCAGCTTTAAACCCTGACTCCTTACCTCCGGCCCCAGTTAAAACTGATAGATATTAGAGTCCCTGACTCTCACAAATTTCTGTATAAAAGCCCTGTTGCTGACCCTGTAACTATTTCTCAGGGACCCAAAGGGATTAAGGCCTCATCAGCAAAAACCCCGGTTCCCTCTGACAGATTCCAGAGCATTAGACAGATGGGGAAAGAAAGTATATATGTCTGCAACTTTAGCAATGAGAGCCTTAAATTGCCAGTTTCACATGCTAAAATATCAGCAAGCAATTTTTGTTGTCTCATTTGAAACAAAAGATGCTTCCAGATTCAGATCCTCCTAATTTTAAAGAAATGCAGGATTTATTGCATGCAGCTGAACAAGTGGGAAAACATACTTTGCAATGTGGGTTTGATTCCTTAGAGGCCTCCTGTAGAGCAGCAGTTACAGGCTCTGTCCTTAGAAAGCATGCTTGGTTAAAAGAACATACGTTACCAGATCATGTTAAGGCAAAATTATTGGATGCACCTTTGCAGCGGGATGTGTTTGGAGTTAAGGCAGAGGAGGTACTAAAGAAGATGGAGGATAAGGCAAAATCCATGCAAATGGTGAAGGATTTCTTGCAGGTTCAGCCTCCTCGTTTTAGCAGAAATTGGCCAACAAAGAATTGGTCCTTTCCAGTCACAGACAGACCTCAGAGGCAGATACAGATGTCCAAGAGGTAGAGGTCAAGCACAAGGTCCTTACAGGCCTCGACAATGGGGTACACCAGGCCAGAAAGAAGGGGAAGACTGGCCACAACCTTATAAAAAGCAGCCTCAATGACTTCCCACTACAGCTGCCAAACAGTTCTCTCTTGGCAGCCCCCTTAGGAGGAAAACTGGCACTTTTCTATCGCAATTGGCATTGCATCACCAAAGACAAATGGGTTCTCAACATTGTATCTCAAGGTTACAGGTTCCAATTTCACACTTTGCCAAGGTTAAAAGGAATGCCAAATCTGCCACCAAATCAATGGGCAGAGGCTCAAAAACAAATTACAGCACTCATGGACATGAGCTATTCAAAAGGTGTCACCACAGGAGCAAGGACAAGGATTTTATTCAAGACTCTTTCTGGTTCCCAGAAAGGACAAAGCCTGGAGACCCATTCTGGATCTTTCTTCTCTAAACACTTAACTGGATGTTCCAAAATTCAAAATGTTGACACTACAGCAGCTTCTTCCCATGCTGGGCAAGAAAGCTTGGCTCGTGACTTTGGACCTCAAGGAGGCATACCTGCATGTCCCTATGAGACAAAACTGCAGAAGATACCTCAGATTTCTAGTGGATTCAATGCACTATCAATTCTCTGCACTGCCCTTTGGCTTATCTACTGCGCCCAGGGTCTTCACAAAGTGCCTGGCACCAGTAATTGCATTTTGCAGGCAAAAATAATTCAAATTTATCCATACCTGGACGACTGCCTGATTCAAACAGAGAGCAAGGACATTCTTCTAAAGTATCTGACGTTTGTAAAAAAGTTAAGTTGCCTGGGGTACACAGTAAACGAAAATAAATCAAAACTAGTGCCCTCACAACAGATAACATTCCTGGGTGCCAGCTTGAACACAATGGCCCAGATGGCTTATCTCACGCCAGACAAGCAAGGACAACTGACTCTCTACTTTCAATTGATGGCAACAAAGACCCAACTCCCTGCAAGAAAAATTCTGCAGGCCTTGGGCTACATGGCATCTTGCATACTACTAATTCCATATGCCAGACTGCATATGAGGAAACTACAATGGTACCTAAAGAATGTATGGTCTCAACACTGTCAAAATTTGGAAACAGTTATATTACTAATTCCTTGCCTTCAACAGGAGGTTCGATGGTCGGCTCAAGCTTGTCACTTCAACAAGGGACAGCCTTTTACTCAACCCACAGCCAGGCAAACACTGACAACAGATGCATCGGATTATGCCTGGGGAACACACATGGCAGGAAAATGTATTCAAGGCGAGTGGCCCACAGAGCAAAGGCATTTTCACATCAATCTAAAAGAGATGCTAGCTGTATAAAATGCACTTATAGCTTTCAAGGACCTGCTGCATCCAGGACAACTACTACTAAAGACAGACAACGCCACAGTTATGTGGTACATAAACCAGCAAGGGGACACGTACTCCTACCCTCTCTGCAGACAAGCCATGACCTTGTGGAACACAGCTCTAGACTACCAAATTCATCTGCAAGCACAATTCCTGCCAGGAGAGAAAAACACACTGGCAGACAACCTAAGCAGAAACATCATGGATCCCCACGAATGGGAATTGAATCCACACGTATTCAGAATGATAACACAAAAATGGTGGAGCCCGGACATAGATCTGTTTGCATCCCCAATGAACTGCCAGCTACAGAACTTCTGCACAAGAAGTTACCATCCACAAGCATGGAAAGTGGATGCCCTCTCATTCAGCTGGAAAAACCTGCAAGTATACGCTTTCCCTCCTTTACCTTTCCTTCCAAAGGTACTCATAAAAGCCAAGCAAGAAGAGCCAAAGATGATCCTGATTGCACCAGACTGGCCATGCCAGCACTGGTACCCAATCTTAAAGAACTTAGCACAAGAACCACCCTGGATTTTGCCTCAAATCCCACATTTGCTGACACAGCACAACAATCCGATACTTCACAGCCAGCTAAAGACCTTAAACCTAGCTGCATGGAAAATTCCTTAGTTAAACAAGCAATGCCTCTCTCCAAAGCTGTTATGGATGTCATTCTGGAGGCCAGAAGACCTAGCACCAGGAAAGCCTACTCTGATAAATAGAAGAGATTTTGTGCCTGGAACCAGGTGCACAGCCTTGACCCTCTTGTCCCAAACATTCCTCAGATACTTCAATATTAGCTGAGATGCTGGACAAGGGCCTCTCCTTCTCATCAATCAAGATCCACGCCTCAGCCATTTCTGCTCATTACAACATGGATCCACCAATTTTTTCTAATCCTTTGCTCAAACAGTACCTCAGAGGGGCTAAAAACATAAGACCGCCCCGTAGAGCACCTACCCCAACTTGGGGACCTCAACTTTGTTTTAGAAAAATTAACTTTACCTCCTTTTGAGCCAGCTAACACAGAATTAAAATAAATCTCTTGGAAAACTGCTCTGCTACTGGCAATAACATCAGCACGAAGAGTTTCAGAATTACAGGCACTAATGGCAGTGGAACCTTTCCTCATTTTCCACCAGGACAGGGTGTCTTTAAGAACTAACCTTACGTTTATGCCAAAGGTGGTATCAAGTGTGGCTCTAAACCAAACTATTAATTTGCCAACTTTCTATCCAAAACCACAGAACAAAGGGGGAGAGACTACTACATTCTTTGGACATTCACAGGCAGTTACGTTTCTACTTGGACAAAACCAAAGCTTTCAGAAAATCTGAACAATTAGTAGCATATGCTGCAGGAGCACAGGGAAAAGCCATTTCAAAACAGACTATCTCAAAATGGATAGGGCATTGTATATGTTTTTGCTATACTCACCATGGGAAACCTTTACCTAGCAGCATTAGATCTCACTCCACCAGGGTAACGGCCACTTCAACTGCCTACCTCAGAGGAGTACCTACCAAGGATATTTTGGAAGCAGCAACATGGAGTTCTGTGCATACCTTCACCAAGCATTACCATTTGCCTTTATACTCCAAATCCAGAGCTGGCTTTGCCACTGCTGTGCTGCAGGGCTTTATAGCCACCCCTAATGCCTTATAGAACCAGCCTCCCAACCTCAGCTTTGGAATTCCACCCAAGTGTAATGACTGCAGCAGTGTAACATGATGAACATAGTACAGTTTTGTACCTACCATAAATGTAGATGTTCGAGTGTAAACACTGCTGCAGTCCAGGTTACCCTCCCTCCTTCCCCTCTTACTTGCTGGTACGTACCTATGCCTTCTACCCTTTACTACTTATGGGGAGTATTTGCTGGTAACTGAAAGTTGTTGTTTGCTTTTCTTGTGTATGTTTTACTAACAATTTCAATTGCCTACCTATTTGGGGGCACCTGACATCTGGGGCAAGAAAAACTGAAGAAAATGAGTGTCTGCTGCATCTTGTATACCCCTGTCGCACTGACATCAGGGAGGAGGCGACAGCAACCGACGCCGGACCAAGTCTTTGGAACTCAGGCCGACTGGGGAACCCACCTCAGGCCGACTGGGGAACCCACCGCCTGACGGCAGGATAACCCAAGTGTAATGACTGCAGCAGTGTTTACACTCTAACATCTACATTTATGGGAGGTACAAAACTGTACTTTACTGCAAGCCATAAAGCTATTTTTTTTTAATAGATGTCCTATTCCCATGTTGCAGTATTTAGTGTGGGATTCTCCTCCTCAGGTGACCCGAACATCGGCTCCTATACAAAAGCTTAAGCCTGGTTGCTGTAGGTGTGTGGGATTTCACACGTAAGGCCTTAACCAGGGACCTTAAATGTGACATCTGCATGCACAGACCTCAGAACTTTACAGCTGCAGTCAAACGTCAGATCAATCGCATCACTCCTCTACTATCAAGACTTCTAAAGCGAAGTACCCTGTTGGGGATTTCATATTTGCTATTACTTGAGCTTGGTTTGCTGCCCCCCCCCCCCCCCCCGGCCAATGTCCAGTAAGAAGGGTAAATGCTGATGTGGTCATCAGATTCCTTGTAAAGACTTGCATGACTGTTGTGTTTTTTTTGCCTAGGCTGGGAACACAACCATATCTTGAGTCCTAACTTGTGTGTAAACGCCTTTCATACTCTTCAGTGAAAGTCCACCTATCAGCAATCTCTGCCTCCTTATTCCTAGGACCCCCTCTACTATCCAGGCTAGATGTTAAATTTTTCCTGAAAGGGGTCCGCACATTAGACCACCAAGAAAACCCGTCCCTCCGCCTTGTGACTTAAATTTATCCAGGAAAAACTCACACTGGCTCCATTTGAGCCAGCCAGCTCTGAGACTCCAAATATGCACATGGAAAACTGTTCTTCTGGTGGTCCTTACCTCTGCTAGAGGGGTGTAGAGTTGCAAGCTCTCATGGCCTGCCCACCCTACACTATTTTCTACAAGGACAGGGTGACCCTGCGTACCAGCCCTTATTTCATGCCCAAGGTGGTCTACGAACAATCTTTAAACCAGTCCATTCACTTGCCCACCTTCTCTCCCAGTAATGACAGTGAGAGGATGCTCCATTCCCTGAATGTGCACAGTCTGTGGTTTTATGTAGACAAAACTAAGTCCATCAGAAAATCTAACTAACTATTTGTATCCTTCCCCAGAGCCCTGGGCAAGGCAGTCTCCAAACAAACCATTCTGCTACTCCTACCATGACAAGGACCTACTTCAGGGGGTAAGAGCTCACTCTACCAGGGCTGTAGCATCCCTCAAAGCCACCTTCAAAGACTTGGACACAACCTCCATTCTGGAGGTGGCCACCTGGTTTTCTCTACATAACTTCATTAGACACTACATATTGGACCACATCTCCAGAGCAGGGTTTGCTAGGGCAGTCCTGTAGGGCTTTCTGGAATCAGCTGTGTCTACCTCCACCCTTCTTTCTTCCTAAGTTGTGGCACTCTCCCACACTAAGAATACTGCAACATGGGAATAGAAGGACATAGAATAGTTGTCTAAAATCTTAACATAACCATAGATGTCTTTCTCTTCCGTGTTGCAGTATTCCTTCCCCCCACCTATCCCCCCTTCATTCCTATTAGCCTGTCTAGAGGGCGACCTGGAGCACGACCTAGACTGCAGTCAGACTAGCCAGCAAATGGCAATTCTTGTGGACATCATTTGGCTCGTACTAGTTGACTGTCTGGGCAATTAAGTTCTGAAGTCTGTGCATGCAGACGTCCCATTTAAGGTCCCTGATTATGGCCCATAGGAGCTGAAGTCTGGCCACCCGAGGTGGAGAATCCCACACTAAGAATACTGCAACATGGAAGAGGACGACATCTATGGTTATGTAAGATTTTACACAACTATTCTTTTTTTGCATATATTTTAAAATAGCTCTTGGCAATGTATATGTGGTGACAGTTTTATTTTTGTGCAAAAAAATGTATATTTTGTTTTGGTATACTTACAGCTTTTAAAATGAATTTTTCCAGGAAATATTACAAGTACATCTTGACTCGAAATTTTGAAGCTTTGAACACCAGAGGAGGAGGGAACCAAGTCTCCTTACTTAATGTTGTCATGGACCTAAAGAAGTGCTGTAACCATCCTTATCTCTTCCCAGTTGCTGCTATGGTATGTCCTGAAGTGTCTACTCCATTACTTTGGAGTGCTGAATCAATGTAACTTATGAGAGGTTCTGTATAGTAAACTGATGTGCATCATTGTATGTGGGCTGTCATGCTATGCCTTGTCAGTATGTTTTCATTGTACATTCTGTTACAGGACCCCTGAATGGGCTTTAAGGTGGTAATTCTTCCTGAAGTTCACTGGCATTTTGTGCATAAACATCTTTAACCCAACTTTCTTGTTGTGATTTGGTAGTAAAATCTGAGTTTCATGTGACCAGGCAACTTAACCTAGTAGTTTTTTGTACAGAGTTGAAGACCTAACTCAACCTTTATCAGTCCTGTTAAGAAAAATGTTTGGTATGTAGGTACCATCGCACATCAGACTCTGTTTTAGTCCCATCAGCCTGAAACAATATTTTGTGTATAGTCCTGGAGTGTGGACTGGCTCTTTTTTGAATGGCAGTCAAATCATTCTGGTTATCTTGATGTTGAAAAAAACGGGTTTTTGACACAATTCCATGTAAGGGAATAATTGACAAAAGTATTAAATTTATTTATTTATTTCCAGTTTTATGACCGGGAAGGTCCACTGGGCTCAGGGAGCCCATTTTCAGTGGGGGCCTGGGGAGAAAAGCTCCAGAAATCTAATTAGATACATTTTAAAATCAAAGTAAAACATACATAGTATAAAAAATACATAGTGCATAATAAAAAGATCAAACAAAAGACACAAACAGTTTGATTCAATGTCAATGTGATAAACAGCAGAATGAACAAATAGTTCAGAAGAAGAGAGTATATAGTATAGAAGTTGGCAGAAGTAATTTTTTATAAGAAACTAATAATTAAGAGTGGGTTAGGAGAGGAGAGGTTGAGAAGTAAGGAGAGGTTAGCCAGGGGTAAGGAGAGAGGAGGGTTTGAGAGGCAAAGGAGGAAGAGAGCAGTTGCATTTCCTGTTAAGTAAGTAGTAGGAATGAAGTTGAGATTTGAAGCTATTGAGGTTATTGCAGGTCCGTAGGCTGGAGGGAAGAGAGTTCCATTTTTTGCTAGGGTACAGGTTAAGAGTAGCTGGCCAGCTGGGCGCTTGGGTTTATGAATGGTCAGCAGGTTTTGGTGTGAGGATCTAAGAGGTCTGGGAGGGGAATATGGTTGCAGTATGTTGGATAGTGCAGGGCAGTTTGAGGGTTGGAATACTAATTTGTGTGCTGTGGTTAGTTGGTGAAAGTCAAGTAGGTTGGGCAGTTCAAGCCAGTTAAGGGAATGAAGGGAATTGCAATGGTGTGAGGAGGATTTGACGCCTGTGGCAAATCTAGAAATGTTGTTGTAACATATCTCTAGTTTGGAGGTAAGTGAGAAGGATAAGTTAGTGAGCAAGGGAGAGCCATACATGAGAGAGGGAAGAAGATGGGTAGTGGCAAGAGTTAGCCTAGAGGAAGGAGAGAGGAAGTGGTGATTTCTGTAAAGTAGGTAAAAAAAACTTTCTTACACTGTGAAGGACACCAATGAGAAAGAGAAAAGGCAAACACTGCTTAAAAACTCCTGATGTCCACCAAGGCAGTAAAACTTAATAGTAAAATCAAAACTTTAATAAAAAGAATATAACATAAAATAAGCAGTCCTCGGTCTTCTGATAAGCGCTTTCGGCAAAAGTTTTGATTTTACTATTAAGTTTTACTGCCTTGGTGGACATCAGGAGTTTTTAGCACAATTTCTGTAAAGTAGGCCAAGTTTTATGTGTGTTTCTTTTGATATTCTGCTGAATGTGGGAGTTTACTGTGTATGGTGACACCAAGAAGTTTGGCAGAGTATACGATCTCTATTTGTGAGTTATTACGACTAGTGATGTGAAGGGAGTTCATCTAGAGGAGAAGATTTGGAGGGGGAGAATAGAAGGATCTTGGTTTTGTTGGCATTGAGAGAGGTGGATGTTCTTCATCTCACATTGCTGCAGTCCTTACACTTGGGTAGTCCGCTGTCCTCGGTCGGCCCGAATATCAAAGTATAAGGCTGACGTCAGTCAAGGCGCATTTGACTGACATCAGAACGTCAGGGTACAAATGCGCATGACCGACGTCATATCCTCTGTCTTTTTTGCCGCATGGTCCGATGCAGAAGCAGCGTTGCAAGTGCCGTTCGGCGTTCTGAAATTTTTCAATGGAGTTTCAGACCGAGTCAAAGTTGGCTAAGTACCCGTTGGGAATATTTTTGTTTTTTCTTGCCTCAGTGGTTTACCGGATGTCAGAAAAAGTGAATAACTGTATTTCTTGTGGGAAACAGATACCGCATAGAGATTGTCATACTTTGTGTATTCCTTGCTTAGGGCCTGAGCACGACGTTGTGGGGTGTCGCTCTTGTGCTAGATTCAATAAGCGCACTATAAAGAGAAGGTTGGATTGTGCCAGGTTAGTCTTCGGGAAGCGGTGCAATTATAAAATGCCGTCGGATGCTCCGACGCCCGCTTCTTCGAAGAAGCGCAAGGACAAAGCAGTTAAGCCTAGGCTAGAAGAACCGTCCGTTCCGGACGCCGGTTCTTTAGAGGTGTCGGTGGAGCCGGTGGTTCCGCCGGAGGTTTCTTTGGAGTCCCAGGGAGAGACTTTGTTATTGCAGGATGTGGCCTCTCAGGAGGCAGGTCAGGCTGAAGGGGCTTCTCAGGTTACTTTACTCCCCTCCCTTCCTAGGGTGGTTAGGCCCTCTCCTTCTGTTTCTAAGGCTTCCCCCAGAGGCAGGCCAGGTTTAGCTTCAGTTGGTGTCACCCCTAGTTCTTCAGGTACTGTGCCCAAGAAGCATATGCTTAAAATGGCAGAAGATTTGATTACTTTGATTAGAGGCTCTTTGCCCCCTCCTGATAAGAGACCTAGGGTGGAACCTGAGCTAGGAAGTTTTGAGCAGGCTTCAGATGTTTCAGAGTCTTCGGCTGAAGACTTACAGGAGTATTCTCCTTATTCTGATTCTGATGTGGATGATTCTACTCCTTTTGCTTCTCCTCCTGAGGATTTTTCTTTTTCAGAGACTCTTCATTCCATGAGGGAGCATTTTAAGTGGGAAGGTGAGGACTTCTCTGATTCCAGGAAAAGGCTTAGGGAATTTTTGTTTTTACCCCAGCATAGGCCTTTGGCTATTCCTCCTGTTCTGGATGTGGTGGAAGATGTTTTTGCAGAGGCTTCTCTTAATCCTGATTCTTTGCCTCCTGCTCCTGTTAAACCGGATAGGTATTACAGGGTGCCTGAAGCTCATAAGTATCTTTTTAAGAGTCCTAGGGCAGACCCAGAAACTATTAGTCAGGGGCCTAAAGGTGTTAAGGCTTCTGTTGTCAAAAATCCGGTTCCTCCAGATAAAGAGTCCAGGGCTTTGGATAGATGGAGAAAGAAAGTTTATACTTCCTCCACCCTAGCTATGAGGGCTTTGAATTGCCAGTTTCACATGTTGAAATACCAAAACTATCTCCTTTCTCAATTGAAGTCTAAGGTAGATGCTCTGGCGGAAGGTATTGAGTGTAAAGAGTTACAAGATTTAGTAAATGTTTCTGAACAGGTGGGTAAGCATTCTTTGCAATGTGGTTTTGATGCTGTACAGGCCTCGTCTAGGGTGGCTGCCACTGGGTCAGTTCTTCGCAGGCACGCCTGGCTGAGGGATCAGAATTTATCTGACCATGTTAAGACAAGGATTTTAGATGCTCCTTTACAATCTGATGTGTTTGGTTCTCCTGTTGAGGCAGTCTTAAAGAAAATGGAAGACAAGGCTAAGTCTATGCAGACTGTTAAAGATTTTTTGCAGGTTCAGCCTCAAGTTTAGTAGAAATTGGCCTACCAAGGGGTGGACGGATCCTTCTTATGATTCCCAGTCTAGGGGTAGGTCTAGACGTGGTAGGGGCAGAGCTCAGGGCTCTTTCAGGCCTAGAACAGGAGTTCACCTGCACAGTCTTCGGTGAGGGCAGGGTCAGTCCTTTCGTAAACAGACCCAATGACTTACCTTTTCAGCTGCCAGAGCCTTCGTCCTGGCAGCACCTTTGGGAGGAAGGTTGGCACTCTTCAAGGAAAATTGGAGTTTAATTACCCAAGACAGATGGGTATTGGATATCATACACCACGGTTACAGGTTTTATTTCCATACCTTGCCTCCTTTCAAAGGCATGCCAGACATTCCTCCTCAGCAAAGAATAGAGGCTCACAAACAAATTTCTCGGTTACTTCAAATAGGGGCCATACAGCCGGTCCCTATGCCAGAAGTGGGCCTAGGATTTTATTCTCGCCTGTTCCTAGTACCAAAGAAAGGGAACACGTGGAGACCAATTTTGGATTTATCTACCCTCAACACTTATCTGGACATTCCCAAGTTCAAAATGTTGACGTTACAACAGCTTTTACCTGTGCTGGGCAAAGATCATTGGATGGTAACTTTGGATCTCAAGGAGGCTTACCTTCATGTTCCTATCAGACTGAGTTGCAGGAAGTATCTGCGTTTTCGGGCTGGGACTTCTCATTATCAGTTCTCTGCATTGCCCTTTGGCTTATCTACTGCGCCCAGAGTGTTCACGAAAGTTCTGGCTCCAGTGATAGCTTTCCTCAGGCTTAAAGGAATACAGATCTATCCTTATTTGGACGATTGCCTGATTCTGGCTCAAGGAAGGGACGAGCTTCTTCATCATTTGGAATATGTGATAGCAGTGCTAAGATGCCTGGGGTATTCTGTGAACGAAATAAAGTCGAGTCTAGTACCCACTCAGGACATGTGCTTTCTGGGTGTAAGACTGAATACAGCATCCCAGATGGCCTTTTTGACCCCGGACAAACAAAAGAATCTTTCCCTTTATTTTCATCAATTGTCTCATCAGTCCAGGCTGACTGCAAGGACAGTCCTTCAAGCCTTGGGGTTCATGGCATCTTGTATTCTGGTGCTTCCCAATGCCAAACTGCATATGAGGAAGTTACAATGGTATCTCAAAATGTATGGACACAGCACTGCCAGGATCTGGACACTGTCATTCAAATAATACCTTGCATTCAAAAGGAATTGTTGTGGTGGGCTCAGGAATGTCACCTAAACAAGGGACTCTGTGACCCGGCCAGAGGCGAGTCAGATTCTAACGACAGATGCCTCAGACAAAGCTTGGGAGCTCATCTGAATGGAAAGTGGATACAAGACAAGTGGCCTGCCAGACTACAACATCTACATATCAACCTGAAGGAGATGTTAGCAGTCCAGTTTGCATTAATAGCTTTCAAGGATTTACTTCTTCCAGGGCAGGTGTTGATTCTAACAGACAACACAAC
Source organism: Protopterus annectens (assembly GCF_019279795.1). Taxonomy (NCBI): domain Eukaryota; kingdom Metazoa; phylum Chordata; order Ceratodontiformes; family Protopteridae; genus Protopterus; species Protopterus annectens. The sequence continues at coordinate 19,197,620 of NC_056741.1, read as the reverse complement.
TGTCATGTGGTACATCAACAAGCAAGGGGAACACATTCTTATCCTCTATGCAGGCAAGCAATGATTTTGTGGGAGACTGCTCTCAGTTTACAGCTAAATCTTCAGGCAAGGTTTCTGCCGGAGCACAGAACTCCTTAGCAGATGTGTTGAGCAGACAATTATGGATCCCCACGAGTGGAAATTGGATCCTCATGTATTTCAGAAATTGACAGTGTCATGGGGAACTCCAGACATAGATCTGTTCGCTTCTCCACTAAACCACCAGCTGCCAAAGTTTTGCACGAAAGGTTTCATCCCACAGCTTGGAAAGTGGATGCTCTTTCTTTCAATTGGAGCAATCTTCATGTGTATGCCTTTCCACCTCTGCCTCTCCTCCCAAAGGTACTACTAAAGGCCAGACAGGACAAGCCAAGGATGATTTTGATAGCTCCAGATTGGCCTCGACAGCATTGGTACCCATTACTGAGAAGCCTGGTGGGAGCCTCCATGGCCTTTGCCTTGATTCCACACCTGTTGTCTCAGGAGGACAGTCATTTGCTCAATGTCAAGCTTCACTTTCTTCATCTAACAGCCTGGCATATTCTGTTTTGAACCATAGTGGGTCTCAACTTCCACAGCAAGTTTTGAATGTTATTTTGGAAGCTAGAAGGCCTAGTACAAGGAAAGTGTACGCAGATAAATGGAAGAGATTTTTATTTTGGAGTGCAGCAAAGGATTTTGATGTTTCTGAGCCTAATTTAAGTGTGGCTCTTCAATATCTTACTGAGTTACTGGACAAAGGTTTGTCCTTCTCTTCTATTAAGGTTCATGCTGCAGCAATTTCAGCTCACTATGATTGTGACCCACCATTGTTTTCTCATCCTTTGTTCAAGCAGTTTCTTAGAGGGGCAAAGAATATAAGACCCCCACGTAGAGCTCCTACTCCTGCTTGGGATCTCAATTTTGTGTTGGAGAAACTTACTCTACAACCTTTTGAGCCTGCAGCTACTACCGAGTTGAAATATTTATCATGGAAGACTGCTTTTTTGTTGGCCATTACCTCTGCAAGAAGGGTTTCTGAGTTGCAGGCCCTTATGGCGGTTGAGCCTTTCTTAATTTTCCATAAGGATAGGGTATCTTTACGTACTAATCCTTCCTTTATGCCTAAAGTGGTTTCTAGTGTGGCTTTAAACCAAACTATTCATTTGCCTACTTTTTATGCAAACCCCCAAAATAAAGGGGAAAAGATTTTGCACACTTTAGATGTACACAGGCAGTTGCGATATTATTTGGACAGAACTAAAGGGTTCAGGCAGTCTCAGCAGTTATTTGTTTCTTTTGCTTTGAGTTCTCAGGGCAAGCCTGTGTCAAAACAAACTATTTCTAAGTGGATTGGGTTTTGCATTGCTTTCTGTTGTTCCCATCATGGCAAGGAGATTCCAGCTGGGATTAGGCCTCATTCCACTAGGGCTACTGCCACTTCGACAGCTTTTTTGAGGGGGGTGGCAACTTAAGGATATTTTGGAGGCAGCTACTTGGAGTTCATTGCATACTTTCTCTAGGCATTATCACCTACCACTTTATTCTAAATCTAGGGCTGGTTTTGCCACTGCTGTTTTGCAGGGCATTTTGGCAGCTCCTGCTTCCTTGTAGTTTGGCCATCCTCCCTTACCTCTGCTTTGGGATTCTACCCAAGTGTAAGGACTGCAGCAATGTGAGATGAAGAACATAGTACAGTTTTGTACCTACCATAAATGTAGATGTTCGAAGATCCACATTGCCGCAGTCCAATTTACCCTCCCTCCTTCCCCTCTGTAGTTAGAGGCGGTTGTGTGGGTTGGGTTGTCAATATGGTGTATATTGTATATATTGTATATGTTGTACATAGTTTTAGTGCAAGGGTGGTTGGTTGGTTGTTTGCTGTCTTTTGGTTTTTGACCTTTCTTTTAGGGTCTTCTGACATCTGGGGCAAGAAAAGACTGAGGATATGACGTCGGTCATGCGCATTTGTACCCTGACGTTCTGATGTCAGTCAAATGCGCCTTGACCGACGTCAGCCTTATACTTTGATATTCGGGCCGACCGAGGACAGCGGACTAACCAAGTGTAAGGACTGCAGCAATGTGGACCTTCGAACATCTACATTTATGGTAGGTACAAAACTGTACTTTTTGGAGCATCCAAAAGGCATTTTGGGTTAGAGATTGGAGCTCAGCTAGGTTGGGGGCACTACAAATCAAAGTGGAATCATCAGCGTATTGAACAATTTTTTGAGTTGGGAATGGCTTTATGGAAATCATTAATAAAGATGTTGAATAGCAGAGGACCAAGTATGGAACCTTGGGGTACACCAGTGGGAGTAGGGAGGAAAGAGGAAGTGGCTTGGCCCCGTTTCACGGCTTGGGACCTGTTAGAAAGATAGCTAGAGAAGCAAGAAATGGTTGCTTGGGAAAGGTTAAGTTTAGAGAGATGGTTTAGGAGGTGGGTATGGGAGATGGTATCAAAAGCTTTAGAAAGGTCTAGCAGGACAGAAGATACTTAATCTCCAGAGTCACGGGCTGAATTGACTAAATGTAAGAAGTAGAGCAGGGCAGAGTTAGTACTATGTCCAGGGCGGAAACCATGCTGGGGTGGGGGAAAGTAGTTGATGTTTGGTAAGGAATGGTAAGAGCTGTAGATGGATTCAATTTTCAAGAATTTTGGAGATAGGGGAGAGGATGGCTATGGGCCGAAAGTTAGATACAATGTTATTTTTGCCACCCTTGTGGAGAGGGAAAATATAAGCAGTACGCCAAAGTTTAGGAACATAGGACTCGAGTATGGATCTATTGATCAGGATGCTGATAAGGCAGAGCAATAGCATCTGATCCTATTTTAGGAAGGAGGAGGGAATGCTGTCAAGGGCGTTAGAGCAGGGCTTTAGTTTAAAGAGGAGTTTTTTAATTTGGTTGATGGAGACCGGTTTAAGTTCAAAATTAGGGTAGGGAGGGGAGGATTGGGCAGAGGGGAGGAGGATTATTGTTGGTGAATGTCTTGGTGAGCTCAGCTATTGAAGAGGTAAAGAAGGAATTGAATTGTGTCTACCTTTATATAAATTCATACCTTTTGATTGCTGAAATTTAAGCTTACAACTGTAAATTTGGTTCTCAGGTTGTCATGCTTTTCAAGATGAATCTGACTGCACTACCCTGATTTTTGAAGGTGCATCATAGTCACAAATGCACCAAAAAATGGTGCTGGCACCAATCCTTTGCAGATCCTTAGTTTTTGATAGTTCTGCACGAGTTTGACCACTCACAAATCTGATAAATGTAACAGTTTGTTACAGAATTTTACCTTTTCTGTAATGGATGAACATGGTACAAGTCGGAAGCCTTTGCTAGGTTCATGAATACCCTGTTTGTCTGGAGCTTCTATAGCTGATGTATAAAGGTGTACAAGAATTGATGCACATCTGCTGTGAGACAAAATTTGAGTTATGTCCTTTGCCAAGATGATTTGTGGGTAAATAATTTGTAATGCTGTTTTGTAAATGTCCCAGTATGGAAATTGGAATAGGCGTCTGGTTCTTCCATGTGTGCCCCTGGAAATATTTATCCAGACATTTATGTATATTTTTTCAATACGTAAAATTGTCCAGTTATTTATATTTTGTGTAAGTTGGAAGGATATATATGCTGTCTTCCAGATATTGGGTATGGAGCCATATGTCAAATTCAAGTGGAACAGAGATGCATACAGTCCTTGATAAATTAAAAATAAAGTAATCCATGTGGTCCACCAGAGAAATGTTAATTTTTCACCTACCCGTTCTCTACATGTCCTGATAAAAAAATGACCATACATAACTTTGTTGTCCTTTAAGTGCTATATTATAAGGAATTATTGAAATGGATGCACAAACATGTTTTAAAATGGTTCATTTTCTTGTATGCCTAACCATTCCTAGTTCACATTTCTTGTACTACGTAATATCTTGCAATTTTTTGTGTTTATTGGGAAGTGTATTAATTAGTCAAAGGTTTCTTTCTCCTAAAAAAAAAGAATCTATATTTATCAGTAAAAATTCCCACAAGTATAAATGGCTTTTTAATACGTATTACTGTTCAGAACATTTGTTCAAGTTTCACTACTGGAAGTCTGTGTAATGGAAAATATCAAAGGTTACTTGTGTGCCATGTTCATAAAAAAAATGACAATGTCAGCACCATCCTTTAAAAACAAAAAAACGAGCTGAGGTGTGATTGTAGTATAATTGACATACTAATATGAACATTTCAGTACATTTGTATGGTGTTAGTGTTACAGTTGCATCCCTTGTGTCGGACGTTTGTCAGGTCCTGTCTAGATACTGAAATGTTGGGGCTAGTGTCTAGGTGTCCCTTTAGTGACTGCAATGAACTCCACTCAGCTTATGCTCCTCTTTACCCATAATACTTTGCTGCTGCCTTCTTCAGATTGTCCCAATTAGACCCCGGGAAAGTGTAAAATACCATAACCGCACCAACCATACTGATGCAGTAGGGTATAAAAAGACCTTCAGTTACAGGCCCTTACATGTCCCTCCTTTGTGAGAATTTGATGGAAAGTAGGGCAGGTTGTTGCAGTGTCTGGACTGAGACCTGAGAAAACTAACATTTCCGGTAAGTACGTAAATTGTGCATTTCATAGGTTCTGTCCGGACGTTGGAACAGTGGGAGAGAGTCTCTTGCTTACTAGAGTGGGCCTACCCCAGTAAACCTGTGAGAATGGTAGCTCCAAAGGATGCTGTAATTCTAAACACTGAGCCAAGACTGTAATGCTCAGTGAAGGTATGTAGAGAAGTCCAGGTAGTGGCTACAGGGATTTCATCCAGCAGGGGTAATGTGGATGTAGCTTGAGCCCCGACTGAGTCTTTGGAGGGGCAGGGTACTAACTGGCTAATGTTTAACAGAAGGAAAGAGAATATGAAATCCGTTTTGCCAATGTAACTTAGCTTTTTGTCAATTTTTCTTCTACACTAGATTAAAGGATAACTGTCTTTTGATCTTCCAGCAATGTCTGGAAATGGAGATTGGATTCACTTCTCCAAAATTCATAATTAAAATGGATGACTGGGCAAATCTGATTCTGATAGCTGTACTTCAGCTGAAGGGTGCAGCTCTAATACTTGAGTATTTTGTGCCATGCTATTACTGTATGTAGGTTCATAGGTAGGTACTAGGCTATTGGCCCTAGGGCCTATATAAGCCTAGCCAAAAAGGTACCCTGGCTTTCGCCACCCAAGAAAATTATTTTCTTGTGCCCCTGTCGAGCAGAACCACAGAAGTGATCCCTGGGGTGAATTTCCTATTACCCATCCAGTCATCAAGATTTTTCTTGAGTGTTAGTCAGGAGCTCTGTTTGACATGGGTAGTCTGTTCCGGAGTATGGGAAGTCTCTGGGACAGGAATCTATCCCTCCAGCATGTTCTGTTTATTGTGGTGACAAGGTTTGGGTCCCTAGAGCGTGTAGCTCGGAGGGATTGGAATTTCTTTAAGTGGAGCATGTCCAACAGCTCTGGGTTTGCCATAGTTTTGTACGTTAGGCAGAGATCGCCTCTGAGTAGGCGATATGCGACCGAGTAAAGCTGGAGTGTTTTGAGACCGTCTTCATAAGGCATCTGTTTGAGGCCAGTAATCCTCTTTGAGGTATTTTTGCGGCCTTTCCAGTTGTAGATGTCTTGAGGTACATACCAAAAGGGGCATTGTACTCTATAATTGGTCTGAGTGATGAGTAGAGGGGAACAGTGATCTCTTTTTTTCTGGATAAGAAACCTTTTGTGAAAGTGTGCCACGTAGAAGGATTTCCTGACCACTGTGGCGATGTGATTATCAAAGGAGAGACTACTGTAAACCTGTGTCCCAAGGTCGCTTATCAAACTTTCGGTATTAAGCAGACTACCGCCTATGTGGTAGTTTATGGGTACAGAGTTTTTACCAAAGGGGATGACAGTGCACTTTTTGAGCTTGAGACCATGTCTTTGACACCAGGCATCTGTCTCAGTGAGGCCCTTTTGTAGGATGTCCACATTGTTAGGAGTTTCGATTATGGCTCCTAGTTTGCAGTCATCTGCGAATTTAGTTAGCCAAATACCTTCTGTGTTAGCCTGTACTTCAGAGAAGTAGATACCAAACAGGAGAGGAACCAGGACTGAACCCTGTGGTACTCCACTTGTCACTGGTCTGAAGTCTTATTTGGAGTCTGCTACTTTCACGGTCTGGGTTCTGTCAGTAAGCCAGTTGGCAACCCATCTTGTGACATAGGGATTTATACCTAGTTTAGTGAGTTTATCTATAATTCCAGAGTGGGGGATGGTGTCAAACGCCTTGGCAAGATCTAGATAGGCTGTGTGAACCACCTTACCCTCATCTATGGCTTTGGTGACTACTTCAAAGTAGTCCATCAGGTTTAGGAGACATGATCTGCCTTTTTCAAACCCAAACTGTGTTGGTCCAGAGTTTGGAGATCTCCAATGTCTTTGAGTTCCATGATGATATGTTCCATGGCCTTGCAGACAGAGGCTCGTCAGGCTAATGGGGCGGTAGTTCCCGGGGTCTGTTGTGGCCCCCCCTTTGTGGAGTGGGATAACTGTCGCGGTGCGCCATTCAATGGGCACAAAGCCTGAGGTGAGGCTATGATTGAACATGGTACTTGGGTTTGGTGCCAGTTCATTCTGTAGTTCATGTAGAAGGCAGCCTGGGATGTTGTCAGGTCCCATGGATGCTATTTTCTTGGCTTTGGAGAGTGAGGTTTGTACCTGTGCAGCCGTGATTACAGGAACTTTGCATTCTTCCAGTATAAAGATGGGCCCTTTAGGGGATGAGAGGGGGTAAAGTTAGCACTGAACCTATCTGCCCGGATGTTGGCAATATCAGTTGGTTCTGTATATTTAGTGTCATTGTGCTGTAACTCAGAGCAGATCTGAGTGTTGCCATTGAGATTTTTGACATAGCTATAGAATGCTTTGTGGTTGTCTTTAGAATCAGTGGCAATTTTATTTTCATAACTGGCTTTAGAGGATTTTATGAGGGATCTCTGCTTCTTACTAAGGCTGACCAGGGAGTTCCTCCAACCATGGGATTTTTTTTGCAATAGTTTCTTTCTTCTCTTGTAGAGTTTATGTACCAGGCAACATGGCAGCAGTTTGCATGACAGTCAGCAAATCAGGTTTTCTGCCTGGAGTCCAAGTCCCGTGGTCTTGCACTGACTGGGACCGTTACCTGAAACATGGTGCTGCTCTTATTCTACAGGAGGCAGGTCCTCTTCTACATAACATGAATGTTTAACACAGGGCTGGTATATCCCTTTGTAAAAGCATGCCTGCCTACCTTTGAATAATCGGTTTGCCATTGGGTTAGATTGTTTCTTGCAATTCCAAGGGATGTTGCAAGTAAGACTTCAAAGAAGCTAGTGTCCTTGACCTTATAAAGTTGATGCTACCTATTTTTGAACCATCTGGTGTTGAAGCCGTGTTGGAAAACTTTGTGTAGCTATTATACCAGCACACAGTCACTGAATTGCATACCCACATGGCTATAAAAAAGTTTGATATGTAGTCCAATCTCGCCTATATTCTTACCCATGGGTTCGGAGCCAAACCTCTGCTCTGACTCGGCCATACTCTTAGCTCGAAGTCTTTCAATTGGCTGGGCTAAGAAGATATCCCATGCCGCACTGCTCCCTTTCCCCAGATCTCGTTTGCCGCTCGTATAGCTCAGATGTGGTCTCGCTCTTGGCTGTGGCTAAGTATAACTTTTGTCTCTGACAGTTTTTTGCTTCAAAAAAAGCTATTTTCATAGCTGTGTGTCTGTGTACTGGCTTAATAATCTGGTGTAATTTTTTTCTAGTAATATTGTCTTGTGGTGTCCTGCTAACAGTTTCCCCTACGGGCTAGGCCCGTTTCAGTTAGAGGACTTAGTCCGCCCCTTCTTTGTTGCTTGTTAGTAGGTACCTATCCCTCGGGCTAGGACCATTTAAGTTAGAGGACCTAGTCCTTCCCTTGTGTTCCTGTTGACCGCTTAAGTTAGAGGTCTTTTGTAATTGTCTGATGGTTTTCTTTGTTCCTGCACTTGTGGCTTCTATAACGGTTGTTTTTTTTTTCCTTCACTATGTCTAAGGATATGAAAGAGCATAAGCCCTCGGGCTTTAAGAAATGTACTAAATGTGGTTATAAGATGTCAATCACTGATGGACACAGTGTGTATTGTCTGGGGGCTATTCACCTCCAGGAATCATGTACATTTTGCCATGCATTTAGCCAGCGTGCTCTTTAGGAGAGGAAGGAACAAACTAATTTTGAAAGGACTTTTGAAACCCTCCGAGGAGGATTTGGGAAGGGCTTCTAGCTTCAAGTCCTCTCCCTCTAAGAGTAAAACTTCCAAGGCTAAAAAGCATTCTCTGGCTCCATCTGTATCCTTGAAGCCTCCGGAGAAAGTAGTAAAATCTACAGTGGCATCCTCTGCTCCACTGTCCTCGGAGCCGCAGAAAGTTAGTGTATTGACTGAATCTGCTTCGACTCAAAGTCCCTCGGAGCCGATAGGTGCTAGTTCAGAGCCAGTCTCCAATTTTTAGGCAGGTCTCTCCTCCTCGTTGGTCTCCAGAGAGGAGGTCTAGATATCCTTCATTATCTTCTAGGTCCTCCAGGACTCTTACAGATGTGGATGTAGACAGAGTAATAGAGACTGCTCCAGTCACTGGTACTGGCAAAATTGTTTTATGCTCCAGCGCCTGTCACCCAGCCAGCATTGATACTTCCTCCTCTGATTGAATCTCAGCTTTTTTCAGCCGGAGTGGTTGGTGCCGTCTGATGTCCCTAGGTCGGCTCCAGTGGCCCATCCTGGCTTATCTGTTCCGGCTTCAGCTCTGACCCCGTCTGCTCCGTCCACGGGTTCCAGGACTCATGGTTCCTTGGTCGGACCCGAGGGGGAGGCCTCGGGTCACTTTTCAGCTCCTAGCCTCCCTCTCGGTGCTTCGGCATGGGGGAGCCTGATCCCTGCTTCAGACCTTGTCCCTTCTGGTCTGAGGTCTTCCACGGCTGGTCGATCTTCGGAGCTGGGGAGACCAGCTTTCGAGGCCATGCGGAGCGCGCTGGCCAGGTCCTCGGCGGCATCATTCGGCACTGACACTGTCCCCTCCAGCTCTGGTGCGGGTCTCTGATCACCCTCTATCTTTCAACAGCGGAGACCCAAGGCCTCAGGATAACCCCCATGAGTGGTCCCCATATTTCTGAGGGCCCCTCAGTGTCTTTGCCTGAGGAGCCACCCAGAAAAAGAAAGTGCAAGAGAGGAAGCACATCGACTCCCAAGATGAGTCCCTCACGTCAGACACCGACCTCGAGGAATCTGAGGGCCCCCCCCCTCAAAGTCATCCTCTGAGGATGTCTCTTTCTCTGACATCTTAGAAATTTTGAAGCAGAGGGGTGACTGGTCCTCCAAAGCTCCCTTCAAGGAGATGTCTGTGTTCCTGAGGGCCTTTGGGGCTCGGCCCTCTGCCTCCTGGGTGTCTCCGCTCTTCGAACTTTTAGATCTGGTTTGTCGAAGGGTGTGGGAAACCCCCGACTCTGCAGAACCAGTCCCCGGGAGACGCAACAAATTCTTGTCCTCCCCCTCTGACAGTTTCTATCCAAGGGAGTTCCTGTAGATGCCATGGTGGTGGCAGCAGCTACTAAGAAGGAACTGGCTGAGACTTTGTCTACAGTACATCCTTCTAACAAGGAGTCTAGGACCATGGACCGGTATGGGAAGTGTATGTTTTCTTCAGCAGCCTTTACTCTGTGGTCACTGAATTACTTATCACATTTTACACGGCTCCAAAGAGATCTCCTGAAAGAGCTTGGAGATGCTCTGCAGAGTAACGTTTCTGATGCGGTGGCTCAGAAGGTCAACGCTCAGATGTCTACCCTCAACTCTATTGCTAACTCCTACATGAGGCTGATCTCGTATGCAGCCGAAGGAGCAGGTAGGGCAGCAAGTTCGGGAGTTGCTCTTAGAAGACACTCCTGGATGCGCCTTTGTAATTTCGCAGAGGCCTTCAAGTCTACGTTCACAAACGCCCCGTTTGATGGTTCCTCCTTATTCGGAACCAAGGTGAAGGACACACTTACTAGGTGCGAGCAAGAGGGAAAAACTGTCTGCTGTGGGAGTCCGTTTTTCCCTACCCTCTAGGCCTTATCCCAAGACCCAGAGGGGTGGAAAGATGTGGTTCAAAAAATTGCAGAGGTTTTTTCATGTCGCACAAGGTGAGTCCCCCTCCAGAGGCAGGGGAGGGGGTGGTAATTCTGCTAGATGCCACCCTAGGGGCAGAGGAGGCCCGTGTAACCAGGGAGACAGCGATTCCTTTCATGGTTCTCCCTACCAGCGCTCCTGATGGGAGGCCCGACTGTGCATTTCCGGAGCCAGTTGGGGGTCACATTTCACTATACCCAGAGATCTGGCAAAGTATCACTCAGGACCAATGGGTATTGAAAAATAGTTTCCGGAGGATATCGCATTCCCTTCTCTTCAGCTCCCCCTCCGATCAGAAAAATCCCAGATGCTCCACCCAATCAAAGGGATTCCGCAGCTTCAGAGGTTTTAAAGCTGCTAGAAAAAGGAGCCATCCAGCATGTCCCCTCAGACCGGATTAGGGACTTTCTCCATATTCTTTTTGGTGCCGAAAAGGACAAGGGGACCCGAGACCCATTTTGGATCTCAGCAGATTGAACACCCATGTGAAGAGGTCCAAGTTCCGAATGGTCACGTTGCAATCTATTCTCCCATTGTTGGGAAAAGAAGTGTGGATGTGCTCCATCGACCTCAAGGATGCTTACTACCATATAAAGATGGACAGGGCATCCAGAAGTCATCTATGCTTCTGGCTGGGAGCCAGTCATTTTCAATTTCACGCCCTGCTCTTTGGTCTCACCACAGCCCCCAGGGTGTTCACCAAATGCATGGCAGTGGTGACTGCTCACTTGAGACGTCAGGGATTCAAAGTGTTTCCGTACCTGGACGACTGGCTCCTTTCTGCCATCACCAGGCATCATCTCCTACAAACCAGAGATGCCACAATCAAACTGTGTCAACAATTAGGTATCACTCTAAATTGGGAAAAGTCTGCCTTGTTGCCCTCGCAGCGTGTCACCTTTATAGGCACAGAGTTAGACACCGTGCTCATGAGGGCGTTTTTACCACTAGAAAGGATTCAAAGTTTACAATATCAGGTGTACGCGTTGCTCCCTTTGAGAAGAGTGAAGGCAAGATTGATCCTCAAATTGTTGGGGACGATGGCTGCTACAATTATGCTGTTTCCTCTGGCGAGGCTACACATGAGGCTCTTTCAATGGCTACTCTTCGCCCAGTGGTCTCTACAACATCTTCTGCTTTCTCATCTCAAAATAATCACAGACAGGTGCAAGCAGGATCTGCACTGGTGGCTTCACACCAGCAACCTCGATGCGGAAAAACCCTTCGTTCCATCCCCTAAGGTTGCCCCAGTGTCCATGGATGCCTCCCAGATGGGGTGGGGGGGCATTATCTAGGCAGGACAATCCAAGGCACGTGGCAGGAACACGAGATGCATCTGCATATCAATGTCCTGAAGATGAGCAGTGCTACTAGCGTTGCAAGCACTTCAGAGCTTTCTTCCTCTCGGGACAATTGCTATCCACACAGACAATGTGTCGGTGGTATGGTATCTAAACAAACCGGGAGGAACCAAGTCATACCCCCTTTGCAGAGAGGCCATGTGAGTGTGGCAGTGGGCAGTGGCTTCCCAACGTTTTGTTTTAGCAACTCCCATTCCAGGGAAGTCCAATGTGATTGCCGACAGGTTGAGTAGAGCTGTTGCCTCACGAGTGGTCCATGAACAATCAGGTTGCGGAGCAGATTTTCCACAGGTGGGTTCAGCCTTGCTGCGACCTATTTGCCAGCCCCCCTCAATACCAAATGCAGCAGCTACTTCACCCTTATCCCCCCTCAGGGGGGAGTCACCCAGGGGCGCTCTAGTTCATGATTGGCCCTCCGGTCTACTGTATACCTTCCCTCCTGTTCCTTTGCTGACAAAGGTTATTCAGAAAGTGCAATCTTTGAGAAGCAAAGTGATTCTGATTGCTCCACAATGACCTCATCAAATTTGGTTCCCCTTTCTCCATCCTTACCTAGTGGATGCCCCCTGGATTCTGGACCCTCAACCAGATCTGCTGACTTGTATGTCAGGGCAGCTCTATCCCTCTCTTCAGACCCTCCGGTTGACAGCCTGGCTCCTCCACTTCCATCATTAGTCAGGCTTCATCATTTTTCGCCGGAAGTGGTTCATCTTCCTCCCATAAGCCTCCACCAGAAAAATCTATTCCAGCAAATGGAAGAGATTTTCCATATGGGCGCATGCAAGACAAATTGATCCTTATACAGCTCCAATTTAGTCAGTCCTGGAGTTCCTCTCCATGCTTTTCAACCGGGGATCAGCAGCCGCAACTATTAAGGTCCAGTTGGCGGCTGTTTCCACTTTTCACGTCGCTGATGAGCCTAGTCTTATGGCACGTAGACTTTGTAAGGCATTCCTGAAGGGCACTATGCTGCTTCATCCTCCAGTTTTTGACCCAGTTATGCCTTGGGACTTAAATTTTGTTCTACAATGTCTCACTTTGCTCCCCTTTAAGTCATCAGCCACTTGTGATTTAAAATATTTGACTTGGAAGACAATCTCTTTGGTAGCCATCACTTCAGCCAGATGTTTCTCGGAGCTTCAAGCCTTATCAGTTAAACCACTTGATTTTTCATGACAGGGTTTCTCTCAGACCAAACCCTTCTTTTCTACCAAAAGTGGCTTCAGTTAGTAATCTAAACCAATCCATTGAACTACCTGTATTCTTTCCAGAGTTCTCTAACAAGGCAGAATTTAGATTTCATCAGCTGGATATGCACAGACATTTACGATTCTATTTACATAGAACGAAGGATCTTAGAAAATCAGATCAGTTGTTTCTCATTTTCAGAAAACAGGATTGGGTCTCCTGTTTCCAAAGTCACCTTGTCTAGATGGATCTCCAGTTGTATTTCATTCATTTATGCTTCAGGTGGCAGGGATTTACCATTTCAAGTGAAGGCTCATTCTATCCGATCTGTGTCTACATCTGCAGCCTTTCAGGCCAGATTGTCTATGGATATTTGTGCTGTGGCTACATGGGCTTCTCCTCACACCTTTGTTACTCACTACAAGTTAGATTTGGTGTCCAGAGGCAGGTCTTCTTTAGTTCCACAGTGTTCAGGAGTATTTTCCACTGAGCCTCCCAGGATTCAGGTGGTGGGGACGCTGTCCCACGAGTAAGAATGTAGGCGAGATTGGACTACATAACATCAAGAAGTTATGTACTCCCCATAATGTTCGATGTATGTAGTCCATCTTGCCTCACATTCTTACTTACCCCCCCCCCCCCCATCCTGGAAGACCTTGGGGGTTAGGTATGGTTTCAAATTCCTTTCTGGTTGGTATGTTCTTCCTTCTCTATATGTTGTTGTGTGTGGAGAAGTGAATGATTTAGCTCGCAGCAAACAAGATCTGGGGAAAGGGAGCAGTGCAGCAATGGGATACCTTCTTAGCCCAGCCAATTGAATGACTTTGAGCTAGAGTATGGCCGAGTTGGAGCCGAGGTTCGGCTCCGAACCCACGGGTAAGAATGTGAGGTGAGATGGACTACATACATTGAACGTTATGGAGAGTACATAACTTCTTGTTTTAGGCATGCTAAGGTGTCTTAAGGAACTCTGTTGCACCAAAAGTAGCCCATGAAGTACCTCTGAACCAGTCTTTTCAATTGCCAGTGTTCTTTTCCAGACTACAGAGCAAAGTAGCCATTTATGGGTGGCTCAGATATATGGCCAGAACTAAAGAATTTAAAAAGTTAGACTAGCTTTTGGTTCCCTGTAAACTAAGGAAGTTGGGAAGGCCAGTGTTAAGTCAAACTCCCTCCAAGTAAATGGCAGATTGTATTTTTTTTAGCTATGGCTAATATGGAAAACTGTCATAAAACGAAATGAGAGTTAATTCTACCAGGCAGTGTTTTTTCAGAAGTTGTAGTATTAAAATTTTGTTTTCGGTTTTGTTGTGTGTGAAAGTTGATGTTTGATCTCACCTTCTTTAAACTTTGCAGTTATGCTAATGCAGCAGCATTAATGTCTTATGTGACAGGGCAGGAACTGGAAAGGTAACGACAGTGCCATATGGAAATCGTTTAGGTACTCACCCTTGTAACCATTGCAGTTATTGCAGGTTTATAACTAAAAAACAAGAATTTATACATCCTGAGATATCTTATTCATTTGAACCTAGGTTCCAGGCTACCTGTGATTCTTCGGGTCTAATATATTTAGCTACCTGTGAACAGTGTTCAGCGTTTTACGTAGGCTTGACCAAGAGGAAGCTGAAAAATAGAATTTATAATCACCAGTATGATATTAAATATAAAAATGAACTGAATGCTCTAGCTAAGCATGTCCAACTTTTCCCTAACCACTCTTTTGTGTTTAGGGTATTACAAGTTGTAGAACCAAATACTAGAGGTGGTGATTATATGAACCTTTTGGAATTAAAGGAGCTGAAATGGATTTTTAGACTGAAAGGACACTATTCCCTTGGGTTGAATGCATATGTCTCATTAAGGTCTTTTCTTAACACACGTAGATGAATTGTTGTTTAATTTCAAATTCTCATACATTTCTTATAATGTTTATTTCCAAATTAAATTTATAAAACTTGCTCATTTAGGATGGATTTTGATACTCAGATCTCAAATCATAATTCTTGATGTATATGTACAAGGCATCATTATTATTATTTCATGATTAAGTAGACTATTATTTTTATTTTTATTACATTTTATTATTATTTTTATGTTTATATTGCACACCAATTGGTTTTATTTAGATTTTTGAAATGGACAACATGACTTTCTGGAAAATGTCATTAGATATTATTAAATGTGTTTATATATATATTTATATATTTATATATATTTTCTGCAGAAAGTAACATAATAATGGTTAAATTGTGCTTTTGGGTTTTAATTATAAATTCCCTATATTCATGCTTAAGTATTTAAATATTCATTTACCTACTTCATGTTTATCCACTTGTATGGCTTTTTAAGGTTTGAAAATTTTATAAAGTTTTTATCTTATTGTAATAAGGCATTTTTTCACTTTATAAGACTTTTATTGAATGAAATATGTCCAGGTCAAACATATGACAGTTGATAGCAAAGCAATCTTAAACAGTCAAGAATTTGACTTGTATAGTCCACTTGATAAGTGATTGTAAAAAATTTTAAGTTTTCTGTGACTATTTGATTATTGTAAATGCTTAATTATAAAATCGATTGATTAATTAATGTTTTGAATTACAAGGCTGCTATTGACTATATAACCTCAAGGTTTCATTTTAATGTTTATGGTCTGAGGAAGCGTATCAGGAGATAGCGAAAGCGCTTACCGTTAAATAAAGTTCTTAATAGTTTTTCCATTACTGGTCGTGGTGAGTCTGAAGTTTGTTTTACTACTATTTTATTCTGCATTTTAACCGAAGACTGTTCAGCTGGAGTGGTTCATTTTTCCAGTTTTTCAGTTTTTACCTGTTTTTGAACCACCAGCACACGATATGGCTAACCTGAATGTGGAACTAGATTACATTCCGGAACCGAGGATTCCGTCAAATGAACAACAATGGACTGCTATTACAGTATGTAAATCAAATCCTTTATTGGCTCTGGACTTTAATGTTCCCATTTCCAGTTCTGCTGGTGTTACTGTCGACAATTTAGAAGTTTTTAAAACTAAAGCTAAACTACTTGAGAATGACCTGTACAAACTTCAGCGTCTTATGTGGCAACGCAAACATATGGAGGCTTGTTTGCATTTCAAACTGATTCCGCGGGGCATGCGAATCCTATGCATGCCTTCCTATGGTGACAGCCACCCCACCCTCCTCAAAAAATGGCAGGAGATAAATCTTGAAGCTAGCTTTAAGTATATACAGCTTTTGATAGACTACTTTGGTCCACTTGAAAATGAACTATTGGCTCATGTCAGTACCTTGAATAAAGAACTAAGAGAGAGATTCTGTGAGGACTTTTGTCAAAAGAAGCTTGACAACATTTATAGTCAAGTTAACTCCTATGCTTTAAGGCTGCAACAAATCAAGCTTAAGAAATTGCAACGTGACTTTAAAGATTTTTCCACTGGGGGAGTCTTTGTATGGCCCAGGAGAATGGATTCCAACCCGCAAGTTGAGAACCAGTTTCGAAATTTGATGCCACTTGACTGCACATTAACAGCCTCCGCTCCTATTGGCTCATCGACTTCAGCCTCTATGCCAGCGATTCAGGATGACGTCTCTGAAGCGTTCACTACGCCACCGGAATTACCAGCAACAGCTGCTTCAAGAACGGCTACCTCCACTCCGCTACCGAATCAGGAAGCAAATCGAGCTGTTGGCTTACAAAAATACTTAGGAGCCATACGGAAATACAATGCTCAGGACAACACACATTTTTTACCATTCCCCATAAGAAAACCAACCTCTGTGCGAGAACGAACGAGCAGTTGGGAGACGAGGAAACGCAAGTATTCAGGGGAAAGCGGTGCACATCAGAGAAGGAGACAGAGACCTTAGAACTTCTTTTCTTCAACATGTCCAGGTACGTCCTTACTACTCATGACAAAGAACTGTTAAATAAAGGGCTATCTTTTGTCCCTTCACAAGGCAGTGTTTTATCAGACATTCTTATAGACCTTCGCATGTTTGGGCGTTCTATAGCCTTAAAATCACATTTTAATGCAAGAACTTTAGAAAACAAGAATGGAAGCACATCGGACATCTCTTTCTATAAGAAGAAAAGTTCTTTTACACCGCCCTTGCCAGGGCATGTTGATTCTTTTATAAAAATGTGTGAACAGGACTTTTATCATTATTTCCTTAGTAAAAATAAAAAATGCTCCTATTTCAATATGTCTAGAGATGTTAAATCCTCTTTAAATAATTTTATCAATGATCCATCCATTACGTTGAAACCTGTGGATAAGGGTGGGGGTTTTGCACTATTTGACACCACTAACTACCAGTCCTTGATGCTTGATATGTTACATGATGATAATACTTATTTGGAAATAGATCAAGGAAAATTGTTGGAAATAATTAATGCTATTAAAGACAACCTTTATGATTTACTTATGTGCCGCCAGTTATCAAAAAGTTTATATGAATTTTTTCTAAATGATTGTCCAGTAGTTCCAGCTATTAAAGGTCTACCCAAAATGCATAAAGGTGTCTTCCCACCTCCATTGCGACCGATAGTATCTGGTGAAAAGTGGGCCACAGAAAACATCTCTATATATCTAGAAAATACACTGAGACCCTTGGTTAATGAGATTCCGAGTATCCTTAAAGATACATATCAGCTTTTAGATTCTTTAAATTCAATGGATAAAATGTTAATAAAAGGTCAGCATTTACTTGTTACCATGGCTGTGCAAAGTCTATTCACCTCCATCCCGAATGACCAAGGTATACAAGCAATAAGGGAGGTGTTGCAGATTTTTCCGTCTATAGACAGGAACCATGAAATACTCATTTGTCATCTACTGGATTTGGTACTGAGCAATAACGTGTTTTCATTTGAGGGGTGCCTATACCTACAGGAGTCAGGAGTGGCTATGGGCACCCCTTGTGCAAACATGTATGCCAACCTAGTGATGTACCATTGGGAGAGGGAACATGTTTTCACACGCCACCTTTTTAATAAAGTTTTGGTCTACAAATGTTTTGTAGATGACATCTTAATTGTATGGGATGGTTTGGTGGAAGAATTTTATTTCTTCAAAGAACATCTTGAAACTACAACTAATTTTCTTAAATTCACAGCTGAAACATCTTTTGAGTCAGTAAATTTTTTAGATGTTTGTTTGGATATAATAAAAGGTAAATTGACCTCCACATTACATAGGAAAGCATGTTGGAGGAACACAATTTTACGGTTCGACAGCATGGATCCACGTCATGTGTTTAGCGGTATAATAAAAAGTCAATTTACCAGGCTTTCCAAAATCTGTAGAGATAATTCAGATTTGTTAAAGGAGGCAGATAAAATGGAAAAAATATTTTTAGATAGAGGATATGATTATAATTTAGTGAAAACCATTAGAGTGCAGGTTTTAAGAGGAGAAACCTCTAGTGCAGCAGTTCGATACAAGCCCCACCCTTTTTTTCACATAAAAAAGAATACAAGTAGTTTACCTGAAAGGGTTAGTTTTGTAACAGCATACACCAATGATAGTTTTAATATCAGAAAAATTATTATTAATAATTGGAGAGTACTGTTAGATGATTACACACTACAGCTGGTAGGAAAGACTCCCCATTTTATTTATAGAAATAATAAAAATCTAAAAAGACTCTTATGTGACAGGGCAAGAACTGGAAAGGTAACGACAGTGCCATATGGAAATCGTTTAGGTACTCACCCTTGTAACCATTGCAGTTATTGCAGATTTATAACTAAAAAACAAGAATTTATACATCCTGAGATATCTTATTCATTTGAACCTAGGTTCCAGGCTACCTGTGATTCTTCGGGTCTAATATATTTAGCTACCTGTGAACAGTGTTCAGCGTTTTACGTAGGCTTGACCAAGAGGAAGCTGAAAAATAGAATTTATAATCACCAGTATGATATTAAAAATAAAAATGAACTGAATGCTCTAGCTAAGCATGTCCAACTTTTCCCTAACCACTCTTTTGTGTTTAGGGTATTACAAGTTGTAGAACCAAATACTAGAGGTGGTGATTATATGAACCTTTTGGAATTAAAGGAGCTGAAATGGATTTTTAGACTGAAAGGACACTATTCCCCTGGGTTGAATGCATATGTCTCATTAAGGTCTTTTCTTAACACACGTAGATGAATTGTTTAATTTCAAATTCTCATACATTTCTTGTAATGTTTATTTCCAAATTAAATTAAATTAAATTTATAAAACTTGCTCATTTAGGATGGATTTTGATACTCAGATCTCAAATCATAATTCCTGATGTATGATATGTACAAGGCATCATTATTATTATTTCATGATTAGTAGACTATTATATTTATTTTTATTACATTTTATTATTATTTTTATGTTTATATTACACATCAATTGGTTTTATTTAGATTTTTGAAATGGACAACATGACTTTCTGGAAAATGTCATTAGATATTATTAAATGTGTTTATATATATTCATATATTTATATATATTTTCTGCAGAAAGTAACATAATGGTTAAATTGTGCTTTTGGGTTTTAATTATAAATTCCCTATATTCATGCTTAAGTATTTAAATATTCATTTACCTACTTCATGTTTATCCACTTCTATGTGTTTTTAAGGTTTGAAAATTTTATAAATCTTTTATCTTATTGTAATAAGGCATTTTTTCACTTTATAAGTCTTTTATTGAATGAAATATGTCCAGGTCAAACATATGACAGTTGATAGCAAAGCAATCTTAAACAGTCAAGAATTTGACTTATATAGTCCACTTGATAAGTGATTGTAAAAAATTTTAAGTTTTCTGTGACTATTTGATGATTGTAAATGCTTAATTAATTATAAAATTGATTAATGTTTTGAATTACAAGGCTGCTATTGACTATATAACCTCAAGGTTTCATTTTAATGTTTATGGTCTGAGGAAGCGTATCAGGAGATAGCGAAAGCGCTTACCGTTAAATAAAGTTCTTAATAGTTTTTCCATTACTGGTCGTGGTGAGTCTGAAGTTTGTTTTACTATTAACTTCTTGTTTTAGGCATGCTAAGGTGTCTTAAGGAACTCTGTTGCACCAAAAGTAGTCCATGAAGTACCTCTGAACCAGTCTTTTCAATTGCCAGTGTTCTTTTCCAGACTACAGAGCAAAGTATCCATTTATGGGTGGCTCAGATATATGGCAAGAACTAAAGAATTTAAAAAGTTAGACTAGCTTTTGGTTCCCTGTAAACTAAGGAAGTTGGGAAGGCCAGTGTTAAGTCAAACTCCCTCCAAGTAAATGGCAGATTGTATTTTTTTAGCTATGGCTAATATGGAAAACTGTCATAAAACGAAATGAGAGTTAATTCTACCAGGCAGTGTTTTTTCAGAAGTTGTAGTATTAAAATTTTGTTTTCGGTTTTGTTGTGCGTGAAAGTTGATGTTTGATCTCACCTTCTTTAAACTTTGCAGCTATGCTAATGCAGCAGCTGAAATGGAACTATTGAGTCTGCAGGTGGCCACTAAACTCAACACTGCAATTCAAATTCGTATTGCTCATACCATTGTACTGATGATTTTCTAAGGACCTACGTTACTGCTTATTTGTACCATATTTCTTGAATGACCTTGCAGTATTTATTGCCATGTGATATATGATGCGTATATCAGACTGATTTATGTAACTGCATTAATGCACACTTCAGTATATTGTTTTTTTACTTATTAATCTGAGCTTTTTCCATGGTCTCATCTAGGCTGTTGGGCTAACCCATTTAACAGTTAAAATGGATTAGTTACATCAGCTCAGAGTAATTGTGACACCACTGCTTCGCCCTGTAACCATACTTTTGCAAGCATAAGCAGGACATTTGATACTGCCATCCTTCAGGGTATGCTAGCACCACTTGTCTTGTGGTCAGGGTTACTACTGTTTGTCGATCATTAAGCTAAATGTAATGTAGCTGTATGACAGACTCAGCATAGCAGATGCTTGAATGTAGTGATCACTGCAGTATTACAGACTCCTACGTTCTGTAACCCCCCTTTTCCTGTAACCCCTAGGTTTTGGGGATACCTTTTTATTATCAGGTTCTGGCTTGGACATTACCACTGTGGATTAGGAGACCTGTCCACCCATCTTTTTGTGGGCCCACATAGCATTCATTGGGGGGGGGGGTGGCTGTCCCTCTCCACACAGAAAATAACCAAAAGTAGTACAGCTGGTCATTCCATTCTGGCCACCATCCTGATGGTGATTTGGCCATGGAGGAGACCAGCTTGATCTGAGGGAATCCAAAGCTCTGAAAGACAGGCTGGATAGAGGATCTCTGCCTGCAGCTGAATTCTTGTTAAATATATCACAGCAGTGATCCCAGTCTCTGAACATTTACCGCTATGGTAAGTTTTGTTAGCTGTATTACAATGATTGTAAGGGTAGAGAGAACCAAGCTGTACGTTTTAAAATGTCTTGATTTTTTTTCTGGTCATTCAGACCAGAACTCATTGCTGCTTTCTTAATTTAGCCAAAACGTGTGGTCAGGTTGGTTACTTTGGTTATCTGCAAATAGAAAACAAGTAGCACTTGCTTGTTGTGAAAAATCTACAAAGAATGCTGGTTTTAGGAAAAACTAATTGTGCCAGCTTTGCACAGAATGTAAATGCTGACAGAAGCCCAGAGAACTTGAGTCATGTTTTTATAGCATTGAGGGCCAGAACAAAGGGAACTAGAATATTTTAGATAATGTTTTTACATAGTGGCCATCTGACTACATTGATAGTGTGTTGCAAAGCTGTAAGTTACAGCATATTGGATTTGCATTTTGAATTTGGTCTAATATCAATAAGTGGGAACAGCATATCATTTAATAAACGTATGTACATACTTTTGTCTTTCAGGAAGCTCCTAAGATGCCAAATGGAATGTATGATGGAAATGCTTTGATAAAGTCCTCAGGCAAACTCCTCCTTTTGCAGAAAATGCTTCGCAAATTGAAGGATGGTGGACATCGGGTTCTCATATTTTCCCAGGTGAATGAATCTGTTTGCATCATATTAGCCTTACCTGTGGTCTGTAAATTATATTCCAAAAAATTGCCTTCCTGCTTAGTCTGTGGACCCCACCTTTTTCTGCCAGATTGCATCTGCTACATCATAATGTTGGTCGGTTAGGATAAGCGCCTGGGTTCTGCCCGATTTGTATCAAATATTGGTACATGACCTGAAAACGTCTAGCCTCTGGTGGTTTTATATTGCACTCATAATAGGTAGTATCCTGGTTTAGTTATGTGCAGCATGGTGTACATGTTGCCTGGCCTGTAGTTTTTAGTCTTCTCCAAAGGTCTTGATGCAGTGAAAATGATATTGTCCAAGTTGTGGCTAAAGCATTTACTGTACCCCTTAGCAGCAGTTCTCTGAAATATGTACACTATGTAGAATTCTAAGTATCCCCTGAAAGAAGCAGCACCTGAACTTAACAGCTAGTTTCCAAGTGGTTTAGGAATGCAGTACCAAAACTGAGCTGATGCTGTGAGACCAGAAAGAACCAGCAGTGTTGCCCCTGAGTTGGGGGTCCATCTAGCACTGATAGGACTAAGCTGTGGAAAGTAAGCAACTGTGTGAGTACCTTGGATGAACATTTTATACCACAAAATACTGACTTTAGTAGGGAGAGCATCTTCTGGGCTTGGGGGGTAAAGGGAACAAGTCTCTGGTAATAGGGTCCATCTCAGGATTGCAAAGGCAGGGAATCCCAAGAGTAAGTACTGCAGCAGTGAAAATACCCTAACATCTGCATTTGGTATGTACAGAACTACTTCCCCTTCTGGTGGCCTGGGCTTTCCACTTCTGCACCCGGCTTTTGGCTATTTTCTCCCATCCTTTTTTGCTCACTTCTTATGCAGCCTAATAGTTGCTGGCAACTGGTTTTCCCGTATTTCATTTCTCCACCACTGCAAACCTAATGCCTTCCCATATTTCTTAACCACTCGTTGCTTGCTGCTACTTTGGAGTTGAAAAAGGTCATGCTGCCAAAGAAGTATAGAAGGACAAGTTTCTTAATCTTGTATGTTTTTTCTCTTGTTAGATGACTAAGGTATTGGACCTCTTGGAGGATTTCTTAGAACATGAAGGTTACAAATATGAGCGCATTGATGGAGGCATAACTGGGACTCTGAGGCAGGAAGCTATTGACCGCTTCAATGGTAAGTTGAGCACGATCAGCACTTTGTCATTAGGACAGTAAATGTCCATAGGATTTACTTTTTGGGAATGTAGTAGTGTCTTTATTTCCTTAACACAGAGTCTTCAGAGAGCAAGTAGGATGGTGCTGATTGTATAGTGCGATAGCACCTTGTGTGACTAACTCTTGGACAGTCTGCATATGATGTACTGGCGTTATTATATGATCTTGATATTTGAGGGTAGTACAAGCCAGCAGGAAGTGTGGGATATATTTTAAGTATGGATTATTTATGGGAAGTGCTGCATCCAGTCGTACTGCTCCCTGAAGAGAGATCTCTGTTTGATACAGAAATACAGATTGTATTGCCTGTCTAATCAACTTCGTGACCAATCCACTGACTCACACATCCCATTATATCATATGGGATTAAGCTAGAAAAATACTTAATGACTGGGTAAGTATGCAGAAGTGAGTGTATTTGTTTTCACATTTTTCTGAACATGAGAAATATATTTCTTGTGGAGAAAATAAGCCCATCTGCAGCCACTAGAAACTTTCACTTCAAGGAAATGTAGCAGAAAATTGGAAGCTTTGGATGCAAAAATTAGAATTTACTCCTCACTTTCAGCAGCTTGGCCAGCAATACTGAAAGATATTGTACACTACTTTCTTGCATATCACTGAATGAAGAGAAAAAAGGTAAAATAGCAGTAAGAGTGAATCTCATGAATTTATGGTGAGCCTAGAAAGAATTTGCATTTATCTGCTATTATATGGGAAGAGTGTTGTACAGATATTGTAGATGACTTGTTTAAGTCTTTGGCTTTGTTTTTCTGTTTATTAATCTGGAAAGTTGCTTGATTTCTAAAAAGAATAGTTTGTGGTGTAAGAAATAAACCAAGGGGAAGGTTTTAAAAAGAAATAAAAGAAAACCAAAACGAACCAACTTTAAACTGGAAAAAATCACCAAATGAGGCAAACTGGCATGACCACACACTAGTTTTAGTGCTTTCGTATAGCAAATGCTTATACTTCTTCAGACTGTCTGAAGACGTATAAGCATTTGCTATACGAAAGCGCTAACAATAAACTAGTGTGTGGTCGTCAGTTTGCCTCATTTGGTGATTTTTCCAGTTTAAAAAGAAAGACATAAATGTATGAAAAGCTGTGGATGTGTGCAAAGCCAGTGATGAGGACACAGAGTTAACTGAGGAAAAGTGTTTAAAGAATGCAAGTCAAATTAAAAATAAAAAATTAGTAATGAGAATGCATTGCATAAAGAATGTATATAAAATGCTGTGTGGCGCTGTATTAGTGATGAACATAGAAACGATTGTGCCTTTATAATTTGTTTCTTGTATGGGTACAGCATGAGATGGTTTGTCCTGCTTTCCTGAAATCTTACAGAATGTTTACTGATAAGTGGCCTTTTTTCAGAAATGTGTAAATGGGAAGACTTTTTTTGTCTTAAAAGAAATTAATTTGTATGTTGAACAGAAATGTGAAAATGTGCATTTCTAGGATACAGGTTTGGCAGAGGATGTTAAAGGAAGGAGTTGTTACTGTTGGCAGAAAATTCATCTAACGAAAGGTTATAGACTTGGCAGTAACCAGTGGTGAAGAATTTGAAGTAAATACAGGTGCAGAGTGCAATATTTTGTTTGCAGGTTCTTTGTAAACGTCTAGATTGACTGGCAGTGAGCAGAGAATCGTGTGCATATTCTTGGCATTCTGATGCGGCTGTGGAGTGGGTAGTACTATCGATCTGTGCTTTGACAAAACATTAACTTTTCATTCTTTCCATTGACTTTTTATTGAAACGTGTTGGTTGAAAAGTGAGAACTGTGGGGCTTGAAGGTGTTTTTCCTTGTCCACAGTAGTTTGAACTTAGCTTGTTTAGAAATGCGAAGCAGCCCCCTGCAGAAACTGTTGTTAGTTGTAAAATGGTATATGATGTCTGTTTGACAGAAGTGTGCTATGCTTATCCATGCACTCAGTGGGTCAAAGGGTTCTGACATGTTACTAAAAGTAGTTAATGCTGTTAAGCTGTCAGGATATTTGGTTTGTGAGAATTTAGGAAAGGTAAAAATGAATGGATGATGCAAAAGCAGAGTGCATATTTTAGTCAGTCACATAGTCCCGTACATTATGCAGAGCTATAGTAGTAATGTGTGACTGTGTTGTATTTAAAGGCTTACAAAATCTGCCAGGGGATCAAAAATTAAGCCCAATGCTTTGCCAGTTGTACATGCTGCAGTAAAATATCAGTAGCTCTCAAAAGTAAAGCAGAATGGGAACTAAAGTATATAGAAAGTTTGGGTGACTTTTAAGAAGCTGATTTAACAGAATGGCTAAATGTGTTGTATGTTGTAAAGCATTTAAGTGGTCTGCAGAAGCAGAATGAAGTGCTTTGTAGTAGACGTGTGTGCCTTGTATATGACATTGGGGAATAATATGGTTTCCTTAGCAATTTCTTTGGTATTTCTTCAACGGTATATGTATTCCAAAGGGATCCACTACATATACTTTCATTCCACAGAGCCTTGCATCATATTAGTCATGTGAAAATATATTGTAAATGGTGGCTTGAGAGCACACATTCTCGTAAGTGTGTACTTGTTCTGCTTAATTTACTGGCATGTGTTGTACATAAAACAGAATGCAAGGGAGCCAGTCTCTCTCTTCATCTGCAAAGCCCGTTACTTTATTCTTAGTTTGAGGTCACTGCACTTGAGAGGTAGTGATCACTTATGGACAACATGTCTTTCTTCCACTTTCTCTGAGCAGCATTGAATAAGGACCACCCAAAACTCACTAAAGAGAACATACAAAACCCACTCTACAGGGGTGCGAGAAGGAATACATGAGCCTGTAGCAGCTCGAGCGTGGGCATTCACTCGTGTCCTGCTCCATTCCACAGAGATGTTTCACAAGTAAGTGAAGACATAGATGTCCTGTTCTGTTGCAGTATTCCTGACTTAAGGTAGTTGCCTGCCAAGGTGATGACCCCATGTTGGCCAGTATACGAAAATCTTTTACTACCTAAGGTGCGCTCTACGTCTGACATTGGCCAACAGCAGACATCGGCCTTAAGAGAGATACGCACGCACTACCCTCAGAACTTCTTTGCCGCCAGTTAGATCGCCAGTCCCAGATTTCGTTCTGTCAGAATCACTATTCTTCGGATAAAATAAGCGCCCCATTGGGGAAACATTTTTTTTTTTTGCTAGTTTTCTTTACCTTTCAGGTTCATTTCATCCAGAAAAGGGAAGTGTGACTGTGGATGACAGATTTCACATAAAGACAGTCATACTCTGTGATCAGGACCTAGGCAAATAAAAAAAACACCATCACAAATCCTGTACTGTTTGCCAGTCTTTTGTCCCACAAACTCTTCAGAGTCTGTTATCTTCCCTTGCGATATATATTGAAAACTAGTGTCTTAAGTTTCTTGCAAAAAGCACGATGGATGTCCCTGCGGACCCAACCACCAAGTCTATAAAACGGAAAGCCGAAAAACAGGCCTGAATTTGAAGCTGCACCTCTCAAGTTGGACATCTCTCCCAATGGGTATGAGAGTTCAGAGGTGCACACTGACTGAGATCCAGATACACAGATTGAGCCTGCTTCACAAGGCCATCTTGGCTCTGGATGTTTGCATGTCCAGAGGCTTCTCGGACATCTGCATCTGATGTCCTGGGGGAACCGAGGTTTATAGTGTTGGAGGGGCCCTAGTCATTACTCAGATTATTAGGGAGGATGTCAAATCTGATATTGCAGAGTGCAGGCCTACATCTGCCCCCCCCCCTTCTTTGCACCACATAGGTGCACCTGCAAAGAAGAAACAAAAAACACGTCTCTCCTCTTGATCCACAGAAGGAATGGTGTAATTTTTCTCAAGGCCTCTTCAAAGACTTTGTCCCTTAGTCCTCCAGGTCGCTCTTCTGCTAGGAAGAGACCTAGGCCCCATCTTACCTCTGAAGACTTCTCTTCTGAGGATGAAGAATTGGATTATTCCTGCCAAATTCCCTCCCCTTTTGATTATGCCTCCCTCGAAGAGGACTCCAGTGGGACAGATTCCCCCATGGAGGAGTTTTCTCCCATCTCCAGAATGTGGTCCCACTTCAAGTGGGACTCCACAGAGATGCCAGAGGTCCAGAAGCACTATTATGACCTCCTCCAGGTTCAGTCCACCAGTCCTTCACCCATCCCTCCTGTAGTCCCTGCATTTCTGAATGCCTTTGTATCCACTCACAGCCCCCAGCTCCTAAAAAAACTAATGGGTACTACAAAGTACTCAAGGGCTGCCAATTCCTTTTTAAGGAATCTGCTGCAGATCCTTCAGTTATTTCTGTTGTCTCTGATAAGGCCACCAGGTCAATTCTTTCCTCTTCCTTGCTACCTTCAGATAAAGACAGCAGACAGTTGGAGAGGTTGGGGAATAAAATCTATACCTCTGCTACCCTGGCCTTCAGAGCTTTAAATTATCAGACACCCATGACCAAATACAACTTTGAACTCCTTTCCCAGGTCTCTAAATTGGTATCCGATACGCCTGACTGCAAATAAAGCCCCAGCATCCTCTCTCCTTGCCATCTTCTTTCAGGTAGCCAGGCATGCTATCAGGTGCACCTATGATGCAGTAGAGCCTTCCTCTAGGGCTGCTGTTTCCTCTTCTACACTTAGATTTTCCTGGCTAAGGCTTCAGCCTCTACCTGAGGATATCAAGGCAAAACTGATGGATGCCCCCTTGGATTATACTGCCCTGTTTTCCACAGAGCTCTTCAAATCTCTGCAGGAAAAATGCAAAGAGCTTAAGGATCTCAAACACATTTTGATATCCCCTGTGCCTTAATTTCACAGGAATTATCCTGC
Source organism: Protopterus annectens (assembly GCF_019279795.1). NCBI lineage: Eukaryota > Metazoa > Chordata > Ceratodontiformes > Protopteridae > Protopterus > Protopterus annectens. The sequence continues at coordinate 19,169,807 of NC_056741.1, read as the reverse complement.
AAAACAAACTTTGTATGCATTTAGTCCAGAGCACCTCAATGTAGACCCCAGAAGAGGGCTAAGAAGACCCAACAGTTTCACCCCTCTTCTGTTTCTGTCCCTCATATAACCAAGCAGCCATTTCCTGATCGAATGAGCTGATATTCATGACTCTTGCAACAATCTAATTCCTCTGTCCCAATGCTTTTCCCTCTCCCTTCTTTCCTGGGAACTCATCACTCAGGACTCTTGGGTGTTAAGTATCATAAAAGGGGGGTACTTCATGGTTTGGCACAAAGTGCCTGGCGTCAGGGGAATCCCCCTACCACCAGAGGGTTAGTTCGCCCTTTACCCCCCAGTTCTAGAACTCCTACAACAGGACACCATAGAACCTGTTCCCTGTGAGGAAGAGGGTAGGGGCTTTTACCTCTGGTCTTTTCCTGGTTCCCAGGAAGGGAGAACCCTTAAGACCAGTCCTAGATCTCTCCTACCTCAACAATTTCCTCATAGTTCCCTCTTTCAAAATGTTAACCCTACAAGCACCGTTTCCTCTTGTTCTTCCTCAGGCATTTCTAGCTTCAATAGATATCAAGGATGCCTACCTTCATGTCCTAATTTACCACAGATGCAGGAGATTCCTACGATTTTCTGTGGGATTCTCACACTCAGTTCTCTGCTTTGCCTGTTGGAGACTCTACAGCTCGGAGAGTCTTCACAAAATGTCTAGCCCCAGTAGTAGCCTTTTGCAGGCTCCAAAGGATCTTAATTTACCCATACCTAGGCAACCTCTTAATCCAAGCCACATCTCGAGCAGAATTGAACAAATCCCTCCAAATGGCAATTGCTATTCTTCAAAACCTGGGATTTACCATCAAGTTCAAGAAATCATCCCTGGACCCAGCCCATTCTCATTTCTGGGCTGCAAATTCCAAACCCTGAGCATGATAGTGTCTCTCCCACATGTTCTTCATTCCACATTGCTGCAGTCCTAACCATTGGGTAGTCCGCTGTCCAGTCGGCCCGAATACCAAAGTATATGGCTGACGTCGGTCAAGGCGCATTAGACTGATGTCAGGACGTCAGGGTACTAATGCGCATGACCGACGTCATATCCTCAGTCTTTTTTGCCGCATGGTCCGATGCAGAAGCAGTTTTGCGAGTGCAGGTTGGCGTTCTGAAATTTTCTGAAGTCGGAGTTTCAGACCGAATCAAAGTTGGCTAAGTACCCCGTTGGGGAACATTTTGTTTTTTCTTGCCTCAGTATTTAACCGGATGTCAGAAAAAGTGAATAACTGTATTTCTTGTGGGAAACAGATACCTCATAGGGATTACCATACTTTGTGTATACCTTGTTTAGGGCCTGAGCACGACGTTGTTGGATGCCGCTCTTGTGCTAGATTTAACAAACGCACTATTAAGAGAAGGTTAGACTGTGCCAGGTTAGTGTTTGGGAAGCGTTGTAATTATACAATGCCGGCGGATGCTCCGACGGCCGCTTCGTCCAAAAAGCGCAAGGACAAAGCAGCGAAGTCTAGGGTTGAAGAACCGGCAGTCCCGGACGTCGGTTCTTTAGAAGGCTCAGTGGAGCCAGAGGTTTTGCCAGGAGTTTCTGTGGAGTCTCAGGCAGAGACTTTACTGTTACAGGATGTGCCCTCTCAGGAGGTAGGCCAGGCTGACGGGGCGTCTCAGGTAGCTGTTCTTCCCTCTCTTCCTTAGGTAGTTAGAGCCTCTCCTTCTGTTTCCAAGACTTCTTTGAGGGGTAGGCCAAGTTTAGCTTCAGTGGGGGCTTCTCCTAGCACTTCAGGTTCTGTGCCTAAGAAACATATGCTTAAAATGGCAGAGGATTTGATTACTATGATTAGAGGTTCTATGCCCCCTCCTGATAAGAGGCCTAGGGTGGAGCCTGAGTTTGAGAGTTTTGAACAGTGTTCAGAGGCTTCTGAGTCTTCGGCTGAAGACTTGCAGGAGTTTCCTCATTATTCTGATTCTGATGTGGATGATTCCACTCCTTCAGCTTCTCCTCCTGAGGATTTTTCATTTTCAGAGACTCTGCATTCCATGAGGGAGCATTTTAAATGGGAAGGCCAAGATTTCTCTGATTCCAGGAAGAGGCTTAGGGAATTCTTGTTTTACCCCAGCATAGGCCCTTAGCTATACCTCCTGTGTTGAATGTGGTGGAAGATGTTTTGCAGAGGCTTCCCTGAACCCTGATTCTTTGCCTCCTGCCCCTGTTAAACCTGATAGGTACTATAGGGTGCCTGAAGCTCATAAGTATCTTTTTAAGAGTCCGAGGGCAGACCCAGAAATTGTTTCTCAGGGGCCTAAGGGTGTTAAGGCCTCTGTTGTTAAAAATCCTGTTCCCTCTGATAAAGAGGCAAGGGCTTTGGATAGATGGGGAAAGAAAGTGTATACTTCTTCCACTTTAGCCATGAGGGCGTTGAATTGTCAGTTTCACATGTTAAAATATCAAAATTATCTCCTTTCACAATTGAAATCTAAGGTGGATGCTCTGGCGGAAGGTATTGAGTGTAAAGAGTTGCTGGATTTAGTTCATGTGTCTGAACAAGTGGGTAAGCATTCTTTGCAATGTGGTTTTGATGCTGTGCAGGCCTCCTCGAGGGTGGCTGCCACTGGCTCTGTTCTTCGCAGGCACGCTTGGTTGAGGGATCAGAATTTAGCTGAGCATGTTAAGACAAGGATTTTGGATGCTCCTTTGCAGTCTGATGTGTTGTTTGGTTCGCCTGTGGAAGCAGTTTTAAAGAAAATGGAGGACAAGGCTAAATCTATGCAGACTGTTAAAGATTTTTGCAGGTGCAGCCTCCAAAGTTTAGCAGAAATTGGCCTACTAAGGGATGGACATATCCTGCTTATGATTCCCAGTCTAGGGGCAGGTCTAGACGTGGTAGGGGCAGAGCTCAAGGTTCTTTTAGGCCTAGAACAGGGAGTTCTCCTGCTCAGACTTCTGGTGAGGGCAGGGGTCAGTCCTTTCGTAAACAGACCCAATGACCTGCCTTTTCAGCTGCCAGTACATTCTCGTCTGGCAGCTCCTTTGGGAGGAAGACTGTCTCTTTTCAAAGAAAATTGGAATTTAATTACTCAAGACAGATGGGTTTTGGATATCATTCACCACGGTTACAGGTTTTATTTCCATACCTTGCCCCTTTCAAAGGCATGCCAGACGTTCCTCCTCCACAAAGGAAAGAGGCTCACAAGCAAATTTCTCTGTTACTCCAAATAGGGGCCATTCAGCCAGTCCCTGTACCAGAAAGGGGCCTAGGATTTTATTCTCGCCTGTTCCTAGTACCAAAGAAGGGGAACACGTGGAGACCAATTTTGGATTTATCTATCCTCAACACTTATCTGGACATTCCCGAGTTCAAAATGTTGACGTTACAACAGCTTTTACCTCTGCTGGGCAAAGATCACTGGATGGTAACTTTAGATCTCAAGGAAGCTTACCTTCATGTGCCTATAAGACTAAGTTGCAGAAAGTATCTGCGTTTTCGAGCTGGAAATTCTCATTATCAGTTCTCTGCATTGCCCTTTGGCTTATCTACTGCGCCCAGAGTATTCACAAAGGTTCTGGCTCCAGTGATAGCTTACTTCAGGCTAAAAGGAATTCAAATCTATCCTTATTTGGACGATTGCCTGATTCTGGCTCAAGAAAAGGAAGACCTTCTACAGCATTTGGAATGTCATAGCAGTGCTAAGATGCCTAGGGTATTCTGTGAACGAAATAAAGTCCAGTCTAGTACCCTCTCAAGACATGTGCTTTCTGGGTGTGAGACTGAATACAGCAGCCCAGATGGCCTTTTTAACCCCGGACAAACAAAAGAATCTTTCCAGTTACTTCCATCAACTATCTCTTCAGTCCGGGCTGACTGCAAGGACAGTCCTTCAAGCCTTAGGGTTCATGGCATCTTGTATTCTGGTGCTTCCCAATGCCAAACTGCATATGAGGAAGCTGCAATGGTATCTCAAAAATGTATGGACACAGCACTGCCAGGATTTGGACACTGTCATTCAAATAATACCTTGCATTCAGAAAGAATTTTTGTGGTGGGCTCAGGAATGTCACCTAAACAAGGGACTCTCTGTGACCCGGCCAGAGGCGAGTCAGATTTTAACGACAGATGCCTCGGACATTGCTTGGGGAGCTCATCTAAATGGAAAGTGGATACAAGACAAATGGCCTGCCAGACTACAGCATCTACATATCAACATGAAGGAGATGTTAGCAGTCCAGTTTGCATTAATGGCTTTCAAGGAGTTGCTTCTTCCAGGGCAGGTGTTGATTCTAACAGACAACACAACTGTCATGTGGTACATCAACAAACAAGGGGGAACACATTCTTACCCGTTATGCAGGCAAGCAATGATTTTATGGGAGACTGCGCTCAGCTTGCAACTAACTCTTCAGGCAAGGTTTCTGCCGAGCACAGAACTCCTTAGCAGATGTGTTAAGCAGACAAATCATGGATCCCCACGAGTGGAAACTGGATCTTCATGTATTTCAGAAATTGACAGTGTCATGGGGAACTCCAGACATAGATCTGTTCGCTTCCCCACTAAACCACCAGCTGCCAAAGTTTTGCACAAAGGGGTTTCATCACACAGCTTGGAAAGTGGATGCTCTTTCTTTCAGTTGGAAAAATCTTCATGTGTATGCCTTTCCACCTCTGCTTCTTCTTCCAAAGGTGCTCCTAAAGGTCAGACAAGACAAGCCAAGGATGATTTTAATAGCTCCAGATTGGCCTCGGCAACACTGGTACCCACTACTAAGGAGTCTGGTAAGGACGCCTCCATGGCCTTTACCTTTGATTCCACATCTGTTATCTCAGAAGGACGGTCACCTGCTCAATGTCAAGCTTCACTCTCTTCATCTAACTGCCTGGCATATTCTGTTTTGAAACACAGCAGGTCTCAACTTCCTCAACAAGTTTTAAATGTGATTATGGAAGCCAGAAGACCTAGTACAAGGAAAGTGTACGCAGAAAAATGGAAGAGATTTTTATTTTGGAGTGCAGCAAAGAATTTGGAGATTTCTGAGCCTAATTTGAGTGTGGCTCTTCAATATCTTACTGAGTTATTGGACAAAGGTTTGTCCTTCTCTTCCATTAAGATTCATGCTGCAGCAATTTCTGCTCACTATGATTGTGACCCACCATTGTTTTCGCATCCTTTGTTCAAGCAGTTTCTTAGAGGGGCAAAGAATATAAGACCCCACGCACAGCTCCTACTCCTGCTTGGGATCTCAATTTTGTGTTGGAAAAACTTACTCTACAACCTTTTGAGCTCGGCTACTGCTGAATTGAAATACTTGTCATGGAAGACTGCTTTTTTGTTGGCTATTACTTCTGCAAGAAGGGTTTCTGAGTTGCAGGCCCTTATGGCAGTAGAGCCCTTTTGATTTTCCATAAGGATAGGGTATCATTACGCACTAATCCTTCCTTTATGCCTAAGGTGGTTTCTAGTGTGGCTTTAAACCAAACTATTCATTTGCCTACTTTCTATGCAGATCCCCAAAATAAGGGGGAAAAGATTTTGCACACTTTAGATGTACATAGGCAGTTGCGTTATTATTTAAGCAGGACTAAGGATTTCAGGCAGTCTCAGCAGTTGTTTGTTTCTTTTGCTTTGAGTTCTCAGGGCAAGCCTGTGTCTAAGCAAACTATTTCTAAGTGGATTGGGTTTTGCATTTCATTTTGTTATTCCCATCATGGCAAGGAGATTCCAGCTGGGATTAGGCCTCATTCCACTAGGGCTACTGCCACTTCAACAGCATTTGTAAGGGGGGTGGCAACTAAGGATATTTTGGAGGCAGCTACTTGGAGTTCAGTGCATACTTTATCTAAGCATTACCACCTTCCTCTCTACTCTAAATCTAGGGCTGGTTTTGCCACAGCTATTTTGCAAGGCATGTTGACAGCTCCTGCTTCCTTATGATTTGCCAGCCTCCCTTACCTCTGCTTTGGGATTCTACCCAATGGTTAGGACTGCAGCAATGTGGAATGAAGAACATAGTACAGTTTTGTACCTACCATAAATGTAGATGTTCGAGGATCCACATTGCTGCAGTCCAATTTACCCTCCCTCCTTCCCCTCTGTGTTTAGGGGTGGTGGTGTGGGTTAGGATATACTCTTGTACTTTTGTATATATTGTATATATGTTTGGTGCAGGGTTTTTTGGTTTTTTGGTTTGGGCCTTGTCTTTTTAGGGTCTTCTGACATCTGGGGCAAGAAAAGACTGAGGATATGACGTCGGTCATGCGCATTAGTACCCTGACGTCCTGACATCAGTCTAATGCGCCTTGACCGACGTCAGCCATATACTTTGGTATTCGGGCCGACTGGACAGCGGACTACCCAATGGTTAGGACTGCAGCAATGTGGATCCTCGAACATCTACATTTATGGTAGGTACAAAACTGTACTTTTCCAAGGCTCAGGAGGTATCACTAGTCTTTGCAGAGATACTCCACCTAAATCAGATTTCTGCCAGACATTTCCTCAGGATTTTGGGCCTAATGGCTTCACCACCCCAATGCTGCTGCTGGCAAGGCTTCACATGAGGAAACTTCAGTGGTTCCTCAAATCAGTATGGTCTTGGCATGCTCACCGTGTAGAACACCTGATTCTGCCCCTCCCATGTCTAAAGCAAGAGCTCCAGTGGTGGCGCTCACAACTATCTAAACCCAGGTCTTCCCATTTACCTTCTGCCATCTACCCAGACCTTGTTTACAAATGCTTTAGACTTGGCCTCGGGGGTGGCTGTAGACCTTCACACAGCTCAAGGGCAGTAGTCTCCATCCCAGATGAAGGAACACAAATGTGAGAGAAATGAGGGCAGCAATTTTAGCCTTCTGAACCCTTCAAATCACTTTTCTGACCAGGGAGGTTTGGTGTATACACAGCATTGACAGTCTTGCGGTTCATAAACAGGAAGGTACCAGATCCTATCTTCTGTGCAGACTAGCCAATACAGATGGTGGGATCTAGCTTGTCATCTAGATGTATTTCTCCAAGTGGTGTACATCTCCATCCAGAATAAAGTAGCGAGCACCCTAAGCAGATCCAGGACACAAGGCCACAAATTAATGCTTCACAGTGATGTGTTCTTAGACATTGTCCACCAGTGGGGTATTCCAGAAATAGATTGCCTCCCCCATGAAGAAACAGTTTCTTCGGTTTTGTGCCAGAGAATAGCATCCTCAGGCATGAAGGGTGAATGTACTTTCAGTACCATGGAAGGGGAAATTCCTATATGCATTCCCTCCCCTTTCACTCATTCCCAAAGTTTTGTTAAGTCCAACAGGAAAAGCCAGAAATTTTGCTGGTAACTCCCTATTGGCCAAGACAGCATTGGCTCCTTCTATATCACCTAGCCAAGGGCAATCACCACAAGTTACCCCACCGAGTGGATCTGTTAACACAAGAGCAAGGGCTCACTCCTGCATCCACATCTGGAAACCCTCCAATTAACTCTGTGGGTGACAGAGCCCTAATACCATTCAGACATTTTTATTTTGAGGACATGCTTAAAGTACTGCAGGAGGCCAGAAAACCTACTACTAGAAAATCTTTCTTCTTCAAATGGAAGAGGTTCTCTGGCGTCAGGCTAGGGACCCAGGACTCATCGAAGGTGCTCCCAGTCCCACCTATGGCTCTGTCCTATCTGTGTGAATTGCTTAATGCAGGATTAGCATACTCTTCGGTCAAGGCTCATTTGGCTGCTGTTTCTGCTGCTTTACCACTAAATCCTCCTTGGCTTCCAGATTCGAAGCTAAACAATTCCTCAAAGATGTCCTTCATGTCAGAGACCCCCCCCCCCCAGTAGACTGGTGTAGCCACCTTGGAACTTCAGCTTTGTTGTAGAGAAATTACCTCAAGCACCGTTTGAACATCCTTTCTCTAGCTCACTCAGATGCTGGACTAGCAAGCCTCCTGGTGGCCATTACCTCTGCCAGGCGGGTCTTGGAGTTACAAGCCCTTATGGCTTCTCCCCCCTTGTCTTTCCATAAAGACAGTGTGTTCTTGTGTACCAATCCCCTCATTCATGCCAAAGTTTGTCAGTGAATTGTCCTTAAACCAGACAATCCACCTACCAACTTTCTTGTCGTCTCCGTAGAACAATAGTGAGAGGATCCTGCATACTCTGGATGTACACAGACAACTCAAGTTCTGCTTACATAAGACTAAACCCTTCAGGAGAAAGACCAATTATTTGTCTTTCCATCCCAGAGTTCTGGGATTGCCTGTGTCTAAACAGACCATCTCTAACTGGATATACAAATCTGTTGCCTTTTGCTACATCCACCATGGTAAGGTTTTCCCTGGGTCAGTCAAAACTAACTCTACCAGGGCAGTATCTTCAGGAGCCTTCCTCAGGGATTTGGATACAAACTGTATCCTAGAAGCCACTACTTGGACTTCTGTCCACACTTTCACCAAACACTATAAACTGGACTCCATCTCTAGATCCAGGGCAGGGTTTGTCAGGGCTATTCTCCATGGCTTCCTTAAATTCCTTGGCCGCTTCCTCTTCCCTTTCCTCATGAGCTTTTGTAATCTCCCTTAAGTCAGCAATATTGCAACAGAAGAATAGGACCTAATTTAGTTGTAAGAACGTACCAGTACTGATCTTCTATTCTCTGTTGCAGTATACCATCCTTCCCACACTTCTTGCCTTTCTTGAATGTGGAGATCCTCATGTCCTTAGACTCTCTCTCTCCATCTGGGGCTTCAGTTCTGAGGGTGGTGTGCTCATACGTCTCTTTATGGTAGTCTGCTCTTGACCAACGTCAGGCGTACCATGTACCTTGGGTAGTAAAAGACTTTGGTATACTGGCCGACGTTGGGTCGTCGCCTTAGCAGACAACTCCCTTAAGTCACGAATACTGCAACAGAGAAGAGAAGGATATCTATCATTTTGGTAAGTTCTTATACTACTAATCTGTTTGCAAACACAATGTGGTGTGAGGTCAGCACAAGAAGAGCATGAGAAGCTGACATCTGCTGACTAGATTAAGACAGCATAATTTCAAGTTAAATGGAAGCAGTTGAGGACAAGTCTGAAGTATATGATCATATTTCTATGCCAGAGGGCTGAAATGTTATGTAGAGAGTGTGAGAGAGCAGATGCACAAATGCTGAGACCAGAAGATGAGCAGGAGTTAGCAGTTTCTAGGAATTATGCTGCCTGCTACCAGATGTACAACTAATCTCTTGGCAGATGTTCTTCGTGTTTCACTGTTGCAGTCATCACGTTTGGGTTATCTGCTTGCAGTAGCCCTCACTCGTCCTGATTATCAAAGTCTTAGGTCCTGCGTTAATTGCTGTCTCATCTTCCATGACGTCAGGTGTGTAAAGCACGTAGCCGACGCCATTACTTCAGTCTTTCTTGCCGTGTGGTTCCAGAAGCAGTTCGCAAGTTCCGATCGGCAGACTCCTGAAATTTTCGTTTGAGTTTCAGATCTGAAGTCTTTAACTAAGCTAAGTACCCCGTTGGGGATCCTTTTTCTTGCTCTAAATGATGTCAGTAAAAGTTAATAATTGTATTTCTTGTGGAAAGCAAATACCTCGTCAAGATTTTCATTCGTACTGCATTCCTTGCTTAGGACCAGACCACAACATACCTTGCTGTCTGTTTTGTGCTTTATTCAAACCTCGTACTGTTCGTCGTCTGTCATTTACACATCTAAATATTTTGGTACTCTGTTCAACTATCCAGAAATGGTTTGGGTAAGCCACCCGACTACCAACATTCTGAAAAAACGCAAAGATAAAGACAGACCGCATAGGTCCAAAGCTGCCGACGATGCTTCTACTAAGTTAGTTGCCAGTTCGCCAGTACTCAGTGAGGCGCTTTTGCATCCCCTGATACCTGCTACTTCAGATTCACAGGCCTCTACTGAGACCCATTCGGAGTCCAGTATGCCACGAGATGCTTCAACTGTGGAACCTGCAGGTGTCTCTACCTTGGATGGGTCCGGAGCCGCTCTGCAGGCACCAGCTTCTGAAGGTGTATTCAGGCCTACTGACTGGCGTATTAAGCCAACGCCATCTTCTTCAAGGCGTAAAACTCGATCCATGCCTAGAAAAGACGCCCAGACCGCATGGTTAGGCGCCTATGCCTAAACAAATAAGAATGGCTGAAGACCTTATTACTCTAATCAGGGGAAGCCACCCTTCCCCTTCTGAGACCTAGGACTGATTTTCCTTCTGATTCTTTTGATCAGGAATCTGAAATTTCTGTTTTCTCTGACCAAGATTTATCCTTATCTACCTGTGAGGATTCTGATGCAGAGGACTCCATTTCCTCTGCTTCCCCTCCAGAGGATTTCTCTTTTGGTGAAACCTTGCATACTCTTAGGGAGCATTTCCGCTGGGAAAGCCAGGATTACTCTGACTCCAAAAAGAGGCTTAGGGAATTTTTACTCCTGCCTCAACACAGGCCTTTAGCTATCCCTCCTGTACTGTGGACATTGTAGATGATGCCTTCTGTGAATCTAGCCTGGCCCCTGACTCTTTATCTCCTGCTCCCAGAAAACCTGATAGGTGTTATGGAGTACCTGACTCAAGTTTCTTTTTAAAAATCCTACTGTGGATCCTGAGACCATTTCAGGGGCCCAAGGGCATTAAGGCTACTGCTGCCAAAAATCCTTCCCCCTCTGATGGAGATTCCAGGATGCTGGATAGATGGGCTAAGAAGGTATACACTTCTGCATATTTGGCCATTAGGGACTTAAACTGCCAGTTTCATATGTTAAAATGTCAGCAGCATATTATTGGATTGCTTAAACAGAAAATTCCCAGATTTAGTAGGCATTGGCCCTCTAAAAATTGGTCCTTTCCTGCCTCTTCCAGGCCTTCTCAGTCCAAACAGAACCAGCAGAACACCCGGGCTTCAGTCCCAATGTACTCACAGGCCTAAGCAGTGAGGAGGCTCCCACGTCCAAGGCTGGGAATAGTAAGACCCCCCCTATTGTAAACTGTCTCAATTACTTGACTTTAAACCTTCCAAGCCCTGCTCAACTGACTGTTACTTTAGGGGGAAAGATTGTCCTGCATGCAATAAATTGGGAACTCATTACCCTTACAGGGTTGAGAGGGGGTGGCCTAATGGTTAAGGTGTTTGCCTTACAAACACAAGGTGCAGGGTTTGAGTCTCTCAAGGGATATTTGGCTAGGCTTAAACCAACTACTCTCTCTGCTGACCTTCTCCCAGCTGAATACTTACAAAAAGCTGCTGATGTCATAGCCTACCCCATCTCGATACTCATCAATCGTACCATAGTTGAATCCACAATCCCCTCAATATGGAAAATATCCCATGTAATACCACTCCATAAAGGTCAAAATCATGGAAAAATGCATACACAAACAACTACTCTGCTATCTTACCCAGAATAACCTGCTAACCAGTTCTCAACATGGCTTCCGACCCAACCATAGTACAACCACTGCCCTTCTCTCTTTTACTGACTCCATTAACCATAACCGGAATGAGAAAAGAATATCATCAGCTCTCTTTCTTGACCTATCAAAGGCCTTTGATATGGTGAACCACCAGCTACTTCATAACACCCTAAAAAATCTCCACCTAGATAACCAAACCCTGGCCTGGTTCCATGCCTATCTCTCTGATAGGCAACAAGCGGTACTCTGGCAGAATATGCTCTCAAGTCTCCTACCCAACACCATAGGAGTTCCCCAAGGTTCTATACTGGGACCTCTTCTTTTCTCAGTCTTTATAAATGACCTCTACAAAGCCATACCTGATGCCACCTGCATACAATACGCAGATGACTCGACATTAGTTTGTTCTGATCCATCTCTTGCTGACCTCTTAACTAAAACACAATCCTGTTTTACTGCAGTTGAGACCTGGCTATCGGGACGTCAACTGATTCTAAATCCGAAACCAAATTAGTTCTCTTCCACCCTGCACAAAAGACCACTCCCACATCCTTCACTATACATTCCAAAATGGAACTATTATCTCCCGGACGCCAATACTAAACTATTAGGAGTTACCATTGATAATAAACGTAGATTTGATATACATATCAATCAGACTATTAAAACTGTTAACAAGAAACTCGGGACACTTTATCGCATAAAACCCTTTCTTACTCCATGTGCAAAATGGCCACTGCCCGCTCTCACCTTCTCTCTACCCTCCTGTATGCCTCAGCTATTCTTACGAATCTTAATATATCTGACCTTAACAAACTATCATCTTGTTATAATCATATAGCCAGATTTGCAACAGGGATGCCTTATAGAACCCATCACTGTACGAACCTACAAAACCTGGGTTGGATTGAATTCCCAAACCTTCTCCAGCAGAGCCAACTAATCCTGGCTTTTAAAATTCTGAAACAACCTGACAAAACTCCTGCACTGACAAAGTTGATTACACCTTACAACAATCTCAATAGTTTACGCTCCTCAAACAAGCTCCTAGCTCAAACAGTCAAATCCAATAATGGAGGGTGACGACTCTTTGTCAATGCCATTGGAAAGAAATGGAACTTCCTCCCTCCAGTCTCACCAACATTTCCTCACTAAACCTATTCAAAAAAGATTAAATCACCATCTCAAATCTCATTGGCTCTGCCAGTGTGCTAGCCCGGATTAACTCTCCCTTAGCTAGTGAACATCTTCTTTTTAGGTCTAACCTTTAAACCTAAATTTCCTCTCTCTTTATACCCTCCTACCCCCGTTTTTAACACTGGCTATAAGCAATCCTTCTTGGTCAGACTAGTAAGAGAAAATGTATGTTGTAGTCTGTGCCCGATAACACTGGCTATAAGTAATCCTTCTTGGTCAGACTAGTAAGAGAAAATGTATGTTGTAGTCTGTGCCTGAGACTAATTTGTATTCTATGAACATGTAATTACTTACTGTTAATGTGGAGCTTTTCTCCCCGGGCCTCCGCTGAAAATGGACATGTATCCAGTCGGACTATCCCGGTCAACAAATGTAAAATAAAATAAATAAATAGCTTAGTACTAACCTATGAACCTAATCTATGATCTATGACCCTATGAACCAGGACAAATTGGTTTTAAATAGTTTCCCAAGGATACAGATTCCACTTCTTACCAACCCCAAATGGTTGGCCAGACCTACCCCCAAATCAGTGGGCAGAGGCTCAAAAGCAAGTTCTCTCTCTCTCTCTCTTTTAAGCACCAGGGCTATTCAGCCTGTCCCAGAAGAATGGGGGCAAGTTTCTACTAGAGACTTTTCCTGGTACCCAGAAAGACTATTCCTGGCATCTGATCCTGGACCTGCCCATCCTAAATACTTCTTTGGTAATCCCAAAATTCAAGATGCTAACTCTTCATCTGCTTCCCATGCTAGGCAAAGATGCGTGGTTGGCAACACTGGATTTAAAGGAAGCCAGCATGCACAGCCCAATAAGGGAATCTTGCAGGAGATACCTATGCTTCATAGCAGGCTTACATGCATTATCAGTTCTCTGCACTGCCCTTTGTGAATACCCTGGGCGCAGTAGATAAGCCGAAGTGCCTAGCTCCAGTCATAGAAGTATTCAAATATGATTGTCTAATTCAGGCAGAAAGCCAGGACATACTATTAACTCATCTGGCATTTGTAGCAAGCTTGAATACAACTTCCCAGATGGCCTACCTCACGCCAGAGAAACAAGTTCATTTGACAGCCTACTTCAAACTACTGACCACAAAGACCCAGCTGTCTGCAAGGAAAATACTGCAAGCCGTGGAGTTCATGGCCTCTTGCATTCTAATTACATATGCAAGACTTCATATGAGGAAACTACAATGGTAGCATTCTCAGGATCTAGAATCCATGATTCTTATACCTTGTCTACAGATAGTTCCTTTGGTGGGCAGAGGTCTGCCACCAAAACAAGGGACTGCCATTCATTCTACCCCCTGCCACCCAAACCCTAACAGACTCATCAGACTATGCATGGGGGGCTCACTTGGCAAGGCAGTGCATTCAGGGCAAAAGGAACCCAAATCAAATGCACCTCCATATTAATCAAAAAGAAATGTTGGCTGTACAGAATGCTCGGACAGCCTTCAAGGATCATATTCTTTCAGGACAATTATTGGTTAAGACTGACAACACCACTGTTATGTGGTACATTAACAAGCAGGGGGGAACCCACTCATACCCTCTCTGCAGACTAGCCATGGCTCTGTGGAACACAGCCTTGAGCTACCAAGTGCACGTGCAGGCTCAATTCCTGCCAGGCAAGCTAAATACCCAGGCAGACTATTTAAGCAGAAATGTCATGGACCCACACGAGTGGAAACTGGAACCCAAGATATTCAACATGTTGATAAACAAATGGGGGGGGAGCCCAGCGATATACCCATTTGCCTCCCCCCAGAACTGCCAATTGGACAAATTCGGCACAAGGGCTCCCCACAAACAAGCTTGGAAAGTGGATGCCCTGTCCTTCACCTTGAAAAACCTATCACTTTAGGCCTTTCCCCCTCTGCCTCTCCTCTCCGAGGTACTACTAAAGATCAAACCGGACAAACCAAGGACAATACTGATTGCACCAGACTGGCCACACCAACACTGGTACCCCCACTTGCGCAGTGTCACTGCTGGCACCATGGCACCTACCTCAGACCCCAGCAGGAGGGCCAGATTCTGCACCCACAGCTTCAAACCCTGAACTTGGCAGCCTGGCTAATTACCTGATCTCTCCATTACCATCCCCTCAGTAAGCAAGTGATGGATGGCATTCTGGAGGCAAAGAGGCCTAGTACTAGAAAATCCTTTGCTGAAAAATGGAGAAGATTCTGTTCCTGGAGCCAAACTCGGGGGATGGGCACAGCAGCGCTGAATTTACCTCATATTCTTCAGTACTTAACTGAGATGCTTCACAAGGGCCTTTCCTTTTCCTCCATCAAAATTCATGCCTCAGCCATTCCAGCTTATTACAATACCGAACCACCCCTCTTCTCTCTCATCCACTGCTGAAGCATTTCCTCAGAGGGGCCAAAAACTTGACCACCCAGGAGAGCCCCTACTCCAGCCTGGGACCTTAACTTTGTATTGGAAAAGCTCACTCTACCACCCTTTGAGCCAGCTGCAAATGCAGAGTTGAAATTCCTTTCTTGGAAAACAGCCTTCCTTCTAACCATCACTTCAGCAAGAAGGGTGTCTGAATTACTGTCCCTCATGGCAGTGGAGCCTTTCATCTTTCTTGCGGACAGGGTGTCCCTCGGTAGCAATCCCTCCTTCATGCCCAAGGTGGTATCCAGTGTGGCCCTTAATTAGTCCGTTCATTTGCCAACCTTTTCCAATCCACAGAACAAAGGGGAACAAATACTGCGCTCCTTGGACATGCACAGACAACTTCGATTTTACATGGACAGGACTAAGCCTCTCAGGAAATCTGAACAGCTGCTGGTTGCATTTGCTGCAGGGGCAGAGGGGAAAGCCATTTCAAAGCAAACCATTTCTAAGTGGATAGGCCATTGCGTTCATTTCTGCTGTAAGCACCATGGAAAACCTACCCCACAGGGGATAAGGCCACATTCAACCAGGGCTGCATCTGCCTCTACCACCTTTCTCAGAGGTGTCCCTACAAGGGACGTCCTAGAAGCTGCTACCTGGAGTTCTGTACATACCTTCACCAAGCATTAGCACTTGCCAATTTTTTTATATATCCAGAGCTGGCTTTTGCCACTACAGTCTTGCATGGCCTTATAGCTGGTCCTAATGCTGCCTGATTACCTCCTCCCATCCTTAGCTTTGGGAATCTACCCAAATGTGATGACTGCAACAGTGAAACACAAAGAACATAGTACAGTTGTGTGCACTTGCCATAAATGTAGATATTCGAGTGTATTCACTGTTGCAGTCCTGGTTACCCTCCCTCCAGCCCCCTGACTTCTATTGATTAATACCTGTATTCTTGCTCGCTATGCTTAAAGCTTTCTGGTGTATTTGTTTTTTGTTGGAGGTGTAACCTTGTATATAATTGCTTCCCATTATGAGGGCACCTGACATCTGGGGCAAGAAAAACTGATGTAATTCTGTCGGCTGCATGCTTTATACCCCTGACTACCTGACGTCATGGAAGATGAGACGGCAACCGACGCAGGACCCAAGGCTTTGATAATCAGGCTGACTGAGGGATACTACAAGCAGATAACCCAAATATGATGACTGCAACAGTGAATACACTGTAACATCTACATTTATGGTAAGTGTACACAGCTGTACTTTTCTATGCCTATGCTCGAAGCAAGTTACAAATGCACTAGTACTCAAGTGCTATAAGATTAATAATCCAGTTTATTCAAGTAAATACCAGTCAAAACTGTAGTATCTGCTGTATGATTGTCTTGCTAGCACAGTTTGATTCACTTCTAGTGAGAGTTTGCACCCAGGTCGCACTTGTCTTTCCATTTGCACATGTTTGTGAAATACTGATTGCCAACAGATTTTACAAGGTTTATTATAGGCCCAATAAAGCTTCCTGTCATACTTGTACATCTAGTACATGAGACTTGAGTTTGAGTAGAAGAGACCAGTTTGTGAAGAGTATTTAAAGATGCACAAAGGAGAGAGGAGGTGGAAAGGAGTTGTTAGTAGTGTGGAGAAGTGCCACAAATCAATAGTAAAATGCAGCTGAAAAGTGATCAAAAACCCTTGTGGAATGTACTCCATCTTTGTACAAGGCACCTTTTGTTGTTTTGAAGAATGTTGATTTAGCTACAGAAGTGAAATACTTGGTAAAAATACATTGCGGATATGTTGAGTAGAACGTATTTACCAGACATTTTTAGTGAAGTGATGGACTTTGAGATTTTTATTTGAGGAGGCTAAAGTTTGTAATTACCAAGGACCGTGTGAAAAAATAGTTCCAGAGAGGTACTGATTTCTTAAAAGTGCAGTTAGTATGAGATGTTGCATTGAAAGGTTGGCCTGAACAAAAATCAGCAGCAAAGAAAAATTCTCTTGTATTCAAGGAAGAAATGCATTGTTTTCAGTGCTTGATTTTCAGAAATGACAAGGCAGCTTCTAGTTAGCTGAGAAGACAAATACTTGGTAGGCTACATGAATCACATTTGGCAGTAGAAAAGTGCAAGTAATGAGTAATATAAGGTATGCATTATCCTAGAATATCAACTGCAGTGCAAGAAATGTGGGGTTGTGCTGTCTGCAGTGCATTCCTTAACAGTAATCCATCCAGAAGTGGCAATGTTACTTGATATGTTCTGTCATCCTGTAGTTAAGAGCATCTTTTATCCATGGAGTTGAGTGGGTACAGGTTTGCTTCATTTCAAAGAAGCCTACTGTCTCCCAAGTAGACATTATTGGAACGTTCCCTGAAGTAAGCCAACAGAGGCAAGTACTGTTAATGCAGTAAAGTCCATATCCTCAAGATTAGGATATCTAGTGTAATGTCTTATAGCAGTCAAATCAAAAATTCATAAGTGTATGGTTGTGAATTTGGGACATTTGTCTAGTCCAGTGAGTATGTGGAGAGGCCTTTCCAAGCACTGAAAAAGCTGACAAGAACAGCAGCAGCTGCTGTGAGGATTGTCGTTTTACAGTTTTGGAATGTAGGGATTCTGTTTTGCAGTTGCTCACTCTTGTCTGTTAGTGGGCAGAAGGTTGCAAAGTAAGTTGCCTACTTCACTTACATTACCTACATCTGAAAATCAGTACAAGTAAAGGAAAACTGTAAAAAGAAGTCAGTGGGTGCAGAAATCTCACATAACACTCTATTTTCCACATTGGAGACAGAGTAGAGATGCAGAAGCCATTTGACAGTTTAATGACTGAAGCTTGAGGGTGGTCAGAGGACTAAAGCAAGGTCCGAGTTCTTAGAAGACAAATACATTAAAGTTCCAGGAAGAAAAGCAACTAAAATTTTGATATTCAGGCGTTGTTGAGAGAGGCTACTGAGGTCATGCGTTCAAGTAAAATCGCACAGCAGCAGGAACAGTCCCTAAAGGAAGATCAGATATTCGCAAAGAGCAGTCTTGCTAAATAATGTATATATGGTAATACCATTGAAGAAACCACTCATAAATGTGGCATTTTGAGAATTAATCATACTACTTAAGGAGTGAAAGTTCCACTTGTTACATTTTCTTTGGAATGTGTTAACACTTTTATAGTTAAAAGCCCCCTGATGAGCTTTCTGTAGAGTTGGTTTTAAATCGACATAATGGTATTTTTTTAAAATGTAAAGTAGTTACACGTACTGTTAATTTTAAATTAATGTAATGGCAAACTTGAATGGTATGCATTCACACTGCTTACTTGTTTATGTACATTAATGTACGTCTGTGTGTTTGTGTGTAATGTGACCTATGGAGTCTTTAGTTTTAAATGCTATGACAGTGGACCTTAAGAGTTTCTGCCATATCCTCAACTTAACTCATGTCCACACAAACCCATGTACTTCACATGTTGCATTGTCCACATTTAAAAGTAGTACTCCACAAGTAGTCTTCCTTTGATGCCAGATTTTTTTCTCCATTTTTTGGCCCCTGTGCCATCCAACCGCTGCCCATCTGTTCTTATCCCTGGGCATAATTTGCAGTGTATGTGTTAAAGCAGCAATGAGAGTTGATTGGCATGAACTTATTCCAACCCCAGGGGCTGACATGGGCATCTGTGCCATCATTGGGGGGGGGGGGTCATCAGTCATCCTGTGCTTTTGAGGGTGGGTCTGCTGCTCCATGATAATGTGGTCTTGCTATTAAGTGATATAGTGGCATACCCACCACCCTGACAGTACAGCCACTCGGGGTTGACTTCAGCAGGCTGTCTGCAGTGGGTGTCATAACAGTTTTGTCCTAGAGTACAGTATTTTCAGTTGTTAGCTCTAGGTGTAGTATTTTAGTTTTTGTATTTCTTCTTACTGTGCTCAAAAGGGTATTTTTATGGAGTACTGTGAGATATTTAAGTCGCTTTTCTTTGCATTCATAGCATTATACCTAGTTTGGATAACGGCACAGGATCCTTGGAGTATAGCAATACCCTTGTATGACTGATTTGTTGCAATGATCATGTTTGACTTCTGTTGCAGAAGGTGTCCTTCCCCGGCTGAGCTGGTACTCTCCCACTTGGATGTCGGCATATGTGTGATGTAAGAGGGGTGTTTATGCAATTTAGTTCAGTCTTGCCTCAGTATGTAAGGTCATGCTAGCTACTAAAGCTTTCTCATTCTGTCCAGTCCAGCTTCCATGGTACAGCTAAGTACTCACTTGGCTAAAAATCTTTAATACTTTTATGCTTAACTTGTATAAAATTGTCAGACTGTAGATGTGAGACTATAAAGGTAAAACTTATAGGAAACAAATACCTTAAGTGTTTTCTGTAACCAATGTGTGCATTTTGTTTGGTGATGTCGCATGATGTCACTTCCTGTCAAGATGGTGCCCAATTCAGCCAGAAGATGAGCAGAGATTGAAATCTCTCCAGGGCTGCTTGAACTGAAAAAGGCACTGCACCTTTTCCAGGACTGCAGTGGAATTTGCTAAATCTGTGGAAGCCCCACTGAGAACAGTAAAAAGAGAAACATTTGCGAGGAAGACTCCTGGCTTGTCAGTTCACATGTTTGCAACCTACTGTTTCGATGTTTGCTTGGGCCAAGGCCTTTGGTGATGCCCCTCATGGGACTGCAGAGCACTTGGATGATAGCATACCCTTCTAAAATTAAGCCTTTCAGCTTTGTTGGTTGGGATATTTCTTTACAGGGCTCTGCATTCAGTGCATGTTTTTTGATGAGATGGCAAGGGCAGTGTTCCCTTGGTTCTTGTCTTTGTGGATGACCGTTTAACTAAAAGGTTATATTTTCTCAATTACAAGTGGAGAGCTGTTAAGAGGTCACCACACCCAGAAGTAGGGCCACAGTATCAGGCTTGGAATACTGCTGACTTGCCTCAGCTTAAGCTGGAAGGAACATGGAAAGTAATCACAGGGAACCAGAAGATGCCTAATCATGGAGATGTATAGAAAATTGCCAGACTAACGGCTTAAGGGCCCTTACAAGCCTAGACAACCCAATTTTACATAATATATGGCCCCTAGGGGCAAAAGAATGGCATGGATTTGTGCCTGTGCATTGAGTATCTTAGACTGCCCCTGTCTATAAGGGACATGGGGGCTATCCAAGGTGGGAATTTGCGATTCCACATCCATTGATCCAAATTGCATGTGAAGAGGGCCAGGGAAGGGCTCTACTTAATGGAATGGGAAACCTGTACACCATTAAACAGAGAGGAGGATGCTCCTTCAGTGCCATGTCTTAAAATCTGGTGTGATTTGCTCAGGACTTTGTACTGCGCAAGAACCTGCAGCCATGTTCAGACCAGGCATAGCATCAGAAGTCACTAAAGAAAGAGGGAATAATCCCCATTGAGGAATTTGTTTCTTCTGATGCAGAGGTATATAGGTTCATAGGTTGGTACAAGGCTATCTGCCCTAGGGCCTATACAAGCCTAGCCATAACAATTCCCTGGCTATTTCTTCCCACGATGTTTACTTCCCTGGACCCCTGTCTAGCAGGGCGACTGACGTGCTCCCTGGGGTGAATTTCCTATCTCCCCATCCAATCGTCAAGGTTCCTTTTGAAGAGGGCCAAAGAGATGCTCTGCTTGACATGTATGGGCAGTCTGTTTCAGAGTCTGGTGAGTGTCTGGGTCAGGAAACTGTTCCTCCAGCATGTTTTGTTCATTGTGATGACAAGGTTTAGACCCCTGGAGCGTGTGGCTCTGAGGGATTGGGATTTCTTTGTGTAGCATGTCCAACAGCTCTGGGTTTGACATAGCCTTGTATGTTAAGTAGAGATCGACTGAGCAGACTATATGCGACCGAGTATAGCTGGAGTTTTTTTAGACTGTCAACATAGGGCATCTGCTTTAGGCTTGTGGTTCTTTTAGTGAGTTATTTCTGCGGCCTTTCCAGTTGTTGCAGATGTCTTGAGAGGTACATACCACACGGAGCATTGTATTCTATAATGGGTCTAATGAGGGATGACTACAGTGGGACAGTGACCTTTTTTTTTCTTGATGAAAAGCCCTTAGTGATGTGTGCCACATAGGATTTCCTGACTGTTGCGATGTGGTTATTGAAGGTGAGACCACTGTCCACCTGTGTCCCTAAGTCTCATCAGACTTTCGGTGTTGAGTGTATTGCCACCTATGTGATAATTTATGGGTACATGTATTTTTCCCAAAGGGGATAACTATACATTTTTTGGCATTGAACTTGAGCCCATGGCTGTGACACTAAGCATCTTTTTCTGTAAGGCACTTTTGTAGAATATCCACATCATTTGAGGATTCAATAATGGCTCCCAGTTTGCAGTCATGTGCAAACTTTGATAGCCAGAGTCCCTTAGTGTTGGCCTGTACTTCAGAGATGTAGATGCTAAACAGCGGTCCCAGGACTGAACCCTGAGGTACTCCACTTGTCACTTGTCTGGAGCTGGATTGCTACTTTTACAGTGTTGAGTTCTGTCAGTAAGACAGTTGGCAATCCATTGAGTGACGTAGGGATTAATGCCCAGCTTAGTAAGTTTATCTATGATTCCAGACTGGGGGATGGTGTTGAAGGCCTTGGCGAGGTCCAGATAGGCTGTGTGGACCACCTTACCCTCGTCCACAGCTCTGGAGACTGATTTGAAGAAGTCAGTCAGGTTCAGGAGACAAGATCGGCCCTTCACGAACCCAAACTGGGTGGGGTCCAGTGTTTGAAGGTTGACAATGTCTTTGTTTATAAGTTGCATGATAATACATTCCATGGCCTTGCAGATCAGGCCCATCAGACTGATGGGGCAGTAGTTCCCAGGATCCAAGGTGGATCCCCCCCTCATGGAGTTTGATGACTGTAGCTGTGTGCCACTCAGTGGGCACAAAGCCTGAGGTGAGGTTATGATTAAACATGACACTTAGGTGAGTGCCAGTTCATTTTGTAGTTCATGTAGTACACAGCCTGGGATGCCGTCTGGTCCCATGGATGCTGTATTCTTAGCTTTGGAGAGTGCCGTTTTTACCTGTGTAGCTGTTACTGGAATTTGGCAATCTTTTGGTATTGAGATGGGCCCTTTGGGGGGTGAAGTTGGCACTGAATCGATCTGCCAGGATATTGGCAATATCCTTGGGATCAGTATATTTAATGCCATTCTGATGTAGCTCAGAGCACATCTGAGCATTGCCATTTAGATTCTTGACATAGCTATAGAATGTCATGTGGTTGTCTTTGGAATCTTTGGCAATTTTATTTTCATAACTAGCTTTGGAGGATTTTATGACCTGGTCTATGTTGAGCAGATGATATGTAGTCCAATCTTGCTTACATTCTTACCCGTGGGTTCGTTGCCGAACCTCTGCTCCGACTCGGTCATACTCCAGCTCGAAGTCTTCAATTGGCTAATGGCTGAGGTATCCCATGGTGCAATGCGCCTATTCCCCAGATCTCGTTTGCCGCTTGTACAGCTCGGACGTAGTCTCGCTCTTGGCCATGGCCAAGTACAAGTTTACTACTTTTATTGAATTTGGCATCTCCAAAAGCTATTTTAATAGCTAGTGTGTGTGTAATTTTTACTTTTAGCAAGTTAGTGTCTCTTCTGGTATCCCGCTTTACCTGGTGTTTACGGGCTAGGCCCGTTTAACTTAGAGGACCTAGTCCTCCCTGTGGTTACCTTGTGGTCTCTAGGCAGTTTGAGTTGGATGCTGGTTTCCCGCACTTCTTGTTTTTTTGGTGAAGGTGCCCTACCGTTTTCCCCTGTGTGTGTGTGTGTGTGCTTGTCTCAACATGTCCAAGGAGTCTAAAGAGCACAGGCCTTCGGGCTTCAAAAAATGTGTTCAGTGTAACAACAAAATGTCTGTCAGATGGGCATTCTGTATGTGTGTGTGTGTGTTGCTTCGGGGGGCTATTCATTTACAGGAATCCTGCTTGTTCTGTCACGCTTTTAGCCCCCACGTGCTGCAAGAGAGGAAGAACAAGCTGATTTTGAGAGGATTGCTGAAACCATCTTTTGAAGAGGATTTGGAGAGATCCTCCAGTTCCAAGTCTTCTCCCAAATCAGTTAAGTCGGATAAAAAGTCTAAGAAGTGCTCTCTGGCTCAGTCTCCTCTGAGCCACAGGAGAAAATTAAGACCACTATAGCTTCTTCGGCTCCACTGCCTTTGGAGCCGATAGAAGATTGTGCTTCTGTGATGTCTACTTTGACTCCAGGTTTATTGGACCCGAGGTCAGATGTCAGTTCGGAGCCGGTCTCCAGTTTTATGACCGGTCTCCCCTACTCATAGGTCTCGCTCTATAGGGAGATCCAGATCCCCGACCATATCTTCTAGATCCTCCAGGCCACTTTCTGATGACTGTCGATAGAGTGAAGAAACTACTTCAGTCATCGGTGTTGGCTAAATTACTTTCGGCACCAGCCCAATCTGCTCCGGAGCCCATCCCCCCCTTTAGCTTTTGCTTTTTCTCCTCACCTTTCTTTGGAGCCAGAGCTGTCTGTTCCGTTTGATGCCTCGAGATCGGCTCCAGTTGCCCCTTCCGGCTCCTCTGCTCCGATCTCCGCTCCGACCCCATCGGCGCCGTCCATGGGGTCCAGGGTCCACAGTTCTCCAGTCGGGGCCGAGGTTGTCTTCTGCGGTTAGTCGACCTTCGGAGCCAGGGGGATCAGCCTTCGAGGTCATGAGGAGTGTGCTGGCCAGGTCATTTGCATCCTATGGCACCGACACTCTTCCCCCCTCCAGCACCGATATCGGTATCAGATCACCCTCTATCTAGGGACAGCGGAGACCTAAGGCCTCAGGATACCTCCATGAGTCATCCCCAGCTTTCTGAAGCCTCCCTGGGTTTTTTACATGAGGAGCCGCCCAGAAAGAGAGTGTGCAAGAGGAAGCACATTGACTCCCATGATAAGTTCCTCACATCTGACACCGACCTCGAGGAGTCAGAGGGGGTCCCCTAAGTCGTCTTTTGATGATATCTCTTTTTCAGATATCTTGGAAATACTGAGAGAGAGATGACTGGCCATCTAAAGCCCCTTCTGAGGAGGAGTCTGTGTTCCTGAAGGCCTTTGGTTCCCACCCCTCTGCCTCTTGTGTTTTTCCCCCATTTGACGAACTCCTGGACCTTGTTTGTCAAAAGGTTTGGGAAACTCCAGACACTGGAACCAGTCCCTAGGAGACCCAAGTTTTTGTCCACTCCCCCTGATAGAGAATTCCTTTTAAAAGGAGTTTCAGTAGATGCCATGGTGGTGGCAGCCAGCCACCGAGAAGGAACTTGCAGAAACTTCATCTACTGTCCATCCCCCTAACAAGGAGTCCAGGGCTATGGACAGGTATGGGAAGCGTGTGTTCTCTTAACCGGCCTTTACACTGTGGTCTCTGAACTACTTTTCGCATTTTTTACTGCTCCAAAGAGATCTCAAAGGAATTGGGAGATTCTCTACAGGGTAATGTTTCTGATGCTGTGACTCAGTCAATGCACAGATGTCTACCCTAAATTCTATTGCTAACTCCTCCATGAGGCTGATCTCGTACGTAGCCGATGGAGCGAGCAGGTCTGCGGGTTCTGGAGTTTCTCTTAGGAGACACTCCTGGATGCGCCTGTGCAACTTCGCGGAGGCCTTCGTTTACCTTCACCAACACACCCTTTGATGGTTCATCCTTATTTGGAACCAAGGTGAAGGATACTCTCACTAGGTGCGAGCAGGAAGGATAAACCCTGTCTGCCGTGGGAGTCCGTTTTTCGATGCCTTCTAGACCTTATCTATCCGAAGGGCCAGAAGGGTGGGAAAATGTGGCTCAGAAAATCGCAGATGTTTTTTCATGACACAAAGGGATTCCCCCTCCAGAGGCAGAGGAGGGGGTGGAAATTCAGGTAGACTCCGCCCTAGAGGCAGGGGAGGCCAGCGTAACCATGGGGACTGCGATTCCTTTTGTGGCTCCCCCTACCAGAGCTCCTGAGAGGAGACCCGACTGTGTGTCTCTGGAGCCAGTCAGGGGTCGCATTTCTCTATACCCAGAAGCCTGGCGCGACATCACCCAAGACGAGTGGGTATTAGAGATAATCTCCAGAGGTTATTACATACCCTTTCTTTCATCTCCTCCTCCAAACAAAAGAATTCCAGACGTTCCACCCAGTCAAAGGGATTCCACAACCTTAGAAGTTCAAATGTTGCTGTTAAAAGGAACCATCCAGCCCGTCCCTTCAGACCAAGTAGGATTAGGGACTTACTCCAGATTCTTTTTGGTGCCAAAAAGAACAGGGGACCTGAGACCCATTTTGGATCTCGGCCGTTTGAACCTTCATGTAGAGAAGTCCAAGTTCCACATGGTCACGTTACAGTCAGTGCCCCCATTATTGGGGAAAGATGTGTGGATGTGCTCCATCGACCTCAAGGATGCTTACTACCATATAAAAATGGACAAGGCATCCAGAAGTCACCTACGCTTCCGGCTGGGAGCCAGTCATTTTCAGTTTCGCGCCCTGCCCTTTGGTCTCACCACAGCCCCCAGGGTGTTAACCAAATGCATGGCAGTGGTAACGGCTCACTTGAGACATATGGGATTTCAAGTGTTTCCGTACCTGGATGACTGGCTCCTGTCTGCCACCACCAGGCATCTACTTCTACTTCTACAGACCAGGGACACCACTACTGCACTGTGCAAAAGTCTAGGAATCGCCTTGAATTGGGAAAAGTCTGCATTGTTGCCCTTGCAGCGTGTCACCTTTATCGGCGCCAAATTACACAGTGCTCATGAGGGTCTTCCTGCCAGAAGAAAGAATTCGGGTTTTACAGCAACAAGTCTACGCTCTACTACCACTGAAGAAGGTCAAGGCAAAAGTGGTCCTCCAGTTGTTTGATACCATGGCTGCCACGATTATGCTAGTCCCTCTTGCAAGACTTCACATGAGGATTCTTCAGTGGCTACTTTTTGCCCAATGGTCTCTTCAGCACCTTCCTCTCTCCCATCTTATTGTAATAACCGACAGGTGCAAGCAGGATATGCGCTGGTGGCTTCATACCAGCAATCTCAACACTGGTATGCCTTTCGTTCTTCCTCCTCTGATTACCACTATGACCACGGACGCCTCCCAGATCGGGTGGGGGGGGCATTATCTCTGCATGACTGTCCAAGACACGTGGCAGGAACACAAGATCCATTTGCATATCAGTGTCTTAGAGATGAAAGCGGTGCTGTTAGCATTGCAAGCACTTCACAGCTTTCTTCCTCTTGGGACAATTGCAATCCACTCGGACAATCTCTGGTCTGGTATCTGAACAAACAGGGAGGAACCAGGTCGTATGCCCTTTGCAGAGAGGCTCTTCGAGTGTGGCAGTGGGCAGGATCTTCCCAGAGCTTTCTAGTGGCAACGCACATTCCGGGGAAGTCCAATATGATTGCCGACAGGCTGAGCAGAGCTATTCTGATGCCTCGCAAGTGGTCCCTGAACGAACAGGTGGCAGAACGGATTTTCCGCAGATGGGGGTCAGCCTTGCTGGGATCTGTTTGCCAGCCTCCTCAATGCCAAATGCAGCAGCTACTTCACCCTTATTCCCCCAGAAGGGGAAACACCCATGGACGCTCTTGTTCACAATTGGCCCTCCGGTCTTCTCTATGCCTTCCCTCCAATTCCCCTGATAATGAAGGTTATTCAGAAAGCACAGTCTTTGGGAAGCAAAATGATACTGATTGCTCCACACTGGCCTCTTCAGATCTGGTTCCCATTTCTTCACCCGTATCTAATGGACGAGCTGTGGTTTCTGGACCCAGAGCCGGTTCTGTTGACTCGTATGTCAGGGCAGTTCCACCCCTTCATCCAAACCCTCAGGTTGATAGCATGGCTGTTCCAATTCCGTCCCTAGTCAAGCTTCATGATTTTTCATTGGAGGTGGTTCATATTCTGTCTTCCTTCCACAAGCCGCCTACTAGGAAGATTTATTCCAGTAAGTGGAAGAGATTTTCCATTTGGGCTCAGGAAAGACAGATTGATCCCTACACAGCTTCGACCTCATCGATTTTAGAGTTTCTATCTCAACTGTTTAGTCAGGGATCTGCTGCGGCAACTATTGAAGTACAGTTGGCAGCCATTTTTTCTTTTCATTTTGCTAATGAACCTAATATAATGGTGCATAGACTTTGTAGGGCCTTTCTCAAAGGGACTATGCTACTTTGACCTCCGATCTTTGATCCTGTTTGCCATGGAACCTTGATTTTGTGCTACAGCAGCTTACCTCACCTCCTTTTGAGCCTGCGGCAACCCGTGACCTTAAATTTTCGTCTTGAAAGACGCTGTTTTTGATGGCCATCACTTCGGCTAGGCGGATCTCTGAACTCCAAGCTTTATCAGTCCGGCCCCCTTGATATTTCACAAGGATAGGGTTTCGCTAAGGACCTAATCCTTCCTTTATGCCTAAGGTTGCTTCGGTGGTAACCTCAACCAGTCTATTGAGTTGCCCGTTTTTTCCTGGATTCTCTAACAAGGCAGAATTTAAGTTTCATCAGCTGGATGTCCACAGACAATTGCGTTTGTTTACATAGAACAAAGGATTTTAGAAAATCTGACCAACTTTGTCTCCTTTTCTGAAAACAGACTAGGGACTTCAGTTTCCAAAGTAACTCTGTCCAGATGGATTTCTAGCTGCATTTCCTTCATCTATTCTTCAAATGGCAAGGAATTACCCTTCAAGGTAAAGGCTCACTCTACACGTTCGGTGTCTACTTCTATTGCCTTTCAGGCCAGGATGTCTATGGATGATTGTGCTGCAGCTACTTGGCATCTCCTCACACCTTTATTACTCATTACAAATTGGATCTGGTATCAAGGGGCAGATCATCATTTGGTTCCACAATGCTCAGGAGTATTTTACAGTGAGCCACCCAAGGTCTAGGTGCTAGGCACGCTGTCCCACGGGTAAGAATGTAGGCGAGATTGGATTACATAACATCAAGAAGTTATGTACTCACCATAATGTTCGATGTATGTAGTCCATCTCGCCTCACATTCTTACTAACCCACCCACCTACCCCCTCCTGGAGGACCTAGAGATCGAGTCTCTGGTTTCAGCACTCCTCCTTGATAGGTTGAGTTGGTTCTTCCTCTCGACGTGTTTGTGTGTGGATGTGAGCTCACTGCAAACCAGATCTGGGGAATAGGTGCACTGCACCATGGGGATACCTCTTACCCACGAGACAATTGAAGACTTCAAGCTGGAGTATGGCTGAGTCGGAGCTGAGGCTCGGCTCTGAACCCACAGGTAAGAATGTGAGGCGAGATGGGCTACATTCATCAAACGTTATGGTGAGTTACATAACTTCTTGTTTTCCCCCTTAGTTTTGAGGCAGACTGTGTGGACGCTTTATCCATTGCTTCTGTATCAGACTATTTCTCATTTGTTGATACCTTCAACAGGAGGAAGAATCACTTTGTCAGTCTAAGGATGCCCTAGCAGCCCAAAAAGAGGTACAGAGAACTTTTGGACTTGACATAGCCAAAAACCCTTTACTATTTCTCGTGTGTTTGAAGCCTCAAGTTGCATTTACCAGTGCATCTAAAAGCCAGCCTTCTGCTCCTAGATAATATTTTTGTAAAGGCATGGATTCCTGCAAGTACCTGTACAAAATCCTACTACAGATCGAGCTATGGCATCCTTGGATTATAGCAAAAAGGGTCTAGTGGGGATGCAGCAAAGACCCAGCTTCCCAGTGATAAAGTAAGGGATGGTGACTGCTTTGGGAAGAAAGTCCAACTTTTCCACCTTGGATTTCAGAGCCCTTAATTGCCATACAGAGGAACTGATGTCCCCAGCTGAAGAACAAGGTTGACAAAATGAAAGAGAAGGGCCTGACAGATAAAATACCAGATTTTTGCAGCCTAACCCCCCCCCCCCCCCACTGTCAGGTGTGGTTGTAATGCTACTGATCATGTAGGGTGGCAGTAATGGGGTCTGTCTGCAGGAGGCATGCCTGGCTGAGGCCAGATCATAAAGAAGTGCAGGTCCCTAATGCACCTCTCTTTTTGAACCCCCGCTTCTCTTTCATGCCCCCAGGGATAGTCCCCTCTCCTACCTTTTTCACCACTGCTAGACAAAGGTAAATGGCCAAAAAGGTCGAGGCCAGTGTGAGAAAAAGGCAGGCTGACTAAAAGGGAAAGCCTGGGAGTTCCTCAGGGCCAAGGCCCTGAAAGCAAACCGCTGTGAATCTGAGCTCTTTCCTCCCATCAAATCCCCCCCTCAACACACCTTCATAACCCATAATCAAACCCCTTTTTCTATATGGGTCGAGGTGTCATGTCAACTGTTGCCATCTCTCTACAGTGCCACACTCTTACTTTCTTCGACACTCATGTCTGACTGTCACAGGTCTTGCTCACACAGTTCATCCATCTCTTTGCTGGATGCCATTTCCTCCTGCCTTCTTTCTTTCCCATATCTTCACCATTTGTCTTCTGCTTTTCTACACACGTGCCTAAACCACTCTTTTCTGTTCTCTGACCTTTTCTGCAGTTGGAACTACTTTGGCTTCTGCTCTTATGTCCTCATTTCTTAGTCTGTTCCACAGTGTGCATCCTACGACCCATCTCGGGCACCTCATCTCCATCACCTCTTGTTTCTTCATCTGTTCTGCCTTTATTGCCCAAGTGTCTATACCATACAGTAGTACTGGTCAGTTTCAGTTTCGCAGTCCATGTCCATTAAAAAAGGTTTAGTTTGACTTGTGAGCTAAATGAATTCCAGTCTGCTGGCGCAACTCATTCCTACAAACACAGGCTCGCCGTCAGTTGGAATTTTGTTTTGGTCCTTTTTCTGTTTCTTTTTTCCTTTCTCCTTGTTCCCTCGGCACTTTAGATGAAAATACAACAGTGGATTTCTGTGTGTTTGGTATCGACTTCTCAGATGGTTACTGCAACTTATAGTATCATGGGGGACAACATAATGGGCAAGGTTTTTGTTTCACAGACAACAAGGTCTAGGGTTTGATCCTGACCTCTGTTCACTTTGTGGAGTTTGCATGTTTTTCCTTTGTCACTTCCCAAAAATCATGCTGGGTGTTTCCACCTCAGGGATGGATGGTAATGGGTTCAAACCCAGTCCTCCCATTTGAATTTGAGCGGTATAAGAGTGCACCCAGCCTATCAGGGGAAGAGTAGCACAAACCATTCTCTCCAGACATCAAGTGTGGTGCATAGCATTCCCTAGATAGGAGAATGTAGACCACAGGCTGCTCCCCAAATCAGTTCTAGCCACTCTGCAGTATAAACCTTGGCTGTAGGTGATTGGTTATGGTGACTGTCACCACAACAGGGTATAGGTATTAGTGGTACTAAGTGGGTTGAGGATCTGGCCTACTCTTTATTTTGCTGCTTGTTCTTAGAAGTACTTAATTGCATTTATTCTGCTGCATTTATTACTGCTTGTTAGCCTGATGACTTATTCTAAGCCTTTGGTTGAAGCACTTTGGCTTCAGACCAGTTGTTTTACATTAAGAAGGTTTGTGGTCTGCACTGTTGTGGCAGGACAGGTAGCTTACATCCTTATAAGTTGCTGATTGAAGGCTTAGTGTCGGTTATTCTAAGTGTATTGGTTCTGGTTTAAGCAGTTGGGCTTCTGGCCACGTATTTTACATTAAGAAGGTGTGGTCTGCACTCTTGTGGGAGGAGAGGATAGATTTTGCCCTTCTGAGCTGGGAGTTTCTGGTTAAAGGCTTATTGTGCCTGCTTATTTGAACTGTTTCTTTCTGAAATTGGTACGACTTGTGTGCTGTAGCATAGACTAAATTCAGACCCGAATCTAGCTTTGTATAACTTGAGCACTAATCCAGATCATCTTTTTTTGGAGAAGGTCCCCCTGCACGCTTGTGGAAGGAGTGTGCAGTTAGAACTTGTCTGATCGAAGACTGCTGGAATGGGCTCAGTTTTTAGCTTTTTATTGGTTAATTTGTTTAAATCAGTTTGCTCATTTGCTACTGTTATTTTTAAAATACACTTTATGCATTGCTGCTTAGCTAGGGTTAAACTATTCCCAGCACAATAGTCTGCTCTTCAAATTTTCCCTTAGAACTAGCCAGTTATTTATTTTTAGCACTAAAATCTGTTTGAGCTCAGCACTTGTTCAGAACTCGTAAGCACTAAATAAGCTGCAAATTACTACAGCACTCAACTTTCCTCACTTGTCTAGAGGAAACCGTTTTTAGTACTTAATAAGTGAGCACCTGTCCAGGCATGTCCAGGGGTCAGCTCCCGGTGTTTTCTCCTGTCTACCTGATGAATCTGGGCATCTTAGGGCAATGCAGCAATTGCCTCTGTACACAGACAACCCTCTCCTCCTACCACCCAACACTACAACCTGTGAGAGATGCACTTATATAGCCAAACTGGAAGCAAAGCTCTCTTCACCCAAGACTGGACTTGACAAGAGGCGAAGATAAACACTTGGACCACACCACACTCATCACATAGTCCCTCAAATCATACACCACCAAAACACACACACAGAAACACAACACACACCTACATTCGCGGAGGCTCTCAATAAAAATCTGCTCAAGCAAAAGAGACCTCCAAAGCAGAAACTCAAGCAACCTCCACCACAACCCAAATGAGAGACTGCCCGCAAACTCAGTGTGCCACTCAACCACAGCCCATCAGGCATAACAAGTACCCAACACTCTAGTCATAGGTGATTCTATAGTCAGGCACACTGATGTTCCACTCACCAGGCTAAGCAGGGAGAAAGTTACTGTCAGCTGCCTGTTGGGTGCCAGGATCTGCCACACAGCGCACACACTCTGGTCACTCCACAACAAGTACAAATGACACTCTGTCCATGCTAGTGTGAATGACCCGAGACGTACCTCCCTGGACTACATGAAAAGAGACATGGAGGAGCTCTCTGATCTTGTAGCCCAATTAGGTATTACCCTAGCCCTGAGTAGCATCCTGCCATCACCCAGAATTATGCCACAGTACAAAGACAAAATTATTAACTTCAACAACGGGCTAAGCCTCTGGTGGTGTTCTAAGCGGATCCAGTATGTGTCTGCCTGGGATGACCTGATAGACCACGATGCTTTGCCAGAGATGGCCTGCACCTGTCGCCCTTGGGATTCTGGATACTGGCTAAGGCTCTTGCCACCCCTATAGTGTCTTTTTTAGGCAAGGTTCAAATGACCAATTCACCACCTTAACAGGTACAAGCAAGCAAAATCTGAGGGTAATGCTCAATGCTAGAAGTCTAAACCTCAAAATGCATTCACTCAAGACACTCCTTAAAATGATGAACATCAACATCTGTGCAGTGACAGAGATCTGGTTCAAGGCTCCAGAGAGCACCACTGCATTACCAGGCTATAATTCATACCACACCTTTCGACCACCTAACCTGGACCGAAACACTACAGGTGGAGGCATGTCCATATTCATTAAGGATATCCACACCTCCGGGCTAGTTGCTCAGTATAATGCATCCGAGATTATCCTAGTGCAACTAACTCTCTGGGCAAGACCACAGTCCAAATTAACTTGTTACAGCTCCTCCACCATGCCCCAGGATTCCCACTCCTCATTTCTTGATACACTGGAAAATATTAGGGTGTAACCCAACACCCTGATAATGGGCAGTTCCAACTACCCCACCATTAACTGGGAAAACTACTCGTGTGCCAACTCTTTTGCTCAACGTTTTCTGGAATTCATAAATTCCAACGCCTTGGATCAACTTAACCACACCCCCACCAGGGACCTGGTCATTACCAACATGGGCGACCGGTGTTTCACACTAGAGGTCAGTTCCTCGTTGGTCAGATCTCACCACAAGATTATCACCCTAGACATCCACATCCTGCCCCCACCCCCCATTAGGGAAACCACCGTAAAAAAATTTTCTCCAAAGCCAACTTCGCACTTCTTAAGACAGAAGTGGCAAACTTCACGACACCCGTGCAGACTGACAATAGAGGTATGACTGAATCCTACACAAATGCACATTATAAGCACTTACACGAGTGCATGGATTGTGCTATCCCTAACTGAACCAAGATGCTATCCTCCAAAAAAAGGAAGTCAATCTGGTGGTCCCCTGCCATAAACAAACTCTACAACAGAAGAAAGAAATTGTTGCAAAAAAGACTAAAATCCCATAATTGGAGGAACTCCCTGGTCAGCCTCAGTAAGAAGCTGAGATCCCTCATAAAATCCTCCCAAAGCTAGTTACGAAATCAAAATTGTCACTGATTCTACATCTGTCAAGAATCTCAATGGAAACACTCAGATCTGCTCTGAGTTGCAGCACAATGGCACTAAATATACAGAACCAACTGATATTGCCAACATCTTGGCAGATAGGTTCAGTCCTAACTTTACCCCCCTCTCACCCCCTAAAAGGCCCATCTCTATACCGGAAGAATGCAAAGTTCCTGTAATCACGGCTGCACAGGTAAAAGCCACACTCTCTCCAAAGCCAAGAACACAGCATCCATGGGACCTGACAACATCCCAGACTGCATTCTGTACGAACTGCAGAATGAACTGGCACCCCACCTAAGTACCATGTTCAGTTGTTGCCTCACCTCAGGCTTTTTGCCCCCTGAATGGCGCACAGTGACTGATATCCCAGTCCACAAAGGGAGAGCCACCATGGACCCTGGAAACTACCTCCCCATTAGCCTAACGAGCCTGGTCTGCAAGGCCGTGGCCGTGGAACCTATCATCATGGAACTTATAAACAGACATTGGTAATCTCCGAACTCTGGAGCCCACCCAGTTTGGGTTTGTAAAAGGCAGATCATGTCTCCTAAACCTGATAGACTTCTTTGAAGCAGTCACCAAATCCGTAGACGAGTGTAAGGTGGTTCACACAGGCTATCTAGATCTGCCAAGGCTTTTGACACCATCCCCCACTCTGGAATTATAGATACTCACTAAACTACATATAAATCCCTTTGCCGCAAGATGGGTTGCCAACTGTCTCACTGACAGAACCCACACTGTGAAAGTAGACTCCAAGTCAGACTTCAGACCAGTGACAAGTGGAGTACCACAGGGTTCAGTCCTGGGTCCTCTCCTGTTTAGTATCTACTTTTCTGAAGTACAGGCCAACACTAAAGGATTCTGGCTAACAAAGTTCACAGATTACTGCAAACTGGGAGCCATTATTGAATCCCCAAATTATGTGGATATTCTACAAAAGGGCCTTATAGCAACAGATGTTTGGTGCCAGAGCCATGGGCTCAAGCTCGATGCCAAGAAATGTATAGTTATCCCATTTGGAAAAAAAACATATACCCATGAATTACCACATAGGTGGCAGTACACTAAACACCGAAAGTGTGATAAGAGACTTGGGGACACAGGTGGACAGTGGTCTCACCTTTGATAACCACATTGCCACAACAGTCAGGAAATCCTATGTGGCACACCTCATCACTAAGGGCTTTTCATCCAGAAAAAAGGAGGTCATCGTCCCACTGTACTCATCCCTCATGAGACCCATTATGGAAAACAACGCCCCGTTTGGTATGTACCTCTGGCCGCAGAAATACCTCACTAAAAGAATCACAGGCCTAAAGCAGATGCCCTATGCTGATCATCTAAAAAAACTCCAGCTATAGTCTGTCACATCTACTCAGAGGCGATCTCTGCTTAACATACAAGGCCATGTCAAACCCTCAAACCCAGAGCTGTTGGACATTCTTCACTTAACGAAATCCCAATCCATCAGAGCCACACACTTCAGGGACCTAGACCTTGTCATCACAATGAACAAAACATGCTGGAGGGATAGGTTCCTGACCCAGAGACTCCGCAGACTCTGGAATAGACTGCCCATACATGTCAAGCAGAGCGCCTCTTTGGCCCTCTTCAAAAGGAACCTTGATTGGAAGGGAGATAGGAAATTCACCCCAGGGATCACATCAGTCGACCTGCTGGACAGGGGTCACGGGAAGTAAATATTGTGGGAAGAAATAGCCAGGGAATTGTTATGGCTAGGCTTGTATAGGCCCTAGGGCCGATAGCCTAGTACCAACCGTGTACAAAAGTAGTATAGAAAGTGTGTCCTTACTCTGACATCTACTGTCATGGTGAGTATGGTCATGTAGATGTCCTTTTTTCCTTTCTGGTACCTAGGTACTGCATTACAGAAAGGCTCTCATCATGAGGGGTGTAGAGTTTAGTTTAGATCTCGCTTGCTCTCTGACTGTAGGCACACTTGAGAAGGTGTGGACTACTGTGTTTTTACTGAGCATACTACTGTGATAGTCTTAATGCCTGTAACAAGCCAAGCCACAGCTCTGGAAGAAAAGTCCACCTGCAGCTGATTCCAAGATAAGAGTTCTGCTGCACCATTGAGGTTGGTGTTTGAACATATGAAGTATAGTTGTGTGACCATACTGAATATATGGTTTAAGTAAGCCCATTTTATGGTAGCATGTTAGTCCAAATCTGTGAGAGAGTTTGTGGTATTTCTAGTGTAACTGAAAACATTTTCATCAATAGTTTACATGATTTATGAAAATATTAGAGGCCAGGTGTTTGAGTTGCATTCTTAAATCTGTCTTCTTCCTTAGCTCCTGGTGCACAGCAGTTCTGCTTCTTGCTCTCTACTCGTGCTGGAGGTCTTGGAATCAATTTGGCTACAGCAGACACTGTCATAATTTATGATTCAGACTGGAATCCCCACAATGATATCCAGGTATGTTACACAGACCATTTGGAAGGTAGCCAACTGTAGCATTTTTCTCTCTATCAGTTCACTCTAATTGTAGTTGTGTATTTGTCCATTTTGGAATGCTTTTTTATAAGATGGCAAAAGCTGTTTTTCATGGTCTTTACCCACACTCATCTATGCATGGCGTACAGAGAGTTAAAGGACCCCTTGCTATTTGAAACCCTTCCCTTGTAGCAGCCCCAGTGACCTAAACATAGGAAAGTTTGTCTTGATAAAAAGCTGATGTAAACAGTACTGTGAAACTTGTCCGCTTCTTGTCTCTCTCTTCTCAGACCAACAATTTATACCCTCAAGAATGCAGGATGTCCTTCTATTCCTATGTTGCAGTATTCTAGATGTGGGATTTCCTGCCTTCAGGTGACTCGTACATCGGCTGCTATACAAAAGCTTCAGCTTGGCTGTTGCAGTGTGCGTGGGACATCACACGTAGAGCCATAAACCAGGGGCCATAAATGTGACGTCTGCACACACAATCCCCAGAAATTTTCATTCGCAGACTTCATTCTCATCATACGATTGCCTCTTCAGACTTATAAGCAACTTGTTAGGTTTCTAATTTTCTTATTTTTTACCTGTTATTGTTAACGTTTGGTTGTTGTAGTCTTTAGCTGATGTCTGGGGAAAACAGGAAAGTGCCAGTGCAGGCGCCAGATACCCCATAATGATGCCCATGACAGATGTTTTTTTGCCTAGGCTGGGAACACAATCATTCCTCCTGTGCTATTTGTCAATTGTTTGTGCCCAAGACCTTGCGCAGCCATCAGGCATCGTTAAACCGCTAACTGGAGAACCAGTGCCTTAGGCGGTTAGTCCTTAAAATGTAACCTGCATTGGAGGCCGTTCACGAACCTCCCTGCAAGAAGGCAAAGTTTCCTAGGCCTTCCCTGCCTTCCTCTCTGTTTCCCAATGCACCGCCAACTACCGATCTAGGGGTTGAGGTGTGCTCGGCGGATCCGACTGCAGCGACGTCCCTTGAAGCCGTTTCGCAGCCAACTGGCACGTCAGGTGAGCTTATCCAGACTCCAACTACAGTCGATGTCCAGGGGGAACCAGTTTTGGTGGTACCTCTGACTGGGATCCAGACTTCGGATGTGTTACTGCCTAAACCTGACACCAGGCCACTTTCTACTTCCTCCCCGGCCAAAAAGAAGCAGAAAACTAAACATACTTCCTCCCCTTCAGAAGCCACACCAGGTTGGCAGGCATTCACCTCCTCTGTAATGCAGGCCTTTATGGCCCTCAGGCCTTCAGCCTCAGCCACCTCCACCCTGCCTCTTCTGAACCCTAGGCCTGCTTCTGCCTCTTCCCTCCCACCCATGACCCCACAAGTCAGGGAAAAACATGATTCTTCCTTCTCATCCTCAGAAAATTTCATTTATGTTTCCCAGATTGCCTCCCCCCAGGAGTATTACTCTCATGATGAGTCTGTGGAAGGGGATTCCCCTCCTGAGGGCATTACCTTTGGTGAGGCCATCACCAAGATGAAGGATTATGTTAAATGGCATACTTCCCAAATGACAGACACCAAAAAAAGGTACTTTGAGCTGCTGCAAGTAGAATCACCCTCCCCTTCTGCGGTCCCCCTGGTTCTGCCTGCTTACTTGGATGCCTTCAACTCATCTTCCAAGTCCCAGACTCCCAGTCTGCAGCCCCTAAGTGTCCTGACCGCTTCTATAAAGTACCAGAGGACCAGAAATTCCTGGTTAAACCACCCTTGGTGGTCCCAGCTGTGATTGCCACCACTGCAGATAAGCAATCTAGACTGCCTCCCTCCTACCCACTGATAAAGATAGGTATATGGATATGATGGAAAAGGTGTATACTTCCACTTTGGCTTTCAGAGCCGTAAATTATCAGACATACATGACCCAAGTATGCATTATACTTGCTCTCAAGCCTCCTCCATGCTGGCATCTTTGCCTGACGGCCTCATTAAGACTGACATTACCTCCAAACTTTCCTTTGCCCAACAGGTACATCTGCAGTAGCATCCACCAGGTCCAGTAGCATCTGCTTCTGTCCTCAGGAGGTACTCTTGGCTAAGACTCCAGAACCTCCCTGACTATTTCAAGTCTAAGATCTTGGACACCCCTCTGGACCACAATGTCCTTTTCGAAAAAAAATCTTCAGACATTTTTAAAAATGTGCAGGAAAACAAAGAACGACAGAACATCAAGCATCTTCTGGTGTACTCCATCCCCAAGTATTATATGAACTTATGAGGGGAGGGAGGTTGGCATAATGGTTAAGGTGTTTGCCTTACAAACACAAGGTGCAGGGTTTGATTCTCACATGGGGTAATTGGTAGGCTTAAAATGGCCCACAAGGGCAATTAGCCTAGTACTAATCTATGAACCTACCTTGCCAAGGCCACCTTTGTGAGATGTAATCCTCAACCCTCTGCCTCCTCTTTCAGGTCTAGGAGAGGGGCTAGAAGACCTACCACCTCCAGACAGTCTGCTCCACCGCATCAACCCAGACAATCCTTTCAGGACAGAGGAAGCCCCAGCAATGTGTGACTGCCTTGCCCACCTTTCCTACTGTCTATCTTCCCCTTTGGCAGTCCATCACTACAGACCAATGGGTCTTAACTATTATCCAGAAAGGGTACTTCCTATCCTGGAAAGAAGAAAACACCCAGAAAAGGCATTCCTCTCCCCACCAAAGACCAGGCCCATCTCATGCCACACGTTCTGGCAGACCTTCTAAAAGCTAGGAACCATAAAACCTGTTCCTACAGGAAGGAAAGGATTTCTACTTCCGTCTCTTCCTGGTCGCCCAAAAAAGACGGTCCCTGGAGGCCCATCTTAGACCTGTCTTATCTAAATCTTTACCTTCAGGTATCTTTCTTCAAAATGCTCTCTCCCCACCCTGCTGCCTCTTCCAACCAATGACTTCATGGCCACCCTGGACCTAAAGGAGGCCTATACCTACACATTCCCATCAGGAATTCCCACAGACCATTCCTACATTTCTCTGGAACTGCCTCTCATTTCCAATTTACTGCCTTGCCCTTTGGTTTATCCACCCCCCCCACCCCCCGAGTCTTTACAAAGTGCCTAGCCCCAGCAGTTGCCTTCTGCAGAACTCTGGGTATACAGATTTACCCTTATCTCGATGACATCCTGATCCTGGCAGAGTCAAGAGATGCTCTATCAAAGCATCTACATTTAACAATGTCCCTTCTGCAGAATCTGGGGTTCACCATCAACCTCCCCAATACTCCCTGATCCCAGGCCAGGACAAGATTTTCCTAGGCTGCAGAATCAGAACAGACAAAGGCCTTTCTTCCACAGGACAAGGTTCTTTCCCTGCCTTCCCACTTCCAGGAAGCCCTACTATCCCAAAAGGTGACTGCAAGGCAATATCTCAATCTCCTGGGTTTAATGGCAGTGACCATCCCCATGCTACCACTGGCAAGAATGCACATGCGCAAGCTACAGTGGTTCGTCAATGTCTTGTCCCAACACCTACATCCCCTAGAGCAAGTCATTCCTTTACTTCCCTGTCTAAAAACAGAATTCAACTGGTGGATACAGAAAGTCAAACTAAATAAACCCAGGGCTCCCACTACAACCCCCCAATCCAAGTAATACATACAGATGCCTCAAATTCAGGTTGGGGAGCAACCCTGGCATCTTGCAGGATTCAAGAAAAGTGGCATCCCTCTCCAAGCCAAGCACATCAGTATCCGGGAAATGAGTAGTCTTAGCTCTAAAGACCTTCACTCCCCTTCTGGTTCCAGGGGTGCTCCAGATTGTGCCAGACAGCACTGCGGTGATGTGGTACCTCAACAAACGGATGAACAAAGGTCTATCTGCTGTGCAGACTAACCCTGCTGATATGGGACTTAGCCTCTTGTCACAGCTTAGTCCTGCAGGCGGCCTATCACAACAGGACAAACCGCCAAGCAGATCTCTTGAACAGGGCCTCCTCGCCTCAGCACAAATGGATGCTGAACAGGGAGGTCAGCTTAGAGACATAGTCCACCGGTGGGGTGCTCCACAAGTAGACCGGTTTGCCTCCCCCCAGAACAGGCAACTGCAGACCTTCTACTCAAAAACCCTCTCCCCTCTAGCATGGAGAATGGACGCTTTCAGCATTTCTTGGGAGGGGAAGTTCCTTTATGCCCCCCCCCCCATTCCCACTAATTCAGAAAGTCCTGAAAATACAGGACGACAAACCAAAAATCTTGTTAGTGACTCCCTACTGGCTAAGGCAGCACTGGTTCCCCCTACTTCACAAGCTAGCCAAGGACAGTCACTTCAAGTTACCCTCCAAATTGGACTTGCTGACACAAGACAAAGGAACTCTCCTACACCCACACTTACAGATGTTGTCCCTGACTCTGTGGGTGATGAACCTTTGATCCCATTCAGACACCAGTACTCCCAAGTACGTGCTGTCTGTACTAAGGGAGGCAAGGAGAAACCTACCACCAGAAAATTTTACCTGGCTAAGTGGGAAAGATTTACTAAATGGTGTCTGCACAAGGGAAAGGGACCATTGCTCTGTGTAGGTCCCCCTAGTTTTGAACTACCTGTGTTAATTGATAAAAAGTGGGGGCTCTTATTCTTCTGTAAAAGTACATCTCTCTGCTATATCGGCCCTGCCTGCCCCTGGAACCTCCCCTGCTTGCCAGACTCAATGTAAAGCTCTTTAAAGGGGTCTTGCACATGAGACCACCTAAGAAACATATCCCCCCACCCTGGGACCTTAACTACATCCTAGAGAAATTAACCCAAAATCCTTTTGAACCAGCTGGGGCCTCTTCCTTACAGATGTGTACATGGAAAACGGTCCTGCTGGTGGCTATCGCTTCAGCCAGAAGAGTGTCAGAGTTTCAGGCCTTAATGGCCTGTACCCCCTACACCATCTTCCACAAAGACTGTGTCTCCTTGCGAACCAGCCCCTCCTTTATGTCCAAGGTGGTCAATGACTTGTCTTTAGACCAATCCATCCATCTGCCCACCTTTTTCCACTAACGAAGGGGAGAGTATTCTGCACTCTTTGGACATGCACAGGCACATAAGGTTTTACCTGGACAAGACCAAAGCCATCAGGAAATCTAACCAGCTCTGTCTCCTTCCACCCCAGAGCCCTGGGCAAGGCAGTCTCCAAGCAAACCATTGCATGCTGGATTAGGAAAGCTGTTTGCTTCTGCTACTCCCACCATGGAAAGGTACCCCTAGGGGGGGTAATCAAGGCCCATTCCACTAAAGCTGTAGCCACCAAGGGCCTTCATGAAGGGCCTAGACACAGCATCCATTTTGGAAGCATCCACTTGGGTCACTATCCACACCTTCACCAAGCATTGCAAACTGGACCAAGTTTCCAGAGCTAGTACAGGATTTGCCAGGGCAATCCTGCAGGGTCTTGTAGAACCCTCTTCATCTACCACCACCCTCTCATCTGCATAAGCTGTGGTACGCTCCCACATCTAGAATACTGCAGCATAGGAATAGGACATAGAATAGTTGTGTAAAATCTTACAATTACCATAGATGTCCTTCTCTTCCATGTTGCAGTATTTCTTCCCACCCACCAGTTCCCCCAGGCCCTATTCCTTACCTGTGCTATCTATATTACAGTAGGACACCAGGTCTCACACCTGAAAACCACTGGCATTCCTCCTGCTGGGCCTTATTCGCTGCCTGCTGGCCTTCAATTTCTGAGGATTGTGCGTGCAGACGTCACATGTATGGCCCCTGGTTTATGGCCCTACGTGTGACGTCCCACACACACTGCAACAGCCAAGCTGAAGCTTTTGTATAGGAGCCGATGTACGAGTCGCCAGAGGGCAGGAAATCCCACATTTAGAATACTGCAACATGGAAGAGAAAGGACATCTATGGTTATGGTAAGATTTTACGCAATTATTCTTTCCAACATAGGATGCAGAGTATGAGGGTCCTCAGAAGCTGATAGGTTTGGTGAACAAGATAAAGATCTATGCTGCATCAGATACAGGGAAAGAGAAGCCTGGGGAGATGTGAATGACTGAGGAGAGGTGTAAATTGTGAGGAGTGCAACAGCCATATGGTTTATGCAGGGTTAACAGTGTGCTGGTCACTTAAGCGATGCAACAAGCTCTGACTATCCCAGCTTATTAAGCATCAGCTTTATAGATCAGACAATCATCACTACAGTTAGGTAGTTGCTTCCCCTTTGCAGGTACAGTACCATTGAAGTTATCCCCTTTCTTTCCCTCTGGCCACCAGTCCATTTGTGTTGGGCACATGCTACTGTTAAGATTTGAGAATGAAGAGGTCAATCTTGTGTAGCAGTGGGACTAATGTCAGTAAACATTAGGAAAGCTTGGTATGTGAAATTTTCCCAGGCTGCCTAAGCTGCTTCCCTTCCCCATAAGGCATCACAGTACCATCTCTTTCCAGATCTTGTTTGAAATGCTTAGTGTAAGTGTCAAAATGGCCCAAGGCTGCCCTTTCTAAAATTATTGTGAAAAAAAATGTTTAAGTGAGGAAGTTGCTTATTTTCACGATTTAGAATTCCTGCTTGGTTTGGAATTTGGTGACATGTTTTTCACCTTTACTTTCCCATGCCCTATTGCACCTTTCTTTTGGTGTTCTGCTGAGCTGACTTTTTTCTTTTTGCTGCTACTGTTGTATTGTGCATGTGCGCCTCCGTTTGTTCCATTAAACATGGACTGTGTGGATTCAAGAAATGTGGTGGTTTGAAGAAAATCCCACCAAGAAAAACTTGACTCTTGTGTTTTACTGTGTGGGAGAAATCACAGCCCCCAGTGACTTGATTACAGCAAAACAAGTCAGCCTCAATAAATGTTGATGTAAATCATACTGTCAATTGTCAATTTCTTAATCACCTCTGTTATACTCTTATACTCCACCCATCAATTTATACCTTCAAGAATGGAGGTTCCAGAATGGAATGCAGGGTGTCAAGGTCCTCAGTGGCCGATAGGAAGTGCTAAAAATTAACCTAGTTTGAATGAAAAGTCGGATTGCCTTCAGTACAGGAGTTTCACCCTCTGAGAGTCAAGCCATCAATTTCTGCTTTGACTTTGCTTACCTTTTGGAGCTATGTGGGTGAATACAGTCTCTGTCCTTCTCAAATGTCAAAACCCCGCAAAAGTAGAAGATGGGATTCAAACTGTTCCGTAGTCTGTCTTGTGCTACTGACAAAAAGTTTTAGAGCCTAACATATTTTGAAGAAAAATGTGTTGCCAAATACCGAGCTTTACCCCAGCTTCTTGGAGAAGATGCTTTCTTCGAGTTTGACAAGTTTGCAGATGCCTTCTTGAAGGCGTAAACAAGATAATTTAATGTTCTCTTTCTTGTATTAAATGACTGCTTTACGTGCTTTTGCCTTGAATGTAGGCCTTCTAGGCTTATTTTGCCCAGACTGTGCTTGCCTTTAATGCTGGTCTCAGTGTTGTCAGCAGTGATCTTCCAGGCATTAATACCAGACATTGTTGATGTTAGGGGGACTGATTTTTGTATACATCACTTGGATGGTTTGCCATTGACTTTGCACTCTTGTTATCACGGTCTCTGTTGGTTGTAATGGACCTCTTGGCACCAGTTATAGGCTCTCCCATGATGCCATTGTGGCTTACCTTCTTTATGCTGATATTGGTGACAGTTTGCCTTTTCATTCATCACTGTGGTTTTCAGCTGTGAACCAGCAAGCTTTATTGCCTTCAGCGCAGAGTATGCAGACTTTCTTGCATTGGATGCCCTGACGCACTGTGCTGCTCCAGTGCTGGCATCAGTTATGGGTAAGTCTTTCTGAGCCCTTGGCACCTCCTCCAGTCATGCAATAGGACAGATGGACCAAAGGCTTCCTTCCTGCAGTGCATTTGCACAAAGTCCACAACCAGAAATTAGCCTTCTTTTTGGAGTTTCTCCACCTAATGGTTTGAAGGAAAATGCAAGTCGAAGCACATTTGTTTCTCTACAAGAGTCCTCAAACTTGTCTGAGGAGGATGGTGAACTTTCATCATATCTGCCCTTATGACCCCATATTTGACGAGAATTTGAAAAAGGTTGGGGGTGGCCCACTAACTTGTTTGTTCTCCCTTCAGCAGGTACTGTAGAAAGCCCTGTGGTCCACCTAAATTATCTTGGGTAGTTCTGTCTTAGTGGGCATGCCTTTTATAGCCACCATCATGGTAGCTGCAATACCCAAGAAACTGGCGTGGATCCTTTGGCCTGCTAAAATTTGGTACTTCTGATCCAAGACTCCTAAACTGGCATACC
The DNA here is from genome assembly GCF_019279795.1 of Protopterus annectens. Taxonomy (NCBI): domain Eukaryota; kingdom Metazoa; phylum Chordata; order Ceratodontiformes; family Protopteridae; genus Protopterus; species Protopterus annectens. The sequence goes on along the minus strand of NC_056741.1, from coordinate 19,125,863 downwards.
CTTCTTGCAGCAGTTGTCCTTAGATTTCTACCTTCCAGATTCATGCATTCTCTCCTCCAACCCCCCTGCCTGATATGTCCGTGTTCATATGACTGTCCGTGGCAATGGGACGTAATTGGCTCTTGTCCTCCATATATTTCTTGAGGGTCATAAATTACCTGTGACATGTGATTGACATCCAAGACCTGGTAGACTAGATGACCCAGTCGTTGGAGAGGTTACTGATTGGACAGTTTAAAAAAAATTGTCCTGATCAGCATCTGTGGTTTCTGTTTAAAGATTTACGAGGACAGTATATAGAGCCGAAGAAGTTATGGGCAAAGATGTAGGATTGAGCAATAGCTTGTTCACACCTGGCTCAGACTTGGATCAGTTTCACTAATCCCCTAAGGTATTGTACAAATTGCCTTTATTTCAGGGTGATAGAAGAAACCTGGAAAAGGGATGTTTGGAATAGATTAAAAGTCTTGCTTTCTTAGCTGTTGGGTTTCAACCATGCCATTGTTTTAAAAACAAAAAAAAAAGATTTCCACTCCAGATGTGAGAAGTTCCAAATGAATGAGTCTTAAACTCAAGGTAACTTCAGAAAGATCATTGTCTCACAGGGAGACATCTGTGCAACCGTGAGGCGAAAGCAGTCTAACTAGATAGAAGCAGTAAGAGGAACAGATGATGACACCCCCCTTCCAAAAAAAAAAATACTTGCCTGTCTTGCATTTGTCACAGTATGTATATCCGGATGCCCTTCCACACTTGCCAACCTTACCCATTCATTACATATCCCACCACCCCTGAAATATGCAGCAATAAGGAATATCACAAGTTTCTCTACAAAAGAGACATCCAAGAAGTCTATCCAGACCAAAAAAAGTCAGGATGTTCATCCATGTTCTCTGTACTCCCAAAGAAAATGGATCTATGGCCATATTGGATCTAGTAGGCTTAAATGCTTTAATATGAAATTTCCCAAATGATCACAAAGTGCAGAGGGTATCTTTTCCAGATATCACCCATTCGCTAGTAATTCAGGACACTTCTATTTGCCCTCAACTTATCCCTCAGAGTTCTTTGAATACATTTCCATAGTGTCAGCCAGCCAGAGACACCAGGGAGTCAAGATTGTTCTCTGCATAGATGACTGGTTGCTGGTTGTTGTAAGACTTGTTTTTGTGTGAATCTGCACTGGACATTTTTCATTTTCTGGCAATATCAGTTATCATGGAGAAGTCTCACTTGGATCCATCCCAGCTCTTTACCTTCATTGACTGCAGTCTGGGCACCTGACTGTGCAGAGTTTGCCTCCCCCTGGATCAAATCCAGTGTCTGCAGTGTCTGCTGCTGTCTCTACACCCATTCCTAAAGCGGTTCTCTTCCTTTCATCTTGGACGTGGAACACCAGGTTCTAATGGCAGTGGCTGTTCCAGAATGCTGCTTACAAGGTACTGTATTCGGAGGATGCTTCAGTGGGTTGCACAAAGTCAGGTCAAAAATGTCTGTTTTAAACCATATCTCAACCACAGACTTTCAGGAGCTTATGAAAAAGGTATTTGAAGTTGTGGATGCGTGTTACTTACCTTGTGATGGGCAGTCTTTCCAAAGTCCTATTCCTTTGACAGTCTCCACTGATGCATTTTGAAGGGCAAACCACATAAGGTGTCAGGATCCCTGCAGAGCTGAACTTTCACTTTATGCTAGAATATACAGGGAAAACGGCAGGTTTAGATGAGGTTACAGCAGATATGCTGAATATGCTGGGTGAGATAGAGGAGAAATGGGTCTTGAGAGTACTCCTAGCAATATGGAGAGAGGCATATTCCAGATGACTGGAGAATAAGCATACTTGTGCCAGTGTACAAGAATAAAGGGAACATCCACAACTGTGGGCAGTACAGAGGCATCAAACTCCTATCACATGGCATGAAAGTTCTGGAGAGGATTCATAGGTAGGTACTAGGCTATCTGCCCTAGGGCATTTATAGGCCTAGCCAGAATGTGTTGGCTTTCACCTCTCTTTTAGACTAGATTCCTGAGCCTCTGTCCAGCAGGGCCATAGAAGTGATCCCAGGAGCAAATTTATGATTTCCCATCCACTCATCAAGATTTCTCTTGAAGTGGGTCAGCGAGGGGCTCTGCCTAACATGGACTGTGATTCTATTCCTGAGCGTGGGAAGCCTTTGGGATATGAATCTATCCCTCCAGCATGTCCTATTTATTGTTGTGCTAAGGTTCAAGTCCCTGGAGCATGTAGCTCTAATGGATCTGGTTTTCTTGAGTTGGAGCATGTCCAACAATTCCGGGTTAGACATGGCCTTGTATGTCAGGCAGAGATCACCTTTGAGTAGGCGGTAAGCAACTCAGAGCTGGAGTTTCTTTAGTCGAGCTGCATAGGGCATCTGTTTGAGGCCCACGATCCTCTTGGTGAGGTATTTTTGAGGTCTCTCCAGCTGTTGCAGGTGTTTGGTGAGGTACATCCCAAATGGGGCATTGTACTCCATTATGGGCCTGATGAGTAGAGGGGCACAATGACCTCTCTAGATCTAGATGTGAATCCTTTTGTGACTAGGTGGGCTGTATAGAAGGTTTTTCTAACCACTTTGGCAGTTGTCAAAGGAGAGGTTACTATCTACTTGGGTCACCAGATCCCTGATTATTTCTTCCATAATTAGTGGATTACCTCCTATATGATAGTTTGTGGGCACTTTGATTTTCCCAATGGGGATGACTATGCATTTTTTTGCATTTAGCTTGAGGCCATGGTTCTGACACCAGGTATCGGTCTCCGTAAGGCCCTTCTGGAAGATGCTTGTGTCAACTGGAGAGTCGATTATGGCTCCCAGTTTGCAATCATCTGCGAACTTGGTCAGCCACAGTCCTCCCGTGTTTGCCTGTACCTCAGAGAAGTATATTCTGAACAAGAGGGGTCCCAGGACTGATCCCTGTGGGACACCACTTGTAACTGGTTTAGATTCAGACATGGCACCCACGACTCTGACCATGTGAGTTCTATCCCTGAGCCAGTTTGCAACCCATTTTGTGACATATGGGTTGATATTTAAGCTGGTAAGCTTATTTATGAGACCAGAGTGGGGTATTGTGTCAAAGGCCTTTGCGAGGTCTAGGTAGTCTGTGTTGTACTACCTTTCCCTCATCTAAGGCTTTGGTAACCGTTTCGAAGAAGTCAGCTAGGTTTAAGAGGCAAGATCTACCCTTAACAAAGCCGAATTGGGTGAGGTCCAGTGTTTGGAGGTTTCCAATGTGTTTGAGATGCATGATGATGCGCTCCATAGCTTTGCAGACCAGGTTAGTCGGGCTTATAGGGCGATAGTTCCCTGGATCCGTTGTGGCGCCACCTTTGTGGAGCAGGATCACTGTTGCTGTACACCATTCTTTGGGTACATAGCCTGTGGTAAGGCTGAGTTGGAACAGTGAATTCATGTGAGGGTTTCGTTTGTTTTGGAGCTCGTGTAAGACGCAGCCCGGGATACCATCTGCTCCCATTGATGCTGTTTTTTTACTTTGGAGAGGGCTGCTTTCACCTGTGTCTGTGATGTCTGGGGGACTGCATTCTTCTGGGATAGACACAGGCCCTTTTTGTGTGGGGGGGGGGGGAGTTTGCACTGAACCTGTCCACCAGATTGTTGGCAATGTCTGTGGGTTCAGTGTATTTTGTGCCATTTTGCACCAGCTCAGAGCAGATCTGCGAGCTGCCACTCAGATTTTTGACGTAGCTAAAGAATGCCTTGTGATTATCTTTAGAGTCTTTGGCAATTTTTCTTTCGAAGCTGGCCTTTGATGATTTTATGAGGGATCGAAGTTTCTTGCTAGTACTGATCAAGGATGCCTTCCCTTTTTGGGATTTTGCCTTGTCATGTAATAGTTTCCTTCTGTTGTATAGCTTATTTATGGCCGGGGTCCACCAGACTGGTGGTCTGTTCTTGGAAGAGTGAGTCTTGATTTTACTTGGGATGGCACAATCCATGCATTCCTGTAGGTGCTCAGTGTGCATTTGTAAAGGATTCTGCGGTTTGGGTAGCATTTTCCATTAGCCCGGGGGCTTTGAAACTTTCCACCGCAGTCTTGGAGTGTGAAGTTTGCTTTTGAGAAATTTTTTACAATGGTTTCCTTGGCTGGGGGTGGGGTCGGGATGTGGATATCCATTGAGATAAGTTTATGGTCTGATCTTCCCAATAAGGATTTTACCTCTGGTGTGGAACATTGAGCCCCCATGTTGGTGATGACAAAGTCCAATATGTTGCCCCTTCTTGTGGGAGTGTTGACCAGTTGTTCCATGGCATTTGAATTTATAAACTCCAGGAACAGTTGGGCAAAAGAGTTGGAACTTGAGTAGTTTTCCCAGTCAATGTTTGGGTAGTTGAAATCCCCCAATATTATGGTGTTTGGTGAGATCTTCATATTTCCAGTGTTCTCAGGAATGCCGCATGGGGATCCTGAGACAAGGTGGGTGATCTGTAGCAGGCTATGAACTGAAAAGCAACTGAAAAGCAGTTTTACCCACTGTTTAGTTGCACATGGATGGTCTCTAGTGCCTCATGCAGTGCCACTAAACTGGAGGTGTGGGTATCCTTGATGAAAATGGATACTCCCCCCGCCTTTAGTATTCCTGTCCGAGTTCTGGGGCCGAAAGTAATGGTATGAGTTGAATCCTGGTAGTGCTGGGGTGCTCTCTGGAGCCTTGAACCAGGTTTCTGTTACTGCACAGTTATCGATTTTCTCCATACTGAGGAGTGCCTCGAGTGCGTGCATCTTGAGGTTTAGACTTCTGGCGTTGAGTAGTATTACCCTTAGTTTTTTGTTTCTGGTATTGTCTATGGAGGTGGGTTTGTCTTTTGAGCATTGCCTAAAGGCACTATGGGGGTGGCAATAGCCTTAGCCAGTATTCGAAAGCCTAAGGGTGACTGGTGCAAGCTGTCCCTGGCAAAGCAACATGGCTTGTCTAGCATGTCAACCCATGCTGACAGACACTGGATTCCCTTTGACACCAATAGCTTGGCCAATAGCTTGTCTGTCTGCCTGGGATGACATGCTGGACAAGCCACGCTGCTTCGCAAGGGACGGCTTGCACTTGTCACCCCTGGGATTCCGGATTTTGGCAAAGGCTCTTGCCACCCCCATAGTGCCTTTTTTAGGCAAGGCTCAAATTCTAAACCTACCACCCTAGAACAAAACAAAGAAAAAAAACGAAGGGTAATGCTGCTCAATGCCAGAAGTCTCAACCTCAAGATGCATGCACTCGAGGCCCTTCTCAGTATGGAGAACATCGATGTCTGTGCTGTGACAGAAACCTGGTTCAAGGCTCCAGAGAGCACCCCAGCACTATCAGGTTTTACCTCATATCATGCATTCCGGCCACAAAACCCGGACAATACCAAGAAAGGAGGAGGGGTATCCATATTCATCAAGGACACCCACACCTCAAGATTGGTGGCATCGCACGATGCATCGGAAACCATCCAGGTGCAATTAACCATAGGCAAGACTGCTATGCAAATTGTAGCTTACAGCCCACCCTCGCAAACTCAGGAACCTCACATGGCCTTCCTGAAAACACTGGAGGGGATAAATGTATCTGTGAACACAGTCATACTAGGTGACTTCAACTACCCTAATATAGACTGGGAACACTACTCAAGCCCAAACACTCTAGCCCAAAAGTTCCTGGAATTCATAAACTCAAATGCCATGGAACAACTAGTCACCATCCCCACAAGAGGAGAGGACATACTTGATCTCATCATCACGAACATGGGAGCACAATGTTCAACGCCAGAAGTATACCCCTCACTGGTGAGATCTGATCACAAACTAATCTCGCTGGAGGTCCTCATCCCGCCCCCACCCGAAATGAAAAAGACCACAGTAAAGAACTTCTCGAAAGCCGACTTCACACTTCTAAAGACTAGTGTGGTCTCCTTTAAGGCCCCTGAGCCGGCGGTTAACATTACTCAAACCGCTGAATCACTTACAAATGCCTTCTACCAGCACCTGCAGGGCTGCATGGATCAGGCAATCCCAAGCAAAACAAAGACTCTTTGTACCAAAGGCAAGCGTCCAGTCTGGTGGACCCCAGCCATAAACAAACTCTACAATAAAAGGAGAAAGCTACTACAAGATAGAGCAAAATCCTTAAAAGGTAAGACACCGCTGATCACTATAAGTAAAAAGCTAAGAGCTCTCAAAATCATCCAAAGCTAATTTTGAGAAAAAAGTAGCTAAGGACTCTAAAGACAACCATAAAGCATTCTTTAGCTAGGTCAGAAACCTAGGAGGAAACTCCCAGATATGCTCAGAATTAGTTCAAAATGATGTGAAGATTACTGATCCTACAGACATTGCCAACATACTGGCTGACAGGTTCAGTGCAAACTTCTCCCCACCCTCCCCGCCTAAAGAGATATCTATACCAAATGATTGTAGCCCCCCAAACATCTCAAACGCTCAGGTGAGAACTGCTCTCTCCAAGGCAAAGAACACAGCATCCATGGGACCTGATGGTGTCCCCGACTGTGTGCTCCATGAACTCAACGAGGAATTAAACCCACAGTTAGGACAGCTGTTTAATCTTAGTCTCACCTCCGGATACGTACCCAGGGAGTGGCGCCCAGCGACTGTGGTCCCACTCCACAAAGGCGGTGCCTCCACCGACCCTGGAAATTACCGTCCCATTAGCTTGACAAGCCTGATCTGCAAAGCCATGGAAAGGATCATAATGGTTCTCATAAATAAAGACATAGGGAATTTGCAGACTTTGGATCCAACCCAGTTTGGCTTTGTCAAAGGCAGATCATGGCTTTTAAACTTGGTTGACTTTTTTGAAACAGTCACCAAGGCCATTGACGAGGGAAAGGCAGTCCATACAGCCTACCTAGACCTGGCGAAGGCTTTCGATACAATACCCCACTCGGGTATCATTGAAAAACTCATCAACTTAAATGTAAACCCATACATTACAAGATGGGTTGCAAACTGGCTGAGTGACAGAACCCACAGGGTCAGAGTTGCTGGCGCCATGTCAGACTCAAAGCCTGTCACAAGTGGTGTCCCACAGGGCTCAGTCCTGGGCCCACTCTTGTTTGGCATCTACTTTTCTGAAGTACAAGCAAACACAGGAGGGTTATGGCTGACAAAGTTCGCAGTTGACTGCAAACTGGGCGCCGTAGTTGAGAACACATCCGACACAGATATCCTTCAGAAGGGTCTCACAGAAACGGATAACTGGTGCCAGAGCCATGGCCTCAAGTTAAATGCCAAGAAATGGATAGTCATACCCTTCGGGAAAAATAAGGTTGCCCCTAGCTACCATATAGGTGGCAATCCCCTGAACACAGAAGAAGTTATTAGGGACCTGGGAACCCAGGTTGACAGTAGCCTGTCATTCGACACTCATTGCTAAAGTAGTTAGGAAGACCTTCTACATTGCCCACCTTATCATGAAGGGATTCACATCTAGATCAAGGGAAGTCATAGTCTCCCTATACTCATCACTCATCAGACCAATGATAGAGTACAATGCCCCATTCGGAATGTATCTGACCCGACACTTGCAGCAGCTGGAGAGGCCACAAAAGTTTCTCACCAAAAGGATAAAGGGTCTCAAAAATCTGTCTTATGCTGCACGACTGAAAGAACTCCAGTTATATTCAGTTGCGCAGCTTACTCAGAGGTGACCTATGCCTGACATACAAGGCCATGTCAAACCCAGATTTGATGAATATGCTTCATCTCAAAAAATCTAGATCCCTCAGAGCCACAAGGGCGGGTGACTTAAACCTCAACACGGTTATTAATAGGACGTGCTGGAGGGATAGATTCATCACCCAAGGACTCCCTATGCTGTGGAACAAAATCCCGGTTTATGTGAGGCAGAGCACCTCGCTGGCCTTGTTCAAGAGGAATCTTGACCAATGGATGGGAGATCGCAGATACACCCCAGGGGTTACCTCAGTGTCACTGCTCGACAGAGGCACAGCTAAATAATGGGCATAGTTTCTCCAAACTAAGGGGTGGTGTAAGCCACAAAACTATGGCTAGGCTTATAAATGCCCTCGGGCAGATAGCCTAGTATGAACCTATGATCATTGTCTTTATACTGCGGCATTCTTGGTGAGGGCAATATGCTTCTCAGGGTCAGGGTCATACCGGCCTGGGCTACATGATCAGAGAGCTCCTCTGTCTCTCTTCATGTAGTCCAGGGAGGGTACGTCTTAGGTCATTCACACCAACATGGACAATGACAGTCATATTTGTACCTGCTGTGGAGTGACCTGAGTGCCTGTGTTATGTGGCGGATCCTGGCTCCCGACAAGCAGCTTACAGTGACCCTCTCCTTAAGTATGGTGAGTGGGACGTCAGTGTGCCTGACAATAGTCTCCAATTACTAGTGTATTAGGTATGTTTAGCCTTAGGGGCTGCGACTGTGTGGCACACTGACTTCGTGAAGTATGTGATCCGTGTAAGTTGTGGGGTAGCGGTTGCTTGGGTGTCTGCTTTGGAGGTCTCTGCTGCTTTGGCAGATTTTTATTTAGAGCCTCAGAGTGTGTTTTTGTGAGTTTGTGTCTTGTTTGCTGGTGTGTTTGGTCTGTGTGAGACTGTGTGGTGCGAGTGGTTTCCTTTTCCTCCTGACTATGCCAGTCCTGGGTTGAGAGAGCTCTGCCTCCAGTTTTACTGTATAGTTGCATCTCTCACAAATATTTGAGTTTGTTGGAAGAAGGAGAGGGCTGTCTGTGTACATAAGGCAATTGTAACATTGCCTCAAGATTCCCAGATTGACCAGCTGGACTGGAGAGTATACCTGAAACTGCGCTTTGGACATGCCTGGATAGTTTAAAGAACTGGTTTATTGACTGGAATGGACGAATAGGGAACCTTGTACTTCTGGATAGTATAAGGGGGTGTAGTGCTAAAGTTTGTTAGTGCTTACTGAGAAATTTGAGCAAGTGCTGGGCTGTAGAATGAAGGCTGAGTGCTTACTTTGAATGTTTGACTAATTCTAAAGGAAAAATTGAAGAGCAGACTTTGTGGAGCTGGGAATTGTTAAAAACTGCTTAAACGGTGCTGCGCTACGTTGCGCGATGCACAAAATTGCGCTAAAGCAGGTTTTAAGGCAGGGAGTTTGAAAGAGGAAATGGCCCAAAACGGCCAATAAGCAACTAGTTACTGGGCTGAGACCACTCCTCCAGGGACAGATATGCTGCTTAGAGCTCCCCACTCTCACTGTAGAACAAAGAAGCTTCCACTTATCCAAGTAAGGATATGGGCAACACATGAACTATGACACAGCCTAGAATTCAGCAATACCTGAAAACTGGACTATTCTAGCTCAGAAAAGGCAGGAAACCAGGATATTTTATATATTTTTTTTCACTTAAACACAGAAGCTAGGCACAGGAATACAGTAAATACTTTAGATCGGCTAGCGCATTTGAGTGTGTAGCCTACAACAATTAAGCAAGGCAAAAACAACATTTAAAGTGCAAAACACAAAAAAATGCAGAGAAACAAACTGCAAAACTCAGATAGTTAGAAAACTCACTTTTCGGCGAGACTAAACAGTCGCTGGTAGGAAAGCAGAAAAAAAAAATACTTGTTAAAGTCCCTCTTTCGCTCACTGCTGCTTGTAGCACTCTGCAGGACACCACAAGGAGCTGTGCTGAGTCTGTTACCAGGATGATTGATAAATGGATACGCAGAGTAGTAGAACGTAAGATGGGAGATGAGCAGTTCGGATTCAGGTCAGGATGCAGCACAAGTGACCCGATGTTTGCAGTGAGACAGATACTTGAAGAAGCTAGAGATGGGAGAGAGTCCAACTGGGCATTCCTAGACTGGGAGAAAGCATGTGACAAGGTCTCAAAAAAAGCTGATCCGGGAAATACTGCAGTGGTTTGAAGTCCCAGACACATTGGTAGAATTTAGTGCAGGCTATGTGCAAGGACCCAATGACAAGTATGAACAGTGTTTGGCCTCACAGAGGGGTTTCCAGTGGGAGTGGATGTACATCAGGGTTAATCTCTGAGCCCACTGTTATACTGGTGGACTACATTAGCAAACAGGTTGGAGGGGACAGATCAACAAAGTTGCTGTATGCAGATGTGGCATTACAGGCAGACTCCTTCAGCAAAGTATAGCAGAATGGAATGCAAAACTGAATAAGACTATGGTAATGACAGTAAATTGGGGAAATCAGAAGCTGAGAAGAGAGAGAGCGAAGGGAAGATAGTGGAACAGGTAAACAGCTTCGAGTATCTGGGAGGGGTGGTTGAGGAGAAGTCTAAATGAAGAGGTCAAAGCTAGAATTAGAGGGACTGCAGCCAACTGGCATAGTGTCAGGTGTAATCTATGACAAAAGAATGCCAAAGATGCTGAAAAGTAAAGGTATACAAGACAGTGGTGTGATCAGTACTATTGTATGGTACATAAACCTGGGCAGTAAACGCAGAACAGTTGAAGTTAGAGGTGATGGAAGTGAAGTGCCTGAGAAGGGTGGTAGGATGCACACTGTAGGACAGATGAAGAAATAAGGACATAAGAGCAGAAGCTAAAATAGCTCCAATTACAGAAAAGATCAAAGAGAACAGATAACAGTGGTTTGGACAAATCTGGTGAGGAGGATTTGGGACAGACATGAAGAAGGTAAGAGGAAGCGAGGACGTCCAGCAAAGAGATGGATGGATTGTGTGAAAGAAGATCTGCGACAGCCAGGCAGGAGTGTGGCACTGAATCGAGAGAGTTGGTGACAGTTAACACGATACCCTGAACCCATATAGTAAGGGGGGTGGGGGGGGCCCTAGTTGGCTTTTACCAAATAATGTAAAACAAAACCAGACAACATAAAACTAAAATAAGTGGGGGGCTATGCCCCCCCCCCAAAAACTATATATATTAACAGCAGGATCGCACTACAGTGGGGAAAAGGACATATACCTTTGATTTGCCTTATTGTACTAGTCAGTGAAGTGATACGTACATATATATATATATATATATATATATATATATATATATATATATATATATATATATATATATATATATATATATAGATTATAAGTTGTCCGTGCTCCTTCCCACCCTCCTCATTTTCTCTAAGGAGAATCATGTAGAAACCAGGTGACACAAGCCCAGTGTCATTCTAATAGTAGCCTCATTTTGACTGACATGCCTGGGTTCTCTCTCTAATGCCTTGCCTGTTTGACCAACCACTCCATTGGTATCTACTCAGGATCCCCTGTATATCTAGTCTGTCAGGCTGGCCTTATCAGACAGTCATTTGACTAGCAACTTGGTTTCTGAGTTTCTGTCTTTCAGAGTTGGTGCATCACTGCTTTGCATAAAGGTATGAAAAGGTGAGTGTACTTTGCTGTCTGTATAACCTGTAAATGTCCACATTCCCTTTCATTCCCATTGCCATCTCTTCTGGAATATCTGGCCCAAATTTTGATTCTGGTTTAGTTATTCTTCCATGAGTCTGAGAAAAGGTTACCCTCTGTTGCAAGGTATATGTAGAAGGCTGGAAACGTTTAGTTCACATATGGCAGTTTCTTCATGTCTTATTTAGAGGTATCTGGTTCTTTCTAGAAATGTATGATCCCCTTTATTTTTTAGCAGAGGGGTATCCCTGACACTGAAGTCTTTTCAGAGTTGGCTGGCTGGATTTTAAACATTTAATGCTGCTGAGCCAACTTAAGGTTCTGAATAAGAGGTTGGATGAGGGCTGTGGTTTACTCAACACTGGCTTGGAGGAACTGTTTTAGTTTTGGTGTTCCTATCAATAGTGGAAAGAATCTGCTTGGTCAGTCATTGGGCTTCTGCAAGCAGGAATCCCAAGAGTATGTACTGCCACAGTGAATCCACCCGAGCATCTTTTACAGAAAATTTCTAACACAACTGGACTTCAAGACCCCTGGATCGAAGGGCAACAGTTATACAGAGACACTTGACCAGGCTCTGGCATCCAGAAAAAGTTGCATCTGTCCTAAAAGACCAGGGACACCTAGCTGCTCCTCTTAGCAGAAATTCTATTACAGGGAAGAATAGAAATGCTTTCCTTTTGGCCAGAAGGCCAAAGGGGATTTACTCATTTCTTGTCCAAAGAAAAGATGGACCCAGGAGACCCATTAGACTCACCAAGGCAAAGCAAATTGAAAATTCCAGACTTCGGAATGTTGGCCTTACAGGCCCACTTCTCCTAGACCCCCAGGCTCTTCTGGTGGTAATTGATTTCAAGGAAGCATACCTCCACATTGTTTTACCTGAGGTTTGTGGCAGGGAGGTTCCTCAACATTACAGTCATACTTCCTTGCCCTTTAGCTTATCTACTGCACCCCGAGTTTTTACAAGATGTCTGGCATTGTCGCACTGTAGGACCATTGATTGATTTAATTACAAACTCAGAAGCAAAGTCCATTGTGGAGTACTTGTTAGACTGCCACAACAGACTGGATTTCTCCCTGAGCAAGCAGAAGTTTATACCCAAGCAGACAGTGGTCTTGAAAGTTGTTCTGTATGCCAAAGCCTACCTAACAAGAAGTGGAGTCCCTTGTATTCTTGATTGCATGGCATCTGACATACTGATAAATTACCCCACAAAACTAGTTCTATTCCTGGGAGAAAAGTGGCCCTGGCGCAGGACCTGAACTTCGTATTTGAGTGACCTTACCAGCACCTCTAAAAATTTCTTTCTTGTAAAGCTGCTTTCCTCAGTGTCACCTTTTCTAGTATAGTCTTGTAATTCCAGACCCTTATTTGCAAAGAACTGCTTTTGCAGTTCATAAAATTGGGGGGGGGGGGGTTCATCCTGTGCACTAACCCTTCTTCAGTGTTATGTTATTACAGAAGTAGCCCTGAACAAAGTAGCTCATCTCCCCGTTTTCTTCTGTAATCCACAAAAAAGGACTAGGGGGTCCCTATTTGTACGTACAGTTTATGCTACCATTGTAGAACTGAAATTCCCTAGAAAATCAGACCTGGTAATCTTTGCAGAAAACTAACAAGGATTACCCATGACAAAACCATTAGAAAATTACTAGTACAGTGCATCATCATTTGCCAATAAGACTTGTGCCAGGGTCTGTTGGGGAAAAAAATCAGTCCGTGCTGCATAAGAGGGTAGCTGCTACTACCTTTCTGAAGTGAGGTGGTGTCTAGGACATTCTAGAAGTACTCACGTGATCCTCTGTTCGCATTTTCTCAAAGCATTACAGACTAGTTTGCATCTTCTCAAAGCATTACAGACTAGGTGTGATATCAAGGGCTGAAATGGTCAGCTTTGGACATCATTAGTGACAAATGTAACAGTGAGACATTAACATTGTAATTACATGTAGGTGACTCACCATAATTTGTTGATTGTGTTCACTGTTGCAGTCTCTACACTCTATCCCCTCTACCACAATGAGACTGTGAGGGAAGGGTGGTGGGCACACATGCACTACTTCCTCCTTCAGACTTGTACAATTCCTCCTGTTATCCTTGTTCAAGTTCCCTATGGAAGACTTGTTTTCCATATCACAGACTTGCATCCTTGTGTTAATCCTTTCTTGTTGCCACTGATGTGAACATGGCTCTGACCTGCCTAGCAGGCAGGAAAGCACCAAAGTTGGTAAGTGTAGATTTCAAAATGTTCAATGTGGGAAAAAAGATTTCACCTAAATACTAGGTGCTAGAAGACATCCAAAGGAAGGGATGATCAGCCTTGCGAAGGGTGTTCCTCTCTGAAAGTCAGTCCCAACATCTGACTCTGCAGCAGTGGAGCTACCTGTAACAATAACTGCAACAGTGGCCACACTGTTAACATGTACAGTTATGGTAAGTTGTCTACACAGATGTGCAGCTGTTGGGATTAGTGTACTTCAGTTAAAAAGGAAACCTTGCTCCACAGCCAGAAACCTTTTTTGTAGAGTATGTGAAGTTTCTGTTCATGAGCAGTTGTCTGCCCCTTCTGTGCTCCCTTCATTGAGGCTTTTTTTATTGGCTTATATGTAGTTATTACGCTTGCATTCTATGGAGATCATTAAGGAGCCTAGCCCCTAGATTCCCAGTTGCTGCCAAACACTGTCTTTGTGTAGGACTTGCACTGGGTCACTCAGTAGGCAAATGAAAGCAAGGGAATTGTACCCTGTACCTCAGGACCTAAAGCTCAGTCTTCACTGTTGCATAAACTGCAAGACTTTTCCAGGAGCTCTATGAAACGTAACTAAAGTGCTATGAGATGAGAGAAACTGTAGTTATGTATTCAACATAATGCTAGATCCTTTCATCTCACGTCATGCAAACCCATAGTGCTCTAGCCTTAAACTCCTTCAATTTCTTTCCCTTCCATTATGCACCTGTAGTTGAAGCAACGTCAGATTGCTTGCTGCCAGTAAGTGGAGAGGTCTTGTATTAATACTACTGGAGAAGAGTACTAGCTGCCTTTCAGGTCCTTCAGTAATGACCATTTGGAAGGGGGATGGTGGGATGTTGCATCAGACACATGTGAATGAAAGGACCCAGCATTGCTATAAGAATGTAACTGTATCCAATCTGCCTGATCTGACTGGATGGGTTAAAAGCCTTAGCTGCAAAGTACCTGGGTGATATGATAGGAGACCCTTGAGGACAGTGGCTGCAAACGAAGTCCTAGACCTAAAAGTAGTGTCCAGTTTGTAATGCTTGGCAAGGGTGCATGAAATAGACCAGGTTGCCACAGCACTAATTTCAACAATTTTCAAATTTCTGAAGGAAATTGTAGAAGTGGTAACAGCTCTCTCAGAATGAGCTTTACGTCCATTTGGCAGTGGACTGTTAGCTGAAATGTCGAAGGAAATGTACTCGGTCGCCTACATAGTTACTTTCAAAACCTTAAAACAAAGTCTGTCTGTAGCAAAGACACAGATAGCTGAAAGACCTTCCTAAAGGGTTTAGTTCTTAAAGTCTTACTTTCCTGTGAACATTCATTGTGTGGTGAATGCATTCCCCTTTGGTTTGAGTGATTTAGGAGAATACTGGTAGGTGTATAGAATGGTTTACTTTTGTTTTAGATGCCACCTTGAAGACAGGATAGATTTGTTCATAGCAAAACTCTAAAGTGGAAGTAAGTGTCTGCAATTCTGATACCATTGCAGTTCTTGCTGTAAGAAAGCCTTCTAGGAGGGAAACATTAGCAAGTGGAAGATAGTGGTCCAAACGAATATTTTGTTATTGCTTCCAGCACACCATTAAGGTTCTTGGGGGTATCCTTTTTCTGATTGGAGGACAGAGAAGAAACGGTCTGTGGGAAGTCCAGGAACTGGAGTCATGTCATGAAAACTGGAGATTGCAGCAAGCTGCACTTCAGTGGTACAAAAACTTAAAGCCTGAGTTAAATGTGCAAGTAATTGATTCATAGCAATAAAAAAAAAAATTACAGGTGATTAACTTGGGATTGTGTGACAGGACCCAGACTGGTAACAGTGTAGATAATTTTTGAGATCCAGGAACCAGGGATGCTCCCTGTTAAGCACTTGGCAGGGGGGAATTTAAATTTGCCTGGGCCAGTAAGTAGCAATGAGGATTGCTGTGGCTTTATCTGATGGCTTTCACCTGAAATCTGAGTATTAGGGCAAGGGGAGAAATGTGTAGAGGAGGCCAGAGGGCCACTATCCGGCTAGAGCATCTCTTGGGGGTGGGGCATCTGGAGGGTTCAAGGCAAAAACATTACTGTGCTTTGTGTTGGCTGGGGAAACTGGTTGCTGCAGGGATGGCTCCACTGGGTGAATATCTGTTGCAACTGGATTGATGCCATGTGTCAGCAAAGACAGTTGCTCCTTCTGGGAATGTGCTTTCCTATCGGGAAGTAATGTGGAGCAATTGACCATTGCTACACACTCGTGGCTTCTTGGTGCAAGGGTTCCTCCCTGCTTGTTGATGTACCATCTCACTGTCATGTTGCTGGTTTGGATAGAAATCACTCCTGGAGGAAAGTTCTGCAGCTCATGTAACACAAGCAAAAATGCTGTTATCTTCATATTGATGTAAAGATTTAGTCTCTTAATTCCAAGTACCTTGGACCATCCTCTGCCAATGCCCCCAGAGAAGGCATCCATAGTGACTACCACTCTGGAGGACCTGTATAACCAAAGATGTTATGTAGTCCTATTTCGCCTCCATTATTACGTGTGGGTTTGGAGCCGGTCCTCTGCTCACACTCTGCCGCTTTTAGAAAGCCTAAAAACTTCTGATTGGCTCATAGCTAGGAGGTATCCCATGGTGCATGAGCACACTCCCCAGATCTTGTTTGCCGCATCTTCAGTCGGAAGCTTTCTTGATTGGCTGTGGCTAAGTGAAACAATTTTTTATTACTATTATTCCTTTTTCAGGAATTTATTGCTTATAGACAATTCTTCTTTCATAGCTTATTACTGAAGTAATTTTGTGACTTCCTGTGTGTGACTTCTACCGGATTTCCTGTGTTACTTCTACCGGATTTGACTTGGTTTTCGTATTTTTGTGTTTCTTGGCCCGTTGCTGTGTGGTATCCCGCGAGTGTCTATTTTTTGCTTTGACTAGACCATTTAAGTTAGAGGTTCTAGTTTCGTCCCCTTTTGTTCTTCACTAGGTCCGTTTAAGTTAGAGGACCTAGTTCTCCCCCTTCTCTTTTCTTAGAGTGTGTAGGGCTAGATTGTTTAAGTTAGAGGATCTAGTTCCTCTCTTGTGTGTGTTGTTTTTTCTTGGCTGTCAGTATGTCTAAAGAACACAAACAGTCAGGCTTTAAGAAGTGCGTTAAGTGTTCACAAAAAATGTCCATCACTGATGGACATAGCGTTTGTGTACATTGCTTAGGGGCCATACACCTGCAAGAAACCTGCCTTTTCTGCCATTCTTTTAGCCCTAGAGTGCTCCAGGAACGGAAGAATAAACTTATCTTAAAAGGTCTATTGAAACCTTCCTTCGAAGATCTAGCCAGTTCCTCCTCCTCTCCTAAATCGCAGTCTTCTAGGAAGGATAAGTGTAAATTTTCAAAACGGCCTTCTCCGGCTCCAACTTCTGCATCTGAACCACCACAGAAGTTACACAAAGCGGAGTTGGTGTCTTTCTCTTTGGCTCCACAGTCTTTGGAGCTGATTGAGATTTAGGACATAGACCCTGCAGTATTGGTAGCAAGTGTTTCAGTGCAGATTACTAGCAGCCCTCTTCGGAGCCGGTCAGCAGATATTCCACCAGTCACCCCTAACTTTAAATCACCGTTACAACAGAGAACAAGGTCACCCATGCTGTCCTCCAGGAGTCTTATCTGAAGAAGACCTAGAGAGAATGGTGCTCAGACTCCTCTAGTCGTCTGCCTTGCCAAAATTTTTATTGGCTCCGACCCACTCGGTCTTGGAGCAGACTCCTTCTACCTGTCTTGCTGTGATTCCTTCTCCAACCCAGATTGGGCCTTCGGAGCCTATATTGCCAGTACCGACTACAGTGTACTCTTCTGTTCCAGCACCATGTGTGGTTGTCTCAGAGCAGAGTTCCACTCCAACACTCTCGGTGCCGTCTGAAGTGTCTAGGGTCTGAAGTTCCTCTGTCGGCCCCAATGGGGGATACTTGGAACCGAACATCGGTGCTGAGTCTCCCTCTTGGTGCGTCGGGCCGAGTGAGCTCAGACCCTACATCGTTCTCCGAGTCTATCCTTCTGGATCAGTCAGCACTGCCTGTTTCTTCAGAACCGAGGCGTTCTTTGGAGCCAAAGGAATCTGTCTTCGTGAAGATGAGGAGCATGCTGGATAGCACATCCGCCCCACATAGAAGTACCGATGCTATACTCCCTCAAGCGCCGGCTCGACTAGTCTCAGCATCTTCTCTTCCCCCGGATGGCAGACACCCACAGCCTCAGGACCCCCACTTGGGTGGCCCCCCAATCTCCCAAGACCTCCCCAGAGAACCCCGCTGAGGAGCCCCCCTCGTAAGAGATCATGTAAGAGGAAGCACGTAGACTCCCCTGACGAGTCTCTCACATCTGACACTGACCTTGAGTCAGAGGGGTCCCCTAAGTCGTCCTCTGTCTCTTTTGCAGACATTTTGGAAATCCTCAGGCAGAGGCGCGGCTGGCCCACTTAACCCAATCTGATGAGAAGTCAGTGTACCTGAAGGCTTTCAGGTCTCAACCCTCAGCTTCATGGGTGTCTCCCCCATTTGACGAGTTATTGGATCTTGAGTCAGAAGGCATGGCAGACTCCTGATGCCATGGAACCGGCCCACAGGAGACCAAACAAGTTTCTTTCCACCCCTAAAGGCAAAGAATTTTTATTCAAGGGCTTGCCTGTAGATGCCATGGTGCTGGCGGCGGCCCAGTAAGAAGGAGCTAGCAGGGACTACTTCTAGCCATCCGCCCAATAAGGAATCCCGAATGATGGATAGATACAGGAAGCGTATCTTTTCAGCTGCCTTTACACTCCAATCACTGAATTATCTATCACACTTTGCGAGACTTCAGAGAGGTCTCCTGAAGGAGTTAGGAGGTGCTCTTCAAGGTACGTCTACTGAAGGAGTCCCATCTACAGTATCTACTCAGTTGGCTACCTTAACATCCATTGTTAACTCCTCCATGAGGCTGATCTGATAAGCAGCTGATGGTGCGAGTAGGGCAGCCGGTTCAGGAGTCCCCTTAAGGAGGCACTCCTGGCTGCGCCTATGCAATTTTGCTGAACGTTTCAAGTCTACATTCACCAATCCTCCCATTGAAGGATCATCTGTTTTTGGACCCAAGGTGAAAGATACCCTCACCAGGTGTGAACAGGAAGGAAAGACTCTCTCTGCCGTGGGAGTCCGTTTTACCGATGTTCGTGTTTCACTGTTGCAGTCATTACTCTAGGGTTATCCTGCTGGCAGGCTACCCGCAGTCGGCCAGAATTCCAAAGTCTAGGTCTGGCGTTGGTTGCTATCGCCTCCTCCCTGACGTCAGTGCACCAGGGGTATAAAAGATGCAACCGACGCCATTTTCTTCAGTCTTTCTTGCCGTGCGGTGCCCGAAGCAAAAGCAGTTAGCAAGTGCCGGTCAGCCGACTCCTGAGATTTTCACAGACTAATTTCAGATCCGAAGTCTTCAATAAAGCTAAGTACCCCGTTGGGGTAACTTTTCTTGCTCCAGACCGATGTCAGAAAAAGTTAACAATTGTATTTCTTGTGGGAAGCAAATACCTCATAAGGATTTTCATTCTTACTGTATTCCTTGCCTAGGCCCTGATCATAATGTTGCTAGCTGTTGGTTTTGTGCTAGATTCAACCAACGCACTATTAAGCATCTGTTTGATTTTGTTTTTCATTACTTTGGCCGAAAATTCAATTATATAATGCCGTCGGAACAGCTGACGACTGGAGTTTCTAAAAAAAAATGCAAGGAAAAAGAGGACAGGCATCAGAGATCCAAACCGGCGAGGTTTCCGCTAAGCCTGTCGCCAGTTCTCAATGAGGCGCTTTTGCAGCCCCTGAAGCCCGCTACCTCAGAGCCACAGGCCACTGACTACTCCCACATGGAGCCAGCTAGGCCTCTGGATACTCAAGGTATTGGACACTCAGAAATCATTCCCTCAGATTGGTACGGAGCCGCTGAGCAGGCATCGGCTTCTGAGGGTGTTTTCAGACCTACACAGCTATATGTAAAGCCTACTTCAGCTTCTAAAGCAAAGACTAAAACAGTTTTAAAGACAAAGAAACAAGTACAGCATCCTCCAGGGCAAACTTCCATGCTTAAACAGATGCTCAAAATGGCCAAAGACCTTATTACCTTGATCAGGGGTTCCCATCCCCCTCCTGATAAGAGGCCTAGGCAAGAGACAGACT
The DNA here is from genome assembly GCF_019279795.1 of Protopterus annectens. Taxonomy (NCBI): domain Eukaryota; kingdom Metazoa; phylum Chordata; order Ceratodontiformes; family Protopteridae; genus Protopterus; species Protopterus annectens. The sequence continues at coordinate 19,106,060 of NC_056741.1, read as the reverse complement.
GACTCTTCAGATCAGGTTTCCATTTCCTCTGACTCCTCTTCTGTACAGGAGTACTCCTAGGTTGGTACTAGGCTATCAGCCCTAGGGCCTATACAAGCCTAGCTATAACAATTCCCTGGCTATTTCTTCCCACATTATTTACTTTCCTGGACCCCTGTCTAGCAGGGCGACTGACGTGATCCCTGGGGTGAATTTCCTTTCTCCCATCCAATTGTCAAGGTTCCTCTTGAAGAGGTCCAAAGAGGCACTCTGCTTGACGTGTATGGGCAATCTATTCCAGAGTCTGGGGAGTCTCTGGGTTAGGAACCTATCCCTCCAGCATGTTTTGTTGATTGTGATGACAAGGTTTAGATCCCTGGAGCGTGTAGCTCTGAGGGATTGGGATTTCTTTAAGTGTAGCATGTCCAACAGCTCTGGGGTTGACATGGCCTTGTATGTTAAGCAGAGATTGCCTCTGAGTAGACGATATGCGACAGAGTATAGCTGGAGTTTTTTAAGGCGGTCAGTGTAGGGCATCTGCTTTAGGCCTGTGATTCTTTTAGTGAGGTATTTCTGAGGCCTTGCCAGTTTTTGCAGATGTCTTGAGAGGTACATACCAAATGGGGCGTTGTATTCTATAATGGGTCTAATGAGGGATGAGTACAGTGGGACAATGACCTCCTCCTTTCTGGATGAAAAGCCCTTCGTGATGAGGTGTGCCACATAGAAGGATTTCCTGACTGTTGTGGCGATGTGGTTATCGAAGGTGAGACCACTGTCCACCTGTGTCCCTAAGTCTCTTATCACACTTTCTGTGTTTAGTGTACTGCCACCTATATGGTAATTCATGGATACATGTTTTTTCCCAAAGGGGATAACAATACATTTCTTGGCATTGAGCTTGAGCCCATGGCTCTGGCACCAAGCATCTGTTTCTATAAGGCCCTTTTGTAGAGTATCCACATCATTTGGGGATTCAATAATGGCTTCCAGTTTGCAGTCATCTGCAAACTTTGTTAGCCAGAGTCCCTTAGTGTTGACCTGTACTTCAGAGAAGTAGATGCCAAACAAGAGCGGCCCCTGGACTGAACCCTGAGGTACTCCACTTGTCACTTGTCTGGAGCTGGATTTGGTGTCGTCTACTTTTACAGTGTGAGTTCTATCAGTAAGCCATTTAGCAACCCATTGGGTGACATAGGGATTAATGCCCAACTTAGTAAGTTTATCTATGATTCCAGAGTGGGGGATGGTGTCAAAGGCCTTGGCAAGGTCTAGATAGGCTGTGTGGACCACCTTACCCTTGTCCATGGCTCTGGAGACTGATTCAAAGAAGTCAATCAGGTTCAGGAGACAAGATCGGCCCTTCACAAACCCAAACTGGGTGGGGTCCAGTGTTTGAAGGTTGCCAATGTCTTTGTTTATAAGTTCCATGATGATACGCTCCATGGCCTTGCAGATAAGGCTTGTCAGACTGATGGGACGGTAGTTTCCGGGATCCAAGGTGAATCCCCCCTTGTGGATTGGGATAACTGTAGCTCTGCGCCACTCAATGGGCACGAAACTTGAGGTGAGGCTATGATTAAACATGACACTTAGGTGAGGTGCCAGTTCATATTGTAGTTCATGTAGTACACAGCCCGGGATGTCATCTGGTCCCATGGATGCTGTATTCTTGGCTTTAGAGAGTGTGTTTTGTACCTGTGTGGCCGTTATTACTGGAATTTGGCAATCTTCCGGTATTGAGATGGGCCATTTAGGGGGGGAGAGGGGGGTGAAGTTGGCACTGAATCGATCTGCCAGGATATTGGCAATATCCTTTGGATCAGTATATTTAATGCCATTCTGTTTTAGCTCAGAGCAGATCTGAGCATTGCCATTTAGATTCTTGACATAGTTATAGAATGCTTTGTGGTTGTCTTTGGAATCTTTGGCAATTTTATTTTCGTAACTAGCTTTGGAGGATTTTATGAGGCATCTCAGTTTCTTACTGAGGCTAGTAAGGAGTTTTTGCATACTGGGATTTTCCTCTTTTCTGCAAAAGTTTCTTCCTTTTGTTGTAAAGTTTGTTTATGGCAGGGGACCACCAGATTGGCTTCCTTATTTTGGATGAGAGCATTTTGGTTCTATTTGGGATGGCACGATTCATGCATGAGTGGATGTGCTCGTACAGTGCCTTAGTGTAGGATTCAGCAGTTGAACTTTCAGTTCCCGTCTGCATGGGTGTTATGAAGTTTGTCACTTCTGACTTGAGTAGCATGAAGTTGGCTTTGGAGAAGATTTTTATGGTGGTTTCTTTACTGGGGGGTGGGATGTGGATGTTAAGGGTGATTAGCTTATGGTCAGACCTGACTTAACGAGGGGGTGACCATAGGTATGGAGCATTGATTTCCCATGTTGGTAATGACCAGGTCTAGGATATTGGATAAAGGATATACTCTTCCTCCCTATGAGGATTCTGATGCTGAAGAATCCATTCCTTCAGCCTCTCCTCCTGAGGGGTTATTCTTTTGGGGAAACCCTGCATACCATGAGGGAGCACTTCCACTGGGAGAGCCAAGATTACTCAGAATCAAAGAGGAGGCTTAGAGATTTTCTTTTACTTCCTCAGCACAGACCTTTTGCTATTCCCCCTGTGCTAGACGTCGTCAAAGATGTATTTTCAGAGTCCGGCCTATCTCCAGACTCCTTACCTCCAGCTCCTGTGAAACCAGACGGATACTACAGGGTTCCAGATTCACATAAATGTCTTTATAAAAACCCTGCTGCTGACCCAGAAACTATTTCTCAGGGTCCCAAAGGGGTTAAGGCCGCTACTGCAAAAAACCCTATCCCTTCTGACAGGGATTCAAGGGCACTAGACAGATGGGGGGGGGGGGGGGGGGAAGGTTTACACTTCTGCTGTTTTGGCTGTGAGGGCTTTAAATTGTCGATTTCACATGATTAAATATCAGCAATAATTAATATCACTTAAAACAGAAAATGTTGGCCAATTTTGATTGTGCGGAAAATAAGGAAACGCAGGATTTATTGCATGCAACTGAACAAGTGGGAAAGCATACTTTGCAATGTGGTTTTGATTCTCTGGAGGCCTCCTGCAGGGCCGCAGTTACAGGTTCTGTCATTAGGAGGCATGCTTGGTTAAAGGAACAAAACCTGCCTGATCATGTTAAAGCAAAATTATTAGATGCTCCATTACAGCATACTTTATTTGGTGTTAAAGCAGAGGAGGTTTTGAAGAAAATGGAGAACAAAGCGAAATCTATGCAAACAGTAAAGGAATTTTTACAGGTTCAGCCACCAAGATTTAGCAGTAACTGGCCTACAAAGAATTAGTCCTTTCCAGTGTTGGACAGGCCACAAAGAGGCAGATACAGACGTCCCAGAGGCAGATCCCAGCCCCAGGGCACATGCAGGCCTAAACAGTGGGGCGCGTCTACCTCCAAAAGTGGAGAAGACAAAGCACAGCCATACAGGAAACAGTCCCAATGACTTGCCTCTGCCAGCACCAAGCACTTACCTTCTTGCAGCCCCCTTAGGGGGAAAACTAGCACTTTTCTTTCAAAATTTACAAATCACCCAGGTCAAATGGGTATTAAATATAGTGTCCCAGGGCTACAGGTTCCACTTTCACACCCTGCCAAAGGCAAGACGTACGCCAAACCTGCCACACAATCAATGGGCAGAGGCACAAAAAAAAGTTTTGTCCCTTATGAACATGAGGGCCATTCAGCAAGTACCACAACAAGAGCAGGGACAAGGATTTTACTCGGACTTTTCTTGGTACCCAGAAAGGACAAAGTCTGGAGACCAATACTGGACCTGTCTTTTCTAAACACATTTCTGGACGTTCCAAAATTCAAAATTTTAACTCTGCAGCAGCTTCTGCACATGCTGGGCAAGAAGGCTTGGCTTGTAACTTTGGACGTAAAAGAGGCATACTTGCATATCCCAATCAGACAATGTTGCAGAAGATACCTCAGATTCATAGCTGGCTCAATGCACTACCAGTTCTCTGCTCTGCCCTTTGGCATATCTACTGCACCCAGGGTCTTCACAAAATGCCTGGCACCAGTAATTGCATTTTCAGACAGAGGAATTCAAATATATCCTTACTTGGACAACTGCCTTATACAAGCAGAGAACAAGGACACTCTACTAAAGCATCTGGCGTTCGTAAAAAGATTATTAATTTGCCTAGGGTACACAGTAAACGAATAGAAATCAAAACTAGTACCCTCTCAAGAGATGATATTCCTGGGTGCACGCCTAAATACAATTGCCCAGATGGCTTATCTCACGCCAGACAAAGGCAGCTAACTTCTTACTTCAAAATGTTGGCATCAAAGACCCAGTTATCTGCAATAAAAATTTTGCAGGCTTTGGACTTCATGTCATCCTGCATTCTGCTAATTCCGTATGCCAGACTGCATATGAGGAAACTTCAATGGTACCTAAAAAGGGTGTCTGGACTCAACATTGTCAAAGCCTGGTAGCATTAATTACCCTCATTCCTTGCCTGCAACAGGTGTTTCGATGGTGGGCACATGCCTGTCACCTCAGCAAGGGACAGCCATTCATTCTACCCACAGCCAGGCAGTCAATAACAGATGCATCAGATTATGCCTGGGGGAGCACACATGGCAGGAAAATGTATTGGGGCACATGGTCCCCAAGCCAAATGCATTTACATATCAATCAAAAAGAGATGCTAGCTGTTCAGAATGCCCTGACAGCTTTCAAGGATCTACTCCATCCAGGACAACTACTGATAAGGACGGACAATACTACAGCCATGTGGTACATAAACAAGCAGGGAGGCATACATTCCTACCCCCTATGCAGACAAGCCATGACTTTGTGGGACACAGCATCGACTTATCAAGTACACCTGTAAGCACAATTCCTGCCAGGAAAGAACAATACTCTGGCAGACGAACTAAGCAGAAACCTCACGGATCCCCACGAGTGGAAACTGGATCCACAAGTCTTCAGCTAGATAACAAAGAAATGGTGATGCCCAGACATAGATCTATTTGCCTGCCTCCCTTCGCAACTGCCAACTACAGAAATTCTGCACAAGGACTTATCACAAGCAAGCATGGAAAGTGGATGCTCTGTCATTCAGCTGGAAAACTCTAACAGTATATGCCTTTCCTCCTCTGCCTCTCATCCCCAAGGTACTCCTAAAGGTCATACAAGAGAAGCCAAGAATGTTTGATTGCCCCAGACTGGCCACACCAGCACTGGTACCCAATCCTAAAAAGCTGGTCTCAAGGCCCAGCCTGGACATTGCCTCTAATTCCTCACTTACTGACCCAGCAAAACCATCAGGTTCTGCACAGCCAACTCAGGACCCTAAATCTGGCAGCATGGCGGATAATGTAACCATTCAAAACACTCCTCTCTCTAAAGCAGTGATGGATGTTGTTTTGGAGGCCAGGAGGCCCAGTACCAGAAAATCTTATGCAGAAAAATGGAAAAGATTCTGTGCTTGGAACCAGGCACAAGGAATTGACAGCATCTGTTCCAGATATTTCTCAGATTTTACAATACCTAACTGACATGCTGGACAAGGGCCTATCCTTTTCATCCATTAAAATTCATGCCTCTGCCCTTTCAGCTCATTACAATACGGAACCTCCTATTTTTTCCCATCCATTACTAAGGCAGTACCTCAGAGGGGCCAAAAAGATAAGACCTCCAAGGAGAGCCCCAATACCTGCATGGGACCTCAATTATGTCTTAGAAAAACTCACACTGCCGCCTTTTGAGCCAGCCAATACAGCTGATAGGTTCATAGGTTCATACTAGGCTATCTGCCCGAGGGCATTTACAAGCCTAGCCCATCGTTTTGTGGCTTACGCCACCCCTTTAGTATGGGGAACTAAACCCATTATTTTGCTGTGCCTCTGTCGAGCAGTGACACTGAGGTAATCCCTGGGGTATATCTGCGATCTCCCATCCATTGGTCAAGATTTCTCTTGAACAAGGCCAGCGAGGTGCTCTGCCTCACATGTACCGGGATTTTGTTCCACAGCATAGGGAGTCTCTGGGTGATGAATCTATCCCTCCAGCACGTCCTATTAATGGTCGTGTCAAGGTTTAAGTCTCCCGCCCTTGTGGCTGTGATGGATCTGGATTTTTTGAGGTGAAGCATATTCATCAAATCTGGGTTTGACATGGCCTTGTATGTTAGGCAAAGGTCACCTCTGAGCAAGCGGTAAGTGACTGAGTAGAGCTGGAGTTCTTTCAGTCGGGCAGCATAGGACAGATTTTTGAGACCCTTTATCCTTTTGGTGAGGAACTTTTGTGGCCTCTCCAGCTGTTGCAAGTGTCGGGTCAGATACATTCCGAATGGGGCATTGTACTCAATCATTGGTCTGATGAGTGATGAGTAAAGGGAGACTATGACCTCCCTTGATCTAGATGAGAAACCCTTCATGATAAGGTGGGCAATGTAGAAGGTCTTCCTAACTACTTTAGCTACATGGGTGTCGAATGACAGACTACTATCAACCTGGGTCCCCAGGTCCCTGATAACTTCTTCTGTGCTCAGTGGATTGTCACCTATTTGGTAGCTAGGGGTAACCTTGTTTTTCCCGAAGGGTATGACTATGCATTTTTTGGCATTTAACTTTAGGCCGTGGCTCTGGCACCAGTTATCCGTTTCTGTGAGACACTTCTGAAGGATATCTGTGTCATAGTTTGTGTGAGTTTTTTTTTTCTTGGAAAACAGCTCTGCTCCTAGCAATAATCTCTGCAAGACGAGTTTCAGAGTTACAGGCACTCATGGCTGTGGAACCATTCATCATTTTCCATCCAGACAGGGTTTCTCTAAGGACGAACCCAACATTTATGCCTAAGGTAGTGTCCAGTGTGGCCCTTAACCAAACCATTCATTAGACTACCTTTTATCCAAACCCACAGAACAAGGGTGAGAGACTTCCTTGGACATACACAGACAACTACGCTTCTACTTGGACAGAACTAAAGCTTTCAGAAAAACTGAGCAACTTTTAGTGGCATATGCTGCAGGATATCAAGAAAAGCCCATCTCAAAATGGATAGGCCACTGCATTCGTTTCTGCTACAACATGGCAAATCAGTGCCCAAGGGCATTAGGCCTCATTCTACCAGGGCAGCATCCACTCCAGAAGCCTTTCTCAGAGGAGTACCAACTAAAGACATTTTATAGGTTGCAACTTGGAGTTCAGTGCACACTTTTACAAAGCACCACCATTTACCTCTCTACTCTAAATCCAGAGCAGGCTTCGCCACTGCAGTTCTGCAAGGCCTTATAGCCTCTCCTAATCCTATTTAGGCCCAGCCACCCATCTTCAGCTTTGGGATTCAACCCAAGAGTCATGACTGCAACAGTGAAACACGAACATAGTACAATTGTGTACCTACCATAAATGTTCGAGTGTATTCACTGTTGCTGTCCAGGTTACCCACCCACCACCCCCCTTTTCTTTGCTGGGACTTACCTGTACTTCTCTATTTTGTACAACCTATGTGGTGTATTTGCTTATAGATGACGGAAATGTTTATTTTACTGCATGCATAATTATTGGCATAATTTTTTAGCCTACCTTTTTGGGGGCACCTGACATCTGGGGCAAGAAAAACTGAAGAAAATGGCATCTGTTGCATCTTTTATACCCTTGGCGCACTGACATCAGGGAGGAGGTGACAGCAACTGACACCAGACCTAGACTTTGGAATTCTGGCCGACTGCGGGTAGCCTGCCAGCAGGATAACTCTAGAGTAATGACTGCAACAGTGAATACACTCTAACATCTACATTTATGGTAGCTACACAACTGTACTTTCCTTCTAGACCTTACCCTAAAGGTCAGAAGAGTTGCAAAATGTGGTTCAAGAAATCGCTGAGATCTTTCCAAGATATTGAGGGTGATTCCTCCTTCAGAGGCAGGGGAGGAGGAACAAATGGTAGACGTCACCCTAGAGGCAGGGGAGGTCTGCAAAATCAGGGAGATCGCGATTCCTATTGTGACCATCCCTATCAGCTTTTCTGATGTGGAACCCGACTGCGCGTCTCTGGAGCCAGTTGGAGGTCACCTGTCTTTGTACCCAGAAGCCTGGCTAAATATCACCCAGACAAGTGGGGTACAAGGCATCATCACCAGAGGTTACTCTATACCCTTTTCCCTTCCACCATGCCCCCCCCCCCCAAAAAGGATCCCAGATGTACCACCCAATCACAGGGATCAAGCGGCTATAGAGATAGAAAAGCTGATATTAAAGAGAGTCATCCAAAAGGTCCTGGCAGACCAGACAGGATTCGGAACATACTCCAGACTCTCTTTAGTTCCAAAAAGAACAGGGGACTGGAGACCCATCCTAGACTTCAGCAGGTTAAACGAGTATGTAAAGAAGTCCAAGTTCTGAATGGTCACTGTACGATCCATACTACCTCTGTTAGGGAAAGAAAGTTGGATGTGCTCAATAGATCTCCAAGACGCCTACTTACCACATCAAGATGGACAAAGCATCGAGGAGTTTTCTACACTTCTGGCTAGGAGCCAATCGTTACCAGTTTCTGGTGCTGCCCTTTGGTCTCACCACAGCCTCCCCGGGTGTTCACCAGATGCATGGCAGTAGTGACAGCCTATTTGAGGCGTCGGGGAGTCAGAGTTTTTCCATACCCGAACGACTGGCTCCTGATCGCCACCACCAGGCATCTTCTAGTTCAATCCAGAGACCCACAATCGAGCTCTGTTCCCCAGTTAGGAATATCTCTAAATTGGGAAAAATCCTTAACTTTGCCCGCTCAGTCTATAACCTTTATAGGAGCAAACATAGATACGGTCTCTCTGATAGCCAGGCTACAAACAGAATACAAAATCTTTCACAGCAGATTCACAGGATACTTCCCCTTTGAAAAGTGAAAGCGAAGATGGTGTTACAACTTCTTGGAACAATGGCGTCGACTATAACCTTGGTAACCATTAGCAAGACTACATATGAGAATACTCTAATGGCTCCTGTCTTCCCAGTGGTCTTTTCAGCAGTTGCCCCTACATCACCAGATACTAATCAGAGTCTTGCAAAAAGGATCTCCGTTGGTGGATTCAGCCAGATCACCTTTCCACAGGGACTCCCTTTGTACCGCACAGACCCGTTGCCACTGTGACCACGGATGCCTCTCAAATAGGGTGGGGGAGGCATTATCTAGGCAGGACTGTCCAAGGCACATGGCAAGATCATGAGGCCCATCTGCATACCAGTGTCCTAGAGATGAGTGGTGCTTCTAGCGTTGCAAGCACTTCACGACTTTCTCCCTCTAGGGATGATAGCTATCCAGATGGACAACATGTCGGTGGTATGGTATCTAAACAAAGCAAGGAGTAACCAGGTCTTACCCTTTATGTCGAGTGGCCCTGTGAGTTTGGAAGTGGGCGATTTCTTCCCAATGCTTTCTCATTGCAACGCTAAGCAGGGCAATTTTGTTACCTCATGAATGGTCTTTGAACCAGAAAGTCGCCCGTCAGATCTTCCACAAATGGGGACAACCCTGCTGCGATCTCTTTGCCAGCCCTATCAATTCCAAATGCAGCATCTGTTTCTCCCTCATTCTCCCTCTGGGAGAGTCTCCGAGAGATGCACTCGTCCACGATTGGCCCCCGGGGCTTCTTTATACATTTCCTCCTTTTCCACTCATTCCCAAGGTTATACAGAAAGCAATGTTGTTGGGAATCAAGATGATCCTCATCACTCCTTACTGGCCTCGTCAGATTTGGTTCCCTTTCCTCGGGCCTCACCTGTTAGACTATCCATGGACCCTGGACCCAGTTCCAGACCTCTTTGACACACGTCAGGTTCTCTTCATCCCTGTCTCCACATGCTCAAACTGACAGCATGGCTGCTCCAGTTCCATCTTTAGTCAGACTTCACGATCTGTCTCCAGCTGTAACCCATATTACCTCTTCTTATAAGCCCTCTACTAGAAATTTGTATAACAGCAAATGGAAGAGATTTTCTATATGGGTCTGTCTCCAACTGTAACCCATATCATTACCTCTTCTCATAAGCCCTCGACTAGAAATTTGTATAACAGCAAATGGAAGAGATTTTCTATATGGGCAGACATCAGAAAGGTTAATCCATTTACAGCTCATATTCTTATTGTCTTAGAGTTCCGATCAGAACTTTTTCAACAGGGATCAGCAGCTGCTACACTGAGTTCAGCTAGCAGCGATATCTAATTTCCATGTGGGAATTAATGATTCTAACCTTATGTCCCACAAACTTTGCAAGGCTTTCTTCAAAGGTTCTATGATAAGACCTCCTGTTCAAGATCCCATTATTCCCTGGAATCTAAATTTAGTCCTTTCTAAACTTACCTCGCCACCTTTTGAACCAGCCCATAGCTGTCAATTGAAGTTTTTGTCGTGGAAGACTCTCTTCTGGTGGCGATAACTTCAGCCATACGAGTTTCTGAACTGGAACTGCAAACCCCATCAGTTAAACCTCCATACTTAATTTTTCACACAGATAGTATTTCTCCAGATAAATCCTTCCCCAAGGTCTGCTCCCTTTTTCACCTGAATCAAACTGTCGAATTGCCAGTATTCTTCCCCAATCACACCAATAAAGCAGAGTGTAGATTTCACCGATTGGATGTGCATAGGCAATTGTGTTTCTACATCCACAGAACTAAAGGATTTAGAAAATCAGACCAGATATTAGTTTCCTTTGCTGAAACAAGGATGGGTTTGCCAGTTTCTAAGGTCACACTATCAAACTGGATCTCTAACTGCATCTCTTTCATTTATACTTCTGAGAGAAGAGTTACCCCTTAAAGTCAAAGCACATTCTACCAGATCATTTTCTACTTCTGCTGTCTTCCAAGCCAGGACTCCTATTAATGATATATGTGCAGCAGCAACATGAGCTACCCCTCATACCTTCATTACCCATTACAAATTGGACCTAACTTTTAGGGGTAGGGCCTCATTTGGCTCCACGGTACTCAGTATTTTCCAGTGAGCCACCCATACAAGATGCTAGGGACGCTGTCCCACACGTAATAATGGAGGCGAGATAGGACTACGTAACATAAAGAAGTTATGTACTCACCATAACGTTCCATGTATGTAGTCCATCTCGCCAAACATTATTACGAACCCACCCACCAGCCCCTTCCTGGAGGATCTGGAAACAGTTTCTATGGTGGTTTTTTTACTATAAAAGAACACTTATAAGGTTTTTATTCCGTACCTTTGCTCTCTTTTTCTACCTTTTCTCCTTTTTATATACTAGCAGCAAACAAGATCTGGGGTGTGCGCTCATGCACCATGGGATACCTCCAAGCCACAAGCCAGTCAGAAGTTTTCAGGTTTTCTAAAAGCAGCCGAATCAGAGTCGAGTATCGGCTCTGAACCCACACGTAATCATGTTCGGCGATGGACTACAGATGTGGAATGTTATGGTGAGTACACAACTTCTTTTTTTCCCCCTAAATATGAATGGGGAGGTCTACCATCATTGTAAGTGAGCTCTGCAAAGGTTGACAATTGGTAAAGCCATTCCGCTGCTATAATAAAGTTAATTGAGTAGTTGTTCAGAGGTCAAGGGTATCATGTCATACCAAGAAAACTGCACCATGAGTTTTGAAGACTCCATTAGTCGTAGTACTCTGAGGACTAGCATTGCTTGATAGTATGTTACTGAGGCAGTTTGGATTGGGTTTTGAACTTGTCCATAGACAAGGAAATTATGCATGTCCAGTTGGCATCCTTTTTGCTCTGTTTATGTAAGGCTTGGGGTTGTCAAAGTGAATAGGCTGTGGAGAGGGGTGAGATGTGTAGGATGTGCTTGTCTAGTTTGGTGTGAGAGACGTGAGCTAGCTGTTGAGTAATGCACCTGAGTAAGGAAGATGGAAATAAATGTGCTTTATAAAAATGCCAGAATAGGAACTCAGTTTCCCACCCACAGAAGACCTTTTCACAGATAAATTTGGTGAGAACTTTCCTTTTGTCTACTTAAAGTTGGCAGTGTGAAACAGTAGAAGACTTTTGCATGATTTGTTGCATGCTGCATAGTTTATATTCGCTGAGAATGCAGGTTGAATGTTCTATTATTGTGTTCTGTACACCCTTCTTCCAGACAGTGAGTAAATTAAAACAGTTATTGGAGAAATGTTGCTTATGTGTCGATTTTGGCTTTGAGTGTCTTGCATTTTCTGTGTATTTCCCTGCAGGCCTTTAGCAGAGCCCATCGTATTGGCCAAAATAAAAAAGTGATGATATATCGCTATGTGACACGGGCATCTGTAGAGGAAAGAATTACTCAGGTTGCAAAGAAAAAAATGATGCTGACTCATCTGGTAGTTCGTCCTGGACTGGGGTCAAAGACCGGTTCCATGTCCAAGCAGGAGCTGGATGACATTCTTAAGTTTGGGACAGAAGAGCTGTTCAAGGATGAAGGCACTGAAGGTAAGCAGGATAAAGTCTAGAACTGCAGTGTCAACATAGTCTGCTACAGTTTAGTTTTTGGGTTTTGTTATTCAGAGGAGCTGTGGATGTCATTAGACCTTGTTCATTCATTGCTTTTCACTATTGCTAGTCTTATCAAGGCTTTTAAAAACTGTCATCTTGTTGCTTTGTGATGTGCAGTGATATTACTTATTAAAGAAATTATCCTTTCCTTTGCTATAGTTAATTTTCCTTTTTATTCAGGGGATTATCTTTGTTTCAAGCCACAAAATGTTAACAAAATTGAGTTGAATGCAAACTACAGCTCAACCTCAGATTTTATGGGACACTGTGAAGACAAAGGCATTGTTTTTAAGCCTGTTCTAGTTCAAACCAATTCCATTGTCCTTTAGCAACATGTATGCCTTCAGAAAGCAACTGTCAGATTTGCCAAGGTGTTGCATCTCGCCCAGGGCAGCTGTTCCTCTATTTTTTTCCTTCAGGCATCTCAAGGCCTGCCCTTAAGTACTGTTTGCTGACAACGAGCTGCTTAGTGTTACTGCATTCATTTCTAATAGGGTTTCCACATAACCCCCCCATTCCTGGAGCTTGGGACTATGCTGACCATTAGTGATTTTGGGGGGGGGGGGGGGACAGAAAAGTGAATCAAAGCAGCAAGCAGCATGGCACATACAGTCCCGTGCATCTGTTTTTTTTTTATGCCTTGTCTGACATCACGTGGATCACTGAGCATATCATTGTTAGTTCCAGACCACTCCTTTGCTGAATTCAGTGGCCATCTGCCATGAGGTTGCAGCATTACCTCAATCACTGGGTCGTTGCCAAATTGCTGTCAGGAACCCTACCTTCCCCTCCTGAAGTGATTGAGACAAAAGTTGCCACACCTCTCCTCCCCCTGCTTCAGCTACTAAAACTCTGGTCTTCTGGGAGGCAGTTAGGGCTTCAACCTTCTACATAATGGAGCCATCCCAAGTTTCTGTTGTCTCGATTGCCTTAGCCTTTGCTGTGTGTTGCAGTTCATTCCAGCACCTGCCAACAACCTTTTGTGTAAAACTGTCCTTGAAGTGTGATCACAAAATCTGGTAGGAAAATGACACCCACACCATCCAGTTATAACTTTATTTTCTGTACCATTTCCAGCCATTTGACTCCTTTCAAGCTAAGAGCTCCTTAAATGTGCCATATTTCTGATGCGATCTTAGAATAGTCTGATAGTGGAACACCATATTCTTTTCTCTGGATATGTAGCAGCCCACCTTTAGCAGCAAATCCTCCTGTATTTTGTATGGATGAATCTCAAATCAGATATTGCAGTATTGGGGCATTCATAAAGTACATAACCAAGCAGTTAGGGCGAGGGGTGTCGACAGATCCTTTGTCCTTTTATCTTTGTAAAATATTCCATGTTTCCAGATCGACCACTTTTAGCTGTGAAGCTCTCTAATTGTTTCTCTTAAAGGTTGCTGAAGTAGTGTTTTGTGGTCCGAATCTTGATTGCTTGTTTACAGTTTTTAGGGCATAACTCTTCTGGCATCAGTCATTCTTTGATTAATTGATCCAGTGGGGAAAGTATAGAAAGCAGCTTTTTGATTATGATGTAATTGTTAACCCCCCCTGCAGAAATGTGCAGGGAACTAGATGGAATGGGGTTTGCTCATTCTACCTTTGGGTGATTTGCTGTGGCTTTGTTCAGCTCTTGAGTAGCTACTGCAGTTTGAGTAGGATTCTGCACTGCAGTAGAAAACACCCACTGCCCTCCCATCAGAAGACAAGCAAGATGGCGGCCCTTCCCTTCTCACACTGATGGCTAGCTCTTCAGTAGTCAAGCTGCTAGTTGAGTCTCCTGTCTCTCCCAAATTTCAAGTCAGCCATTCTTTAATGAACATGTTGCTCCATGCAGAGACTGCTGATTTACCTGTTCATAGTTTCAGGCATTGAATGCTTTTTTTCTTTCAGGTGAGAACAAGGAAGATGACAGCAGTGTGATTCACTATGATGATAAGGCCATAGAGCGCTTACTTGACCGGAGCCAGGATGAGCCAACGGAGGACACAGAGTTACAGGGAATGAACGAGTACCTCAGCTCTTTCAAGGTTGCGCAGTATGTGGTGAGAGAGGAGGACATGGTGGTGAGTATATTCCATATTACAGGCGGTGACTGACGTGTGTTCTTATTACAGGTGCTGACTGATATACGTATTAAACTCCTTTAAGAGGCATACACAGATTTACAGCCTACCACTGTATGTCTCTCGAAATTGGTGTGTGGTGGGACAAATTCCTTGTCATTAATATTTGAACCTTACATTGTGGAAACACTGCCCTATAACTATTTTTGTACTGTTTTGTTTTTTCTCTTCCATTTGGTACGTGCGCTGAAGGGAAGATAAATAAATGGGGTAGCTTCATCATAAAGGACACTGCTGCAATTATCATTCATCTGTGGTAAATAGACCTAGGCAGACACTTACCCTTCTGTGCTGAGCTAATTCACACACATGACATTTGCCAGGTGTTAATCTGTGCAAAAGTGTTTACCGCCTTCATTTTTCCTTTTTTACAAAAAAAAAATCCTTTACAAGTACATCTATCCATTAGTCCTGTCTGGGTGACTTAGAGAACTAAAACACCCAATTGAAAACATTTTACTTGATTTAATTTTTATTGATCTGTTGTATGACTCTTTTGCACTTTATTCTGTCTTGTTTTTCCAGTGATGTGGCCTGAGACATCTCTGGAAAAGCTCAGTAGCAACTGTGCCTTTACAAGAGAAATTTTGCTTGAGGTCATCACTTGCAGTGACTGTTTTGGTGGTTAAATAGTCTGGTCTTCTGCAAGCACTGCATGGCTTTTAATAAAAAGTTAATTCTGCCTGTGCCCTACAAGGCTGTGAAAGTACAGACTTGTGTGGGAATAAGAGCACTTGGCCCTATACCAACACGAAAGTTGTTGACCAACAGTACAAAATGTTGTAGCTCCCCAAAAAAGCAAAGCAGGCACGGAAAAATGGAGAAACCCAAGGAGGTAGTGATTAAAGAAGAGTGGGTGCTTAACAGGGGGCCTGAAATTGTCAGTCCTAGTGAGGAGTAACCTTGTTTACCTCTGAACCCATTGCCTTTTATCACTGTGTCCCTGGAAAGGTGTGTTTGAGGAAAAGGGAAGTCTGAATGAGGAGGTCAAAGCTAGAGTTTGCTTTAGCCAAGTGGTACAAAGCGTCATGGCTAGGGCATAACAGAAGAATGCTAAAAAGTAAGTTGTGGTGCGCATGGAGGTGTGCTGCGTGTGGCACAGAGATTTGGACAGTGAAGGCAGCAGCTGAGAAAGCTCGATGTGCAGAAATTCTTGAGATGGTAGTTGGATGTACACTATGGGACAAGACATAAAGACTATGGATCAGAAGTCAGAATAGCTCCACCTGTAGCAGATTTCAAAGAAAACAGATTACAGTAGCTTGGTCACATATGCTGAAATTGGTGAAGCAGATTTGAGACTGTGAAAAGGCAAGAGGAGATAGATGCCCATCCAAGAGATGGGCGGATTGTGAAAGAGAAGACATCTTTGAGAGGCGGGCATGACTATTGTAGGTTGAAGTGTAGCTCAGAATCGGTACAGGTGGTAGCAGATGACACAACACCGTGGTCCAGTGTAAAATAGGAAAAAGGGGTTAACGATGAGTTGGCAAAACCCATCCCAAGACATGCTTGAGGTAAACTGTTAAATGAAGGGTGTTTATATTTATAGATGTATGCGTGTGTATACACAACGGCCATTAGAGGAAATGCATAGTATGCAATGAAGCAGGGCTTGAAAGCCCGCGGGATTCAAACCTAGAAAGGCACCAACTGTAAACTTGGCCCACCCTTCCTTCATCCCCTTCCAGACCCCCCACCGTCACTTCCAGTCCCCCTTTCTGTTCCACAGCAAAAGGTAGGGAGTCACCTGTGCCTCCTTGTGAAGTAGTGCAAGACCATCACTTGGGACAAATGGCCACTTCAAATTCCATGACAGGTAAAAGCTAGTCCTATCCCCTGCCCCTGTGTACTGTTTAGCAGACCAGCTGAGCAACTTGTGTTGCACTTGGATGCATCTTATTGTCAACAAGTGGGATGAGCCAAAACTAGACCTTTTTGCTTCTCCAGAAAACAGCTCAAATGTTGCACCAGGATGCTAACATTGGAGACTGGGGAAGCAGATGCCTTCTCCAAAACTTGGACAGGATGTACCCTTTCTTATGTGTCTTTCTGCAGGCCCTCATGCTCAAAAACCCTTTTGAATATTTAGCAAGGATAGGGCCACTCTACATACCAATCCAAAGTTTGTGCCCAAGGTGGTGACGGAATTACTTTGCAGTATTTTTTGTGCAATGCCTCTCTCATACCACTGATGTCTTGACATCCAGATGGGAAGTTCTCTTCTTGGCCAAGAGGGAGAAGGGTAATAAGCTTGGCTGTCAGACCACCTGTGATTGACGTTCCCAAACAGTCCTGTGGATGGTTCATTATAAGCAGTGGAAGCACACTTAATATTTGTCTCTCTAAAGGCAATAACGCTGAGGCACAAGGGACTTTTATTTTTAAGTACATTTAGTTAAAAATAGACCAGATCTTGTCAATGTACATTTCTTCTCCATGGCTTATATTTAAAATGGAAAAATATGTTATACCTCTAGCACTTAACATCTATAGCCTTGTGTTATGCTATTTTTGAAGCTTCACAAACATATTCTGATGCCAATTGTGGAACTTGATTAAGGAAGATTTGAGCTTCCTTAGTGTAATGTATTCAGATACATTTCTCTAGGTATACATGGCCTTAAATGTTCTTATGGTGCTGCATCTAGGGTAGTTGCCACTGGTACAGTACTAAGGAGGCATGCATGGCGCCAGACATAAAAGCCAAACTTCTCAGTGCCCAGCTGTGTTGTGGACCACAGGCATACAAGGTCTTTAAAAGACTGAAACAGAAGGGTAAAGTCATGGATATATAGTCCATATATTTCACCTTTCATTTCCTAGGTATATAGCAGGAATTACCAGAATAAACAGGACCCATTTTGTAAAAAGCCAGGGAAGGGCAAATAGCCAAAAGGGGACAAGCCCCTTTACAGCAAGTGTTTTGCTCAAAAGATAAGATGCATCTTTCCCAACTTTAGCCCCCACCCCTTTATCCACTCTAGACCCTACAAACTTGGGAGAGAGACACTTGGGTTAGAGAAGATGAGGTCAGTCGCATTAGACAGATGGATACTGGGCATCATTGCAAATTGGTGTCCCCTAGCATTCTAAGCCCCTGGGCAGAGAGGTATCAGCAGAACAAGAGCACCTTATAGAACCCACTCTTCATCTTGTGTTGCAACAAGAAACAGACTAGACTTTTTGTCCCAAGTTAAGCAAGTTCCTTTTAGTGCAAAAAATTCAAAGTTCTGACCCTCCAGGTTTTCTGTCCTTCACTAAATCCATGTGCATTTGTGGTCACCATGGATGTTGAGGGTGCATTCTCATTCACAAGAGCGAGGCTGCTAGTATTAATGGCAAATGGTGGTTGCTTCAGTTTACCTCCTTGCCCTTCAGGTTTGCCACTGCTTTGAGTCTTTAAATGTATAGCACCATTAAATGCCCACTGCAGGACAAAGAACATACATATTTTATACGTGTCTGGATGAGTTCCTCTTGCAGGCACTGTCCTAGGAGAGGGTTATAATTACCATCTCCTTTCCATAGTATTGCCTACAGAATTTTGGCTTCATCCTGAACCTGCAGAATTTAAATTTGAAACTCTGAGAGCCATGTCTTTGGAAAGGTCTCCTAAACAAATGTCAAATCTGTTCTTTCAGGAGAAAGTTATAGCTCAGCATTCATTGAACTAATGATGCAAAAGCCTGTATGGATAGTAGTAGAGATCCCCAGGATTTTAGGGCACATGGTTGTCACTGACCTGAATACATTTGAGAAAAGTCTAGTGAGTACCTCCGGAGCCTGTGGGCTCCGTATTCTCCTTCTGGAATATGCCATCCTGGCCATACCAGGGCTATCAAAGAAAACGGGGGCATACTTGGGTCGTAAAGATGCAAAATAGTTGGACCAGTTCAGAAGCCAAACTTTTCATAAAGTTGGAGTAGATGCTGGCAGTTCTATATGCTGTCTAAGCATTCTAATCCCTTCAGGTTCTAGGAATCGAGAGCTTAGTTGGTCGCGTGGTACATGAACAAATGGGCTGACATTGGCAGTAAGGGAGATTACCATAAATCACAGCATAAAGGAAGCAGACAGTCCCCCAAGGGGCAACCAGCCAGAGGATCAGCTGATCAGAACCTCATCCAAACCCCAGTGACTAAACACTGTACAGAACAATTTTCCTTTTACTGACTCAGAAGTGGTGGGTGCTGGACTTTAATGTGTGTTTCATGTAAGAACTTTCAGATCAGAAAGTTTTGCTGTAGAACACCACACCAAAAAGGCAGTGGATGCATTCTCTGTGTGCTGAAAGAGCAAGTTCTCTTAAGTCTATCCTTCTGTCCTTCATGCCAAGAATGGTGTAGAAAATGCAGTGCTTTCATCCCCAAAATGATCCTAATTGCACATCTGTGTCCCAGGCAACACTGCTTCTCCCAACTTTTATTAATGGCAGGGAAGATCCTGTATTGCCTAGGAGGGTGAATCAGTTGATAAGGTGAGCACCTAGCACATCTGGGGCACAATATCCTCAATCTGGCAGACTGGAAGAATAAAAACTGTTACCCTTTGGGTACTAGTTGTTTGAAGATGTGCGCATTATGAGGGAGTCAAGCAATCCAAAGCCAAGAAATCATGTCTAGCAGAGTGAAAAGCATTCTGTCCGGGTGCTAAATGAGTGATTTTCTACATATTGAAGCAAACATGCCAAAGTCCTCCATTATATAACAGAGTTGTTTCGCTCAGTCTTAACTTATAATTCCATGAAGGTCCATCTGTTGGCTGTAGTGACATGCCTACCTCTAGACCCATCTCACTCCACAAAAGGGCAGTAAAATGTTTCCTGAAAAGGCTTCTGCACCTCAGCCACCCCCTCCCCAAAATAGTCGATTGTATCACTGTGAGACATGAATTTTACACTTTAGAAACTGATTTCCACCATCTGAATCAGCAGGTTCAGTTTATGTAAAGAACCTCTCACAGAAGACACTTTTGTGGTAGTCACCTCATTTGGGACAGTTTCAGAATTACAGGCCCTGATGTATAAAGAACAGTTTTTGGTATTCTACTAATGTAGTTAGTTTGGGTACTAAATTCCTCCTTTATGCCAGAGGTTATTGCATAGGTGACTGAACTGGGCCATTAGTATTTTTTCTTTTCTTTTTACAGTAAACAAAACAAGGGGGGAAATCCTGCCTTCCCTAGATGTACACAGGCAATTTAAGGTGTGTATCCTGGACACAACAAAAGTCTACAGAAAGATCAGCTGTTTTTAGTCTTGGCAGAACACAAATGATTCTATATCTCAAAGCCGACAGTCTTAGTGAACATCTCGTATTGTTTTCTGCCACAAATTCCATGGCAAGTACTTAACTGGAGATGTAAGATCTTGCTTTGTCAGCGGCACAGGTACTACAATAGCTTTCTTGGAGAGTCTCCGCAAATGATGTCTTGGAAGTTAACACATGGTTATCGGTCCATGGTTTCCTAAACACTATAGGCTGGCCATTATGTGCAGAGCTAGAGCATAGTTTGCTGCAGAAATCCTGAACTGATATAGCTGCCCTCATCTGTAGGGTTGCAAACCATTCAAAGAGCAGGTGAGGAACACTGGGAATGTTCTGAAGTCATGAATACAGCAGTGCTTACACAAGGAGCACATGGTACAGTTGTATCATCCGTACACCATAATTACAGGTGTTTGAGCATAAGTCACTACTGCAGTCCAGATGTTCATCGTGTTACCCTGCTGCAGTCATCACACTTGGGTTATCCTGCCGTCAGGCGGTCCTGCAGTCAGCCCGAATTCCAAAGTCTTGGTCCGGCGTCGGTTGCTGTCACTTCTTCCCTGATGTCAGAGCGCCAGGGGTATATCAGAGGCATCAGATGCCATTTTCTTCAGTCTTTCTTGCTGCGCGGTGCCCGAAGCAGAAGCAGTTCGCAAGTGCCTGTCAGCCGACACCTGAGATTTTCAAATCGAGTTTCAGTCCGAAGTCTTCAAAGCTAAGTACCCAATTGGGGAACCTTTCTTGCCTCAGTCCGATGTCAGAAAAAGTTAATTGCATTTCTTGTGGGAAGCAAATACCTCATAAGGACTTTCATTCTTTTTGTATATACCTTGCCTAGGCCCAGACCACAACGTCACTGGTTGTAGGTTTTGTAGGTTTTGTGCTAGGTTCAATAAGCGAACTATAAAGCGACGCTTTGATTTTGCACGACACTACTTCGGTAGAAAATTTAATTACACTATGCCGTCAGAGCAACCGACTACCGGCGTGCATAAAAGCAAGGATAAAGACAGGCAGCCTAGATCCAAGCCCGACTCCGAGGCCTCGACTGGGCTGGTCGCCGGTTCTCCAGTTTTCAGTGAGGTGCCTACGCAGCCCCTGGCTACCGCTGAATTGGATCCTCAGACCGCTTCGGATCCCCCAGCAGGGAGTTCTAGGCAGACGCAGCCATTTTCTTTAGGCCCTGCCAACGACATTACAGTAGGGGAAGCCGGTGCTGTAGAAACACCTTCGGTTTCTGAAGGTGTCTTCAGACCGACTACTCTCACCATAAAATCTTATGCTAAGCTTAAGACTCCTCTAAAACCAAAAAGGACTGCACATCAGTCTCCAGTTCAAGGCCCCATGCCTAAGAAACAGATGCTTAAAATAGCTGAAGATTTGATTTCTTTAATCAGGGCCTCCCCCCCCCCCCCCCGACAAAAGGCCTAGACAAGAGGAGGATTATGCCTCCTCTGATCAAGTGTCTGTTTCCTCAGGCTCCTCTGAGGAACAGGATTACTCCTTTCCCCCTTATGAAGATTCCTGATGCTGAAGACTCCATTCCCTCAGCTTCTCCCCCTGAAGATTATTCCTTTGGGGAACCTTACATACTATGAGGGAACATTTCCACTGGGAAGGTCAGGACTACTCCGACTAAAAGTAAAGGCTCTGAGAGTTTCCTTTACTCCCCCAGCACATACCACTTGCTATCCCCCCAGTTTTGGACATTGTGGATGATGTTTTCTTAGAATCTAGTCTAAATCCAGATTCTCTGCCTCCTGCTCCAGGCAAACCAGATAGATACTACAGAGTGCCTGACTCTCTCAAATTCCTTTACAAAAGCCCTGTTGCTGATCCAGAGACAATCTCCCAGGGTCTCAAAGGGGCTAAGGCTTCTATGGCTAAAATTCCTGTACCCTCAGAAAGGGACTTCAGAGCACTAGATAGGTGGGGGAAGAAGGTTTACACCTCGACTACTCTAGCTATGAGAGCACTAAATTGTCAATTTCACATGCTTAAATACCAGCAATTCCTAATGTCTCAAATAAAACAAAAGATGGGCACGCACCCTCAACAGTCTGAATTCAAGGAATTGCAAGATCTGTTGCATGCAGCTGAACA
This sequence comes from Protopterus annectens, assembly GCF_019279795.1. Taxonomy (NCBI): domain Eukaryota; kingdom Metazoa; phylum Chordata; order Ceratodontiformes; family Protopteridae; genus Protopterus; species Protopterus annectens. Next base: position 19,084,058 of record NC_056741.1, on the reverse strand, counting down.
GGTGGGCAAACATACTTTACAATGTGGTTTTGATGCCTTGGAAGTTTCCTCTAGAGCAGCTGTTACTGGGTCTGTTATACGTAGGCATGCTTGGTTAAAGGAACAATCTCTACCTGATCATGTTAAAGCAAAGTTACTGGATGCACCCTTACAGCAGGATGTCTTATTTGGGGTTAAAGCAGAGGAGGTTTTAAAGAAAATGGAGGATAAGGCAACATCTATGCAGACGGTCAAAGATTTCTTACAGGTACAGCCCCCACGCTTCAGCAGAAATTGGCCAACAAAAAATTGGTCCTTTCCAGCTTCTGACAGACCACAGAGGGGTAAATACAGGCGCCCAAGGGGAAGAGGACAAGCACAAATCCCTTACAAACCTCGCCAATGGGGCACTGCAACACAGAAGGGAGGTGAAGACAGGTCCTAAACTACTAGAAGGCAAACACAATGACTTAAACCTCAAACTGCCAAGCAAAACTCTTGGCAGCTCCCTTGGGAGGAAAATTAGCACTTTTTGCAGACAACTGGCGCATCGTCACAAAGGACAAATGGGTCCTAAACATTATCTCACACGGATACAGATTCCATTTCCACACCTTGCCAAGGATAAAAGGAATGCCAAACCTGCCACAAAATCAATGGGCAGAGGCACAAAACCAAATTACAGCTCTCATGGACATGAGAGCCATTCAACTGGTACCTACACAGGAGCAAGGCCAAGGATTTTACTCAAGGCTCTTTCTAGTCCCCAGAAAGGACAATGCTTGGAGACCCATTCTGGACCTTTCAATTTTAAACATCTTCTTGCAAGTACCCAAATTCAAGATGCTAACACTACAGCAGCTTCTTCCCATGTTGGGCAAGCAAGCTTGGCTAGTAACGTTGGACCTCAAGGAGGCATACCTGCATGTCCCTATCAGACAAAATTGCAGAAGATACCTCCGTTTCATTGCAGGTTCAACCCATTACCAATTCTCTGCACTGCCCTTTGACTTATCTACTGCGCCCAGGGTCTTCACAAAATGCCTGGCACCAGTAATTCCATACTGCAGACAGAGGAATTCAAATATACCCATACCTGGACGACTCTCTCATCCAACCAGAAAGCAAGGATATTCTCTTACAACACCTGGCTTTTGTAAAACATCTCCTAAGTTGCCTAGGGTACACAGTAAACAAAAATAAATCAAAACTAGTGCTCTCACAAAATATGACATTGCTGGGTGCCAGCTTGAATACAACGGCCCAGATGGCTTATCAGACGCCAGACAAACGACTACAATTAACTCAATACTTCAGAACAATGGCAACAAAGACCCAACTCCCTGCAAGAAAAATTCTGCAGGCCTTGGGCTTCATGGCATCTTGCATACTACTAATACCATTTGCAAAACTGCATATGAGGAAATTACAATGGTACCTAAAAAGCGTATGGACTCAACACAGCCACAGCTTGGAAACAATGATAACTCTCATTCCCTGCCTTCAGCAGGAGTTTCTATGGTGGTCACAGGCATGTCACCTCAACAAGGGTCAGCCTTTTACCCTACCCCCCAGCCAGGCAAACTATGACAACAGATGCATTGGTCTATGCCTGGGGGGCACACATGGCAGGACGGTGCGTTCAAGGCATATGGACAGCAGATCAAAGGAATCTGCACATCAATCAAAAAGAAATGCTAGCTGTACAAAATGCTCTGACAGCCTTCAAGGACCTCTTACATCCAGGACAGCTTATCATAAGGACAGACAACACCACAGTAATGTGGTACATAAACAAGGGGGTACACACTCCTACCCTCTATGCAGGCAAGCAATGACCTTGTGGAACACAGCACTTTCTTACCAAGTTCAATTACAAGCTCAATTCCTGCCAGGAAAAAAGAACACATTGGCAGACGACCTAAGCAGAAACATCATGGATCCCCACGAGTGGAAACTGGATCCACAAGTATTCGCAATGATTGGTCAAAAATGGAGGCTCCCAGACATAGTTTTGTCCATCATCTAACAAAATTGTGGACACACTCTTTCAGTTGGAAAATGCTAACAGTATATGCCTTTCCTCCATTACCCCTTCTCACAAAGGTGCTACTGAAAGTCAGGATGGAGACCCCGAATGATACTCACTGCCCCAGATTGGCCACGCCAGCACTGGTACCCACTATTAAGGAATATGGCCCAGGGTCCACCATGGATTCTACCACAAATTGCCCACCTGCTCACACAGCAAGACAATCAGATTCTACACAGCCAGCTCAAAACCTTAAACTTGGCTGCATGGCAAATCACCTAAGCAACCAGCCAGCTCCTCTCTCACAAGCTGTTATGGATGTTATTCTGGAGGCCAGGAGGCCCAGCACCAGGAAAGCCTACTCAGACAAATGGAAAAGGTTTTGCGCCTGGAACCAAGCTAAAGGCCAAAATACCCTTCAGCCTGACATACCTCAGAGTCTGCAATATCTAACTGAGATGTTACACAAAGGGCTTTCTTTTTCATCTATTAAAATCCACGCCTCAGCTATTTCTGCTCACTACAACACGGATCCTCCTTTATTTTCATATCCACGCCTAAGGCAGTTTCTCAGAGGGGCCAAAAACATTAGGGCTCCCAGGAGAGCACCAACACCTACTTGGGACCTCAACTTTGTTCTGGAAAAACTCACGCTACCTCCTTTTGAGCCAGCTTTCTCAGCTGACTTAGTTTATATCATGGAAGACTGCCCTGCTGCTAGCAATTACTTCAGCTAGAAGAGTTTCAGAGCTTCAGACACTAATGGCAGTAGAGCCTTTCCTCATTTTTCATCAAGACAGAGTTTCTCTACGAACTAACCCCTCCTTTATGCCTAAGGTGGTATCCAGTGTGGCTCTAAATCAAACCATCCATTTACCCACCTTCCCAGGTCTGCAGAACAAATGAGAAAGACTCCTGCATTCCTTGGACATTCACAGGCAGCTACGTTACTACTTGGATAAAACTAAGGTTTTCAGAAAATCTGACCAGCATTTTGTATCCTATGCTACAGCATCACAAGGAAAGGCCATCTCAAAACAGACCATTTCCAAATGGATATGACATTGCATACGTTTTTGCTACACCCACCATGAAAAACCAGTTCCTGCTACCATAAGGCCCCACTCTACCGGGGCAGCAGCTACATCTGCAGCCTTCCTCAGGAGGGTACCAACCAAGGATATTCTGGAAGCTGCAACTTGGAGTTCAGTACACACCTTCACCAAACATTACCACTTAACACTTTACTCTAAGACTAGAGCTGGCTTCGCCACTGCAGTTTTGCAGGGCCTTCTAGCCTCCTCTAACCCTGTTTGACTCCACCTCCCATCCTTAGCTTTGGGATTCTACCCAAGTGTGATGACTGCAGCAGGGTCACACGATGAACATAGTACAGTTTTGTACCTAGCATAAATGTAGATGTTCGAGTGTATACCTTGCTGCAGTCCAGGTTACCCTCCTTCCATCCCCTCTGAACTAGCTGAACTTCTCTACCACTCTATTCTATACTACTTCTGTGGTGTATTTGATTGTGCCTAAGGGTTTTGTTTTATTTTTCCATATAGCTGTGTGTATGTGTGTGTGTGTGTGTGTATATATATATATATATATATATATATATATATATATATATATATATATATATATATATATATATATATATTTTTTTTTTTTTTTTGCCTACCTATTAGGGGCACCCGACATCTGGGGCAAGAAAAACTGAAGAAAATGGCGTCTGATGCCTCTGATATACCCCTGGTGCTCTGACGTCAGAGAAGAAGTGACAGCAACTGACGCCAGACCAAGACTTTGGAATTCAGGCCGACTGCGGGACCGCATGACGGCAGGATAACCCAAGTGTGATGACTGCAGCAGGGTGAACACTCTAACATCTGCATTTATGGTAGGTACAAAACTGTACTTTCTTCCCCTTCCCTCTTCACAGCCACAGAGCTGTGGTAGGGTTCCAACTTAGTTCTTTTCCTTGCCACACAAGCTGTCTGGCTGCCTTTCCCTAGAAAGTTAGTGGTGTTGAGACGCACTCAACCTTGATAAATCTTGGCAAGGGACAGGAGAGAAGAGATGATGGCTAACCTCTTATAATTTGTTGTGGAGTCATTCAGAAGGGAGATGCAAGATTGGTATAGAAAGGAAAGATATGAGCTCAGACTCTGGCCAGATATAGGACTCCACCTGTGGTAGAGATATCTTAAATTAAGACTGCAACAGTGACTGTACTTGAGCATCTACAGTTAATGTTAAGTCAGTGACTCTCTTCTCCAGGAGCAGACTGTACTCTTATTCAGCAAGCTGAGGTTTGCTGGTGCCTTTGGTGCAAAATGCTTGTGAACTTTGGTTTGACAAAACCAGTGATGGTAACTGTGTGTGGCGAGCATGTGCTCACTGGAAGTGGGTGTAGCAGTCTGCTTTGGTGATGTGGGTGCTCCACATCAACCAGCAGAAGGTGGGGTTAAGGCCTCATTCAGAAAGTCTGTGGTTGCCCCTTTACTCTGGAGTGAGTTGGCTGCATTGAACTGAACAAGGCATTTGCTGAGCATAAGACCCTTATGGTTGTTTGTAGAACTGAGACTATCATTCACTGGGCATTTGGGTTGCAGGAGAAAGCTGATGCTGGCAGATTGCTTTGAACCAGACATCCTTCATTCCTCCCTTGGAGAACTGTTCTTTGGTTTCCTCCTGAGTCATTAAAGTTCACTTGATAAAGTGAATGGACCTATTTATTGAACAGGAAATGGTTGTTGGGAAGATGAAAGGGCACATGTAAATTTATTCAGATTTTTTGTTCTAAGTTGGTGATCATTCCAGCATCTGTTTCTTTTATCTAGTAGGTGGCTGTAGGACAGTATTTTTCTGAAGACAAACTTTGTTCAACAATTTCTTTGTATATAGTAATGAGATCCAAACACCATATACGCTGTTCCCTATGGCAATAAAACGTAGTAAAATTCCAACGATATACTTTACAGCATACAATACTAGGAGTTCAGTAAAGACTTTTATTTCAGTACAAAGTGAGCGCTTTCGCCAACAGGCTTCTTCAGACATATTTCTTTGTATATGTTTTATGTTATCTAGTTATCAAAGTGCTTTGCATAAGTTTTAAGTATTAAACTCTAAAGACGTTTGACTGATTATTTAAGTGTATAAGGGTAATTACAGAGTTAGTGAAGTAGAACTGTTAGTATCCATTCTTTTAAAGACCGTTGACTGCAACTGAACAGTCAGATTAACACAATATAGTTTGCTTATTTTGAATCTTCAATGTTTCTGATTTTGGAGTATCAAACTGGGCTGGCTGGTGGTATTGTGGTCCCATATGAGCAGGAATAGGTTGTGGCACTGAAAAGTGTAAGGACCTGTTGAAATTTATAGGGTGCGTGGGGATGTGTAATAGTATAAGGCAAGTTTCAGTCACCCTTGGTAACGTAGCTGTCTAAGGCATTGAGCTGAAAGTGATGACAGTGGAATTCTGGGAACCATTGGTTATAACTGCTTTCCTATACAGTGTTAAGCTGATCTGTGTGTCAGACATTTCTCTTTGCTGCAGTACACACTCAGTGTGCTGTTTAAGGCTGTCCTTTCAGTTGCGTTTAAGTACAGTCCTACAGGTCTGCAGTCATTGTAGGTTCTGTAGCAGAACTGCTGAGTAAGGTGCATTTCCTTGTGAAACTGATCAGAGATTTGGTAGCTTTGGTAAAGTGGTGCTAAATGCAGTCATTGCCAGATGGAAAGTCCCTTTACCCAAAGATACTTTCACTTTATAGGTAAATAATGTCCAGAGTTCATCTTGGTTGGATAGGGACAATTAGTAAGTAAATGAGCCATTGGGGCCCCCCCAAAAAAAAAATCTTTTTTTTTTTTTTTTTTTTTTTTTTAACTTTATTTTGGCACTGTTGTGTGCATTTTCAAGAAGGTGACCTGCTTTTCATTTTGGAAACGTGGATATTGCAGGATGTACAGATTTGGCTTTCCTTTTCCATAGATAGTTTCTAGGCCCGCAGTCCAGTAGTCCATTTAGGAGCCCAGTCCCAGTTACCCCAAAGCACTGACTGGTTAAGTGATTTGTTCAGTGTCAAGCAATAGGCAAATGAAGGTACAGAGTCAAACCCTGTTCATTAACAAGTCAGAGTTTGTCCTCTGCTTTATTTTTCTGTTATGTTTATTTTACTGTGTGTATTCTGCTTCTGGAGTACCTAGTTGGTATTTAGGTCTGCTGTTTTCATGGCTAAGGCTTTTGCTGTAAGTGTTTTGTAGGAGCATTTGCTTGACACACTTCTTGCTCTGCTCCTTCCTGGACTGCACTAAAAATGTTGGTGCTGTCATTTAGATTTCTTTGCTTTGATGTATTTTGTTCCACTGATGATTTGCTTTATTCAGAAGTCTTTCTCCATTTTCATTCAGTCTTATGGTGAACTATTAACCACTGCCATTTCTGAATTTATCTGCTAGTTACATTTTGTATCCATTTTAATCCTTTTTACCTTGATACTTTTGTTGTTGTTTGAATATGGTTGTAGTAGTTGGTTACCGCTTTTGCATTTTGTGATGGACCTGGCTCTTGAATTCTTTGCTCAAGAAGCAAGCCAAATAGAAGACTGACCCAAAATCAGGGACAGTTTTTAAATGTTCTGTTTTACTTTCTTTTTAATAGAACAGCAGATTTTTTTTTTTTTTGCTTAAGTACATATTTTCTAAACAAAAGTTTAACTTCTCTGGTGGAATAACCGCGTAAATTACATAACGAGAAAGAAACTGCTTAATGCTTATAAAGAGGTCTCATTCTACCTATCATAAGAACAAGTGAACTAACAAAGTACTTAAGGAACTATTAGGAACCTCAAAGCTGGACTTTAAATAGCTAAAAAAAAACCAACCAGCAATGTTTAGAGCTGGACAACAATAACATTGCACTCTGACCAAAAGGAAATAACCAATATCTTGGCTAACAAATTTAGTGCAAATTTTACTCCACCCACAGTTACAGCTATTATGTAGGTTCTGCCATCCCAGCCACCCACTTTAATTACTGTGGATCAAGTTCTGTCAACCTTCTCATAAAGTAAGGACACTTCATCCATGAGCCATGATAACATCCCAGCTTCTGATTATCGCTGCCAGTATGGCCTTTTTGAACCCCAACTTAACCTCTTTAGTCTAAGCCTCTCCACTGGTTACATTCCCGAAGCCTGGAAAATGGCCACTGCAGTGCCATTACACAAGGGTGGGCCAACCATGAACCCTTATAACTATAAACCCCGTAGTCTCACTAGGCTCATAATATAAAACTATGGGAATGCATTACCTCAAACCCCACTAATCTGGGCATTGAAAATCTTATTCTTGGACCCTCAATTTCGGTTTGTCAAAGGAAGGTCCTGCCCCTCTAACCTCATTAAGTTCTTTGAAAAATTTTCCAAAGTAGTGGATAGTATTTATGCAGTGCATACAGCATGTCTAGACCTGGCCAAGGCCTTTGACACTATTCCCCATGAAGGTATTACTTAATATTTGTAAATCTGAATATAAATCTTTATATTGTGTGGTGGATTGCTGCCAACTGGTTGACAGAAATCATGTGGTTAGCATTGTAGATGCCACTACTGAAAGCCAAAAGTTACCAGTGCATGACCTATGGTTAACTAAGTTTGCATATGGATGACGCAGTGGTGCAGCAGTGTGCATTGTTGCCTCACAGCAAGAGGTTCTCTGGTTTGATTCTTAGATGGGGGTGCCTTCTGTGCAGTACCTGCATGTCCTCCCTACATTTATGTGCTTTTCCTCTGGGTGCTCCGGTTTACTCCCACTTTACAAGGACGTGTATCTGGAGCGTTTCTCCCCAGGTCTCCACTGAAAATTGGCTCGTTCCAAGTCACTTTCCTGGTAAGCAAATGTTAAATGACTGTAAATAAGGTGTCAAGTCTTAAACTAACTCATGGTTGCTCCAGCATGGGTTAAACTATGTTTAACAATTGGTGCAGAGACAATGGTCTCAAATGTAAAAAAAAAAAAAAAAAAAAATGTAGCATATTTTATTTTGGTAAACAAAACAAGTTTTACTTGCACATATGTGATGCATCCCTCAAGTCATCTACTGTTGTGATTTATGCACTCGTGTTGATAATTCCTTATTTGACCAGCATGTCTCCACAGTAGTTTGGAAAAGTTTATCTGGCTCATCTAATTTCCAAAGGCATCTCCAGTTGATCCTGAGAAGTATTAATTCCCTTTGCATCTTATCAGACCCATTGGTGAAAATGCACCTTTTGGCATGTGTTGGTCTAAGCATATTACACAGCTGGTGGCACCTCAGATTCATAACCAAAAAGATCAGTAGCCTCAAAAATCTTAGTTATCAGGAGAGACTGTCGGCCCTTTCTCTGTACGGCCTCTTGCAGATTCCTCAATGAAGATCTGTGTTTAGCCTTTCAAGCCATGAAAGATTCAGCTGTTTGATGTACTACTCCTTTGGAGAACTAATGTTACCTCAAATACTCTGTTAAAAGAACTTAACCTTCCTCAGCAGATAAGTAAGGCACATTGATATTTTAGATTTGTATGTCAACATATTCCTTAGTTCTTGAAAAAAACTTGTGTGTCAAGCAGAGTAGCACCCTTGCCACCTTCAAGCGCAACCTAGATAATTGGATGGCAGCCTCAAATTCTCCCCCCGTCTATCTTGTCCTTGCCCTCCTTGAAGCTAGCGATAACTTTGCATAAGAGTTTAGTTAGGCTTGTAATGGTCCTCTTACTGATTGTCTAGTACTTAACTGTGAACCTGTCTAATGTCGAACATATAATTCTCCCTGATTTATTACCAGAAATTCAAATGTTTTATGAGAGGGTAAAGTCTGGGAGTGTTCAAAGTCACAAAACAAATAGTTGATCCACCAAGGAGAGAGAGAATTCCAGAGGGTGAAAAATTTCCAAAAAAGGCTGAACCAGCTGTTTATTCCAACACAGATGATAAATGTGCATAAAACAGGTAAGCGCTTCCATGGTCTCTTGCACTTCTTCAGACCATAGATACTCAACAAGCATACTCGACAAGCAGAGGTACAGTATTTAAATACACCAACAACCAATCAGCTCACGTAATTTAAAACACTAAAGTCAGTGAAATAGAGGTCTGCTGTTGAGAGCTGGTTTTAAAGGAATATATTCATTCAAGCCAGGTTCACAATTAGCTTCAAAATCTGTTATCCACCTTAACTCACTAAACTCAGTTTTCTTAGTTAGATCACTTTCTCTAATATTTTCCTGCAATAAATTCAAAACCAACTTAAAGGAATGTTCATTTCCCTTTTCCATTGCATGTTTTGCAGTCTTGATATAATTACAATGTTCCAGTATTCTCTGTCTACGTGTAAGATTAGTTTTCTCTTTGTAGAACCCTGTACAGCTCCTGCACTGTGCTAGATAAGCCAAGATGTTCTTCGTGTTTCACTGTTGCAGTCATCACATTTGGGTTATCTGCCTGCAGTTAGCAGTCAGCCGCCTTGAATACCAGAGTCTTCATATTTCTGCACCGGGTGCTGTCGCTTCTTCCTTGACGTCAGGTCATCAGGGGTGTAAAACATGCAGCCGACGCCATTACATCAGTCTTTCTTGCCGTGCTGTGCCCGAAGCAGAAGCAGTTCGCAAATGCTGGTCGGTCTACTCCTGAAATTTTCGTTTTCGAGTTTCAGACCCGAAGTCTTCAAAAAAGCTAAGTACCCCATTGGGGATCCTTTTTCGTGCTCTAGCAGATGTCAGTAAAAGTTAATTGTCTTACCTGTGGAAAGCAAATACCTCATAGAGATTTTCATTCTTAATGCATCCCCTGCTTAGGCCCAAACCACGACGTCCCTCGTCGGTTTTGTGCCTTATTCAACACCCGAACTATCAGTCGTCGGGCTATTTTTGCAGCTAATTATTTTTGTACTCGTTCTGTGTACTCCAAAATGGCTTCATCAAGCCATCTGACTACTGATCTTCCAAAAAAAGTAAGGATAAAGACGGACAAGACCGCATAGGTCCAAAACTGCCGATGATGCTTCCATTAAGCTAGTCGCTCGTACTCATTGAGGTGCTTTCGCAGCCCCTGATACCTGCTACTTCTGATTTGCAGGCCTCTACTGAGACCCATTCGGAGTCCGGTATGCCATGAGATGCTTCTTCGACTATGGAACCTGCGGATGTCTCTACCTTGGATGGGTCCGGAGCCACCGTGCAAGCACTGGCTTCTGAGGGTGTATTCAGGCCTACAGACATTCATGTTAAACCAATGCCATTGTTTTCATCCAGGCCTAAAACTCGCACAATGCTTAGAAAACCGATCAAACTGCAGGCCCGGGCCCATTTGCCTAAAAAAACAAATGTTTAGAATGGCTGAAGACCTCATTACCTTGATTAGGGGAAGCCAGCCTTCCCCCTCTAAGAGACCTAGAACTGATTTTCTTTTTGATGATTCTGATCGGGAATCTGATTTTTCTGCTCCTTCCGATTACCAGGATTTGCCCTGATCTACTTATGAGGATTCTGATGCAGAGGATTCCATTCCCTCTGCTTTCCCCTCCAGAAGATTTTTCTTTCAGTGAAACCTTGTACACTCTTAGGGAGCATTTCCACTGGGAAAGCCAGGATTACTCTGACTCCAAAAAGAGGCTTAGGGAATTCTTACTCCTACCTCAACACAGGCCATTAGCTATCCCTCCTGTTCTGGACTTTGTAGATGATGCTTTCTTGGAATCCAGCCTTTCCCCAGACACTTTGCCTCCAGTTCCCAGAAAACCTGACTGGTATTTCAGAGTACCTGACTCTCACAAGTTCCTCTTCAAGAATCCTTCTGCGTAACCAGAAACCATTTCCCAAGGACCAAAAGGCATTAAGGCTACTGCTGCCAAAAATCCTACCCCTTCTGATAGAGATTTTAGAGCCTTAGACAGATGGGGTAAGAAGGTACACACTTCTGCTACCTTGGCCATCATGGCTTTAAATTGCTAGTTTCCTATGTTAAAGTATCAGCAGCATGTTATGGGGCTACTTAAACAGAAAATTATGTTGATTCCTGACTGTACTGAACACAAAGAATTACAGGATTTAATGCATTCTGCAGAAAAAGTTGGTAAACATACTTTGTAATGTGGTTTTGATGCTTTAGAAGCATCTTGCAGGGCTGCTGTCACTGGGTCTGTACTTAGAAGACATGCTTGGCTTAAGGAACAAAACTTGCCAGATCGTGTAAAAGCTAAATTACTGGATGCTCCCTAAACCAAGACCACCTTTTCGGCAACAAAGCAGAAGTAGTCCTCAAAAGGATGGAGGAAAAAGCTAAATCTATGCAAAATGTTAAAGATTTCCTACAAGTACAGCCTCCCAGATTCAGTAGGCATTGGCCTTCTAAGAACTGGGCCTTTTCAGTCCAAACCCAGGAACAGCAGACCACCTAGGCTGCAGTCTCAGGCTTCACACAAATCTAAGCAGTGGGGGAGGCTCCCACTTCCAAAGCAGGGAGTAGTAAGCCAGCCCCCTACAGAAAAATGGCACAATGACTTAACCTTAACCCTTCCAAGCCCTGCTCTACTACCTGCCCCCTTAGGAGGAAAGCTCAACCTGGATGCAAGAAACTGGGAACTCATTACCCAGGACAATTGTGTTTTGAACATAGTTTCCCAAGGATACAGATTCCACTTCCACACCCTCCCAACACCAAATGGTTGGCCAGGCCTACCCCCATATCAATGGGTGGAGGCCCAACAGCAGTTTCTCTCTCTCCTCAATATCAGGGCTATTCATCCTATCCCAGCAGAACAAAGGGGACAAGGCTTTTATTCAAGACTTTTTCTGGTACCCAGGAAATACAACTCCTGGCATCCTATCATGGACCTCTCTCTTCTCAACACCTTTCTGGTAGTTCCAAAATTCAGAAATGCTAACTCTGCAACAGCTTCTTCCCATGCTAGCCAAGGATGCCTGGTTGGCAACCTTAGACTTAAAGGAAGCTTACCTGCACATCCCAGTAAGGGAGTCTTGCAGGAAATACCTACACTTCAGGGCAGGCTCCATGCACTATCAGTTCTCTGCACTTCCCTTTGGCTTATCTACTGCGCCCAGGGTATTCACAAAGTGCCTAGCTCCAGCCATTGCATTTTGCAGGCAGAGAAATATTCAAATTTACCCATGTTTGGATGATTGTCTGATTCAGGCAGGAAGCCAGGACTTGCTATTACAGCACCTGGCATTCGTAAAGAAACTTCTAATCTCATTGGGGTACACCATCAACAAAAATAAATCTCGCGTAGTACCCTGCCAACAGATGTATTCCTGGGAGCAAGCTTGAACATAACTTCCCAGATGGCATTCCTCACTCCAGAGAAACGTTTACTTGACAACCTATTTCAAACTATTGGCCACAAAACCCCAGCTATCTGCAAGGAAAATACTGCAGGCTCTGGGGTTCATGGCCTCTTTAATTCTACTAATTCCATATGCAAGACTGCATATGAGGAAACTCCAATGGTATCTAAAAAAACCTATGGTGTCAACATTCTCAGGACCTGGAAAGAATAATTTTTATCATTCCTTGTATCAAGACAGAGTTCCTTTGGTGAGCAGAGGCCTGCTACCACAACAAGGTACTCCCTTTCACTCTGCCCCCTGCCGCCCAAACCCTAACAGACTCATCAGACTATGCATGGGGGGCTCACATGGCAGGGCAGTGCATTCAGGACAAATGGAACCCAAGACAGATGCACCTGCATATCAATCAAAAAGAAATGTTAGCTGTACAGAGTGCTCTGACAGCCTTCAAAGACTGTATTCTTCCAGGACAACTATTGGTAAAGACAGACACCACAGTTATGTGGTACATAAGCATGGGGGAACCCACTCGTACCCTCTCTGGAGACTAGCCATAGCTCTGTGGAACACAGCCTTGAGCTACCAAGTACACCTGCAAGCTCAATTCCTGCCAGGCATACTAAATTCACTGGCAGACGACTTGAGCAGAAATTTCGTGGACCCACACGAATGGAATCTGGAAGCCAAAGTATTCAACCTCTTGAGGAACAAATGGGGGACTCCAGAGATAGACCTGTTTGCCTCCCCTCAGAACTACCAATTGAACAAATTCTGCACAAGAACTCCCCACAGCCAAGCTTAGAAAGTGGATGCCCTGTCCTTTTACCTGGGAAAGCCTGTCAGTTTATGCCTTTCCCCCTCTGCCTCTCCTCTTGAAGGTTCTACTAAAGATCAAACTGGGCAAGCCAAGGACAGTACTGATTGCACCAGACTGGCAAAGCCAGCACTGGTAACCCCTCTTGGTGCAGTATGGTATTGCTACAACCATGGCACCTGCCACAGACCCCTTCCCCGCTGTCCCAGCAGGCGGGCCAGATTCTGCACCCTCAGCTTCAAAGCCTGAACCTTGCAGCCTGGCTAATTCCTTGAGCTCTCCCTTAGCATCCCTCAGTAAGCAGGTACTGGATGTCATTCTGGAGGCAAGGAGGCCTAGTACTAGAAAATCTTATGCTGAAAAGTGGAAAAGATACTGTTCATGGAGCCTGGCTCAGGGGGATGGGCACAATGGTGCCCAGTTTACCTCAGATTCTACAGTACTTAACAGAAATGCTGCACAGGGGCATATCCTTCTCGTCAATTAAAATTCATGCCTCTGCCATTTCAGCACATTGTAATACAGAGACCCCTCTTTTCTCTCTCCCCTTGATAAAGCAGTTCCTTAGAGGGGCCAAAAATTTGACTCCCCCAGGAGAGCTCCCACTCCAGCCTGGGACCTTAACTTTGTATTGGAAAAGCTCACTCTTCCCCCCCTTTGAACCAGCGGCTATAGCTGAGTTGAAATTCCTTTCTTAGAAAACAGTCTTCCTTCTAGCCATCACTTCAGCAAGAAGAGTGTCTGAATTACAGGCCCTCATCTTCCATGCGGACAGGGTTTCCCTCAGGACTAACCCTTCCTTTATGCCCAAGGTGGTGTCTTCTGTGGCCCTAAATCAGTGCATTCATTTGCCTACCTTTTTCCCTAATCCACAAAACAAAGGGGAACGAATACTGCACTCTCTGGACTTGCACAGACAACTTGGATCCTATTTGGACAGGACTAAGCCTACCAGAAAATCTGAGCAGCTGCTAGGTGCTAGTTAGCTTTGCTGCAGGGGCAGAGGGGAAGGCCATTTCTAAGCAAGCCATTTCCAAATGGATAGCCCATTGCATTCATTTCTGCTACAAGCACCATGGAAAATCTACCCCACAGGTTAGATGAGATGAGATTCCACCAGGGCTGCATCTACCTCTGCGGCATTTCTCAGAGGGGTCCCTACCAGGGACATCCTAGAAGCTGTTACCTAAAGCTCTTTACATACCTTCACCAAGCATTACCACTTGCCTATCTTTTCTAAATCCAGAGCTGGATTTGCCACTGCAGTCTTGCAAGGATCAATAGCTGGCCCTAATGCTCTAACTTCGTCCTCCCTTCCTTAGCTTTGGGAATCAACCCAAATGTGATGACTGCAACAGTGAAACACAAAGAACGTAGTACAGTTGTGTACACTTGCCATAAATGTAGATGTTCGAGTGTATTCACTGTTGCAGTCCTGGATACCCTCCCTCCAGCCCCCTGACTTCTCTTGGCTCTACCTCTCCTTATGGTTGGCATGTCTGTTTTTTCTTGTGTTTGCGTTTTGATGGGAGTTTTACCATACCATTTAATTGCTTCCTATTATGTGGGCACCTGACATCTGGGGCAAGAAAAACTGATGTAATGGCATTGGCTGCATGTTTTATACCCCTGACGACCTGACGTCAAGGAAGAAGCGACAGCACCCGACGCAGAAATATGAAGACTCTGGTATTCAGTCCGGCTGAGGGCTACCTGCAGGCAGATAACCCAAATGCGATGACTGCAACAGTGAATACACTCTAACATCTACATTTATGGTAAGTGTACACAACTGTACTTTTCTAGACCTGCAATCTACGTAAAACTTGAAATGTTTCCTTGATCTTGAGTGTTCGATATAAAATGTGCTCCATATGGAACTGCATGCTTTGCACACATGGTGGGGAAAAGTACCTTGCCTTTCTGATTTAACTCTGTTCTCAAACGAATGTCCTATGTAGCACAGGTGCTGCCCAAGGGTTTTATTCCTAAAAACAAATATAGCTGCTGTACCTAGCCTATCCCCTGAGTTCAGCATCTGTCATAAGGATAGGCCAATTTCTTTTAATCCCATTACAGATCAAATTAATGTCGCTAGAGAAAGTAAGTGATATTCTTGGTACATTATTTGAAGAGTGTCCTACTACTACACTGAGCCGTATTTACATCAGCTGAAAAATAGGGTTTTGCCATGGTCTGTCTGTTAGTGTACATCTTCAGTTGTAGTATTAGTCTCAGAGAATAACCTCTCTCAACAAAATCATGTCTCAGGGACTCTAGAACAGTAACATTTCATCCCTGTCATGCAGTCTCATAATTCTAATAACCTGACCCCTCAAAACATTCCTAGGTACATGTCTGGGGTGCATACTGGTCTTATGTAACAAATTATTCTTTTTGCAGGGTTTCTTATATACACTAGTGTTCAATCGCCCCAACATACCCCTGTGTACAGTTGCATCAAGAAAGCCTATGTCTATCATATGAACTATGTACATTTTAAGAAAAGTAGTAGCATTGAGAAAGGTAAACTCCCACCAATTCCTGATGCGTACCTTTCCATATAAGGAATATGTCAACAAAACATTTATAGTATCGGACATGTACACCAAGCATCTCGCTCACCAACCCCTTCTCCATCTCCTAGTGTGCTAATACTACATTAGCATAAGAGTTTGCACAGGCTGCACCCATGGCAACCCCAATTTTCTGAAGGTAATTCCCCTTAAGTACAAAAATATAATTCTCTCAGCCAAGTTCCAATAATCAAATCAGCATAACTTTACTGGAAAAAACAGTCTTAGTTAAAAATGACTGAACACACTCTATACCCTAAACCATTAGGAATCACAGTAAAAAGTGATTGAAAATCCATTATAACAAAAAAATCTCGCTTGTAAAACAAATCCCTCTTGACCAAACAGATTAAGAAAATGTTTAGTGTCCTTTAAAACAGTATCAGTAGTGTCAAGTACAGGTCATAAATCCTTCTCTACATCAATAAAAGCTCAGTGAGCCAACCTCGACCAGACACTATTGGACGCATTGGTGGATCGATTGCATTCGTGTACACCTTGGGCAGACCATAAATGACTGGAACAGGAAATTCTATAGCAAAATAATTTAATACATTCAAACTAATAAGACTGGTAATATGCATATCAAACAAATAAAAACTGACCCTTTCAATAAGTCCATTCACGTGAAATTTGCACAAAGGCATATAATAGATATGAGAGTCATTCAACATAATTAACATCTTGTCAGTGTACTATATCTTGTTCATGACCACTATCCCTCCACCTTTGTCCACTGGACGCATCTCCAAATGTGAAGCTTTAACACGTTGTACTAAGGCTTCATGTTCATCAGACATAAGATTATTTAAAAAAACACCATGTTTCACTCTCAGAACTTTTCTATCTTCCACACACAAATTTATAAAAGCCTCCAGAATATAATTTTAATATTGGAGAGAAAGTACTAGTTTTCTTAAAATACAACCATAATCAGCATTGTCCATGTGCATAAGCTAATATTTCTAGTATATAACCTTAAATCATTCAAAACACTAATACAGTCCGCCCTTTTAGACTGTACAAAAGTTGGTCCTTTACTAAGCAAACTAATTTGTCCTTCAGTTAAAGCAAAGGATGAAATTTAAAAACTAGTTCACCCTGCTGTGAGTTCTTGTGTATACTGGTGGTGGTGTTACCTTGTTGGCGTTTTCTCCTTACCCCCCCTTCTTTTTCTGCTCCTTGACCGCCCCTTTCTTTTCTTGTTGATAGGAAGCTGTTCCGCTAAACAGTCTCTTCTAGACTGGTAGCGCTTGAAGATTGTTCTAAAATGCATGGCACGTTAGATATCATGTCATTAAAATTAACTGCTGTTAAGCTCTGTGTGCTGTAGTTCTGTTAACAGTACTAACATCCTGACTTAAACGGTTACTCATGGCCGGTCTTTCATCGCCCAATCCAGATAGAGCATGCTCCGATTCAGTTGCAGTGCCAGGAACTGTTCCCACAACCCACAATGGAGGTGTCAACTGTCTGATTGGTGCAGACAGTAATCTATCAATGTTAGAGCTTCCAATAGAAAGGTAATCAGCACTAGGGGCAGTACATTCAACTAGAGCATGATTCCTATGCTCATGACCTGTAGGCTGTCTGTTCAGCTGCAAAACAAACTTCATTATTCCGAGGAGGTGTAGTACGGGGCCAAGAAAAAAACATGCCTTCAACTAAAATCAATCCGATCTCACTCCAGTTTCTTCCTCTTCTCATTTTCTTTAAGTTCATAGCTAAGCACAACATTCCACACCCAATCCAGATGCATTTTATAAGCCCCCTCAGAGAAGGAGCTCATTAAATCGGCTAGTATGTGTATATCATTTAGTAACGCATTTTCAGTGGGTTTAAAGAAGTCTATTAACGGGCAAATATAATCAAAGCCAAGCTGTAAATTGACTGCCAGCATTTTAATAAATGAGGAAAGGTATCACCATACGTTGGCATCTTAAAAATACGAAGGCCCCTTGGTATGACATCATGATGTCTAGCGGCTTCCAAGTGAAGCCATTGCCATTGTAAATGTTTAAACTTAAACAATTTATTTTCAAGTTCTTGTAACATCCCAAAGCAAGTCTCAGATGAAACAGATTCAGGAGCATCATTCTCGGACATACCACTATCCACAGTTAACACCCAGTAAGGGATTAGAACTCGCATGAAGGATCTGCTTCAATCGATCTTCTTTAAAGGCAGTACATGGATTACATGGTAGTTCATAGTCTGCAGCCATGGTCCACTGCTGTACAACAAAACAAGTAAACCAAATAGTTGATCAATGGACCAAGGATGCAATTAATTCCAGAAGAAGGTTAAAAAATGTCCAAAAAAAAGCTGAACCAGCTGTTTATTCCAACACAGATAAAAAAAAATTTACATAAAACAGGTAAGCACTTTCACGTTTTTTTCTGCTTCTTCAGACCATAGATACTCAACAAGCAGAGGTACGGTATGTAAATACACCAACACCCAATCAGATCATATAATAGTGAAATAGAGGTCATCTGTTGAGAGCTGGTTTTAAAGGAATCCACTCCTTCAAGCCAGGTTTGCAATTCGCTTCAAAAATCTATTGTCCACCGTAACTCACTAAACTCGGTTTTGTTAGTTGTCACCTTGTCTAATTTTCGTGCAGTAAATTCAAAACCAAGAATTTAAAGGAATGTTCAGTTCCCATTTCCTTTGCATGTTTTGCTAATGCACTGGTGGACTTTTTATTCTTGATATCATTGCAGTGTTCCAGTATTCTCTCTCTAAGTGTATGGTTAGTTTTCCCTATATAGAACCCTGCCCTGTAAAGCTCCTGCACTGTGCTAGAGAAGCCAGGTTTATAGACCTGCAGTTGCATAGAACTTAAAAGAAATATGTTTCCTTGATCTTGGATGTTCAGTATAAAATGTGCTCCATATGGAGCTGCACGCTTTCCACACGCGGCAGGGAAAAGTACCTTGCCTTTCTGATCCAACTCTTTTCTCAAATGAATGTTACTTTGTTTTCTTTTGGCCATTTATGCTGTGATTAAACTGCAGGCATTAAAATATGGTTAGCAGTGTCCCTCATCTGGTGTTAGTGACATTGCTTCCAAGCATTCATCCTTATGTGTATTTTTTACAGTTTTTGGGCCAGATTTCATCAAAGATTGTATTTAATCCTGATGCCTTGGTGCTTGTTTTTCAGTATCTAAGTAGGTCCGTACCAATATTTTGAAGTACTCTCATGATTTGCTGTTAGTGGGATTTAAAGTAGCCATAGGTAAAGTTTGTTTGATTTCATGTACTGGCTGGGACAGTTGAACTTGCATATTTTTAAGTTGTGCTTGACTTTGTCATTGCATATGTTTTATGTATATTTTAGTCGGAAGTGGATTTGGTAGTTTCATGGCAATTTTGTCCACCATTTTATCTAGTTTTTTATTGTCATTTTAACATTTGAGTTGCAGTAGTTTTTGTATCAAGTTTGAATTGCATACTTAGCATGGATCTTTATTTAAATGCTTTGATTGTGCACATAAACTAACATTGCCAGCCATAATTTACTGGAGACTGCAAAGTGCTTTGAATGAAAGTACTCTAAACGCATTCTTATTTCCGATCTTGCACTTTTTCCTTGTCATGTAGGATGAAGATGAAGTAGAGAGAGAGATTATAAAGCAGGAAGAGAATGTCGATCCAGATTATTGGGAGAAACTACTGCGGCATCACTATGAGCAGCAACAGGAGGACTTGGCACGAAATCTTGGCAAGGGCAAGAGGATCAGAAAGCAGGTCAACTACAATGATGGCTCTCAAGAAGACCGAGGTAAGTCGCTACAAGAAACTCTGTAGGACTTATTTGCTCCTCTACCATATGAGCTGTAGTTTTGGTAATGGTAGACTGTCAAACTAGTGTTAAGTAGGGTCGTGTGTTGCTTGGTTATTTTATAGAACCGCATTCATTTTGCAACTACACAACTGTTTCGTGGACATGTTTACGTTTTATTGCTTGGATTGTTTTCATAGTGGGAGCTGAGGAAGATGCATGTCTTTGCTCCTTTAAATCTTTTAAGTTAACCAGTAGTGAATGGAGAAACTCTCCTGAAACCTTTAGTGCAGCAGATGTTCAGGCATGTACACTATTACATGTCATCTTAATGCTTTCATTCACCTTTTCTTGTATTGATTTCTGGCTGTTAGTCAAGATTTTTCAGTTTGTCAAAACTTGAGACTTGTGATTATACAGGTAATTCAGTTGCTAGATGTGCGTGTAATTAAACATTGTGAAACGAGGGATATTACTTTTGTACGTTTTCAAATGTTTAGTTAAAAATGAAAATGGCTATGGCAGGGATGAGAACTAACTAGAAGAATAGAAACGTCAGTGTGTTTTGAAAGGAATGTGTACTATCTGGTTAAAGAAAGCAAGAGAAATTTCTAACACTTTCTGTATCATGGAGCTGGAGTACTCTTGTCAGATTCTGTGAACGTATGTAATGATGCTTTTCCATTCTTCTCTCCACATAAAACAGAATGGCAAGATGACCAATCTGATAACCAGTCTGATTACTCAGTGGCCTCCGAGGAAGGGGATGAGGACTTTGACGAGAGAACAGAAGGTGACTCAAATTCCCACCTTTTTGTATTGTCAGTGCTTCTAAAGTACTAATGCATGAATTAAAAGCTGGAACTTGCTACGTTTTCTGCCCATAGCATCCACTGTTTTTGTTCTATTGTAAATTTTACTGTCTGGTACTTACACCTTTGCTTAGTGTTGTGTGCTCTGTAAATTGAAAATCTGTCAACTTGGTAAGGATGTATCTAATCATAAACTCTCATGGTTTGTGTTTTTAGCTGCAACTTTAGCCAGTGGTTAGTTCACATACCTTGTAGTCTGGCTGTTAGCTCAGAGGATTACGGCTGTGGGCTGTTAGAGCTCCTTCCTGTACCCAAGGTACAGATTTTAATTCCTTCCACCTCTGTCTATTGTGACTCAAAAAAAGTCACTTAACCAGATAGTACTCCTGGGTCAATACTGAAAATGGACACTTGTGTCCATTGGGCTTACCCACTTTACAAATGAGTAAAAATAAGCCCTCAAAGCTTTTGACCTTTTGGAATGATTTAAGAACTTTTATACACATCTGCTACACTAAGGATCTACTGCATCCCTAATGTCAGTTTAACACATGGCTTAGAGGAGTTTTTTGTGTAGTTACAATTCTTTTTTGTTGCAAGAAGTAATCTGTCATCCAGTTCACTTCTGTGCTGGCTCCCTTTTAGGTAACTTCATAGGTTCATAGATGTATGCTGTCCTATTTCTCAGAAAATAAGACCGGATCTTATACTCTTTCCCCGCCAAAATATGCATTAGGGCTTATCAGGGGATGTCTTATTTACCCCCGTACAACAATCTACATTTATTCACGTACACAAATCGACATTTATTCACGTACAAAAATCGACATTTATTCATGTATACAAATTGACATTTATTTGGTACTTTTGTTATTGGGCAGCAGTTTTAAATAACATGTTAACAATTGAGAATTCTACATAAACAGTGCAACAAACATTTCAACTTCAGAATATCTACACCTTGGCTTTCACAGTGCAATATTTCATGCTTAAAGTGCAGAAAAATTTCAATACATGTGTATTGGAGGAGGGGAATAAAACTGAAAGCAGAAGCAATCCATTCTGTTGCACCGGTAATGAAAAAGGTATTCAAATACAGTCATGTCATCTTCTGGAACATTGTCATAAGTCTCCAACCCCCGAATTCCGGCCTGAATTTCTTGCGACTCCATGTCCTGTAGAACCATTGGCCCCAATCTGTCATGCCTAGCAATAGAGCTCTCCTTAAATGAGCACTTCTTGTCCAAGTAGCCTGCTTTGTAGTGCATTGGCAACACAGCTGTCAGTGATTTTATCCCATGAATTTTTCACCCAAGTCACGATCTCTTGGCAGGCTAAGCTTCACAAAGTTTCCATGCTGATTTCTCTCCAATGTTCGTGTTTCACTGTTGCAGTCGTCACATTTGGGTTATCAGTTGCTGTCTCTCCTTCCGTGACGTCAGGGGTATAAAACACGCAGCCGATGTCATTACATCAGTCTTTCTTGCCGTGCGATGCCCGAAGCAGAAGCAGTTCGCAAGTGCCGATCGGCCGACTCCTGAAATTTTTGTTTTCGAGTTTCAGAACGAAGTCTTCAACTAAAAGCTAAGTACCCCATTGGGGAAACTTTTTCATGCTCTTAACTGATGTCAGTAAAAGTAAATAATTGCATTTCTTGTGGAAAGCAAATACCTCATAAAGATTTTCATTCATACTGTATTCCTTGCCTAGGCCCTGACCACGATGTACCTCTCTGTCGGTTTTGTGCCTTATTTAAACCACGAGCTATCCATTGTCTGTATATTTGCACTTCTAAATATTTTGGTGCTCTGTTCAATTATCCTGATATGTCTTCGGTAAGCCATCCGACTTCTGACATTCTGAAAAAACGCAAAGATAAAGACAGAGACAGGCCTCCTAGGTCCAAAACTGCCGACGACGCTTCTAAGCAAGTCGCCAGTTTGCCGGTACTCAGTGAGGTGCTTTCACAGCCCCTGATACCCGCTACTTCAGATTCGCAGGCCTCTACTGCCGGGAGATGCTTCAACTGTGGAACCTGCAGATGTCTCTACCTTGGATGGGTCCAGAGCCACTGTGCAGGCACCGGCTTCTGAGAGTGTATTCAGGCCTACAGACTTGCATATTAAACAGACGCTATCTTCTTCAAGGCCTAAAACTCGAACCATGCCTAGAAGATTAACGCCCAGACCGCATGGTCAGGCCCCTCTATGCCTAAAAAACAAATAAGAATGGCTGAAGACCTTATTACTTAAATCAGGGTAAGCCAACCTTCCCCCTCTGAGACCTAGGACTGAGTTTGCTTATGATACTTCTGACCAGGATTCTGAATTTTCTGTTTTTTCTGATGACAAGGATTTACCCTTATCTACCTATGAGGATTCTGATTCTGAGGACTCTATTCCCTCTGCTTCCCCCTCAGAGGATTTCTCTTTTGGTGAAGCCTTGCATACTCTCTGGAAACATTTTCATTGGGAAAGTCAGGATTTCTCTGATTCTAAAAAGAGGCTTGGGGATTTCTTACTCCTGCCCTAGCACAGGTCTTTCAGGCCTTTAGCTATACCTCTTGTACTGGACATTGTTGATGCCTTTTGGCCCCCCGATTCTTTACCTCCTGCTCCCAGAAAACCTGATAAATATTACAGGGTTCCTGACTCTAGTTCCTTTTCAAAAATCCTACTGCGTATCCTGAGACCATTGCCAGTTTCATATGTTAAAAGTATCAGCAGCATATTATTGGATTGCTTACACAGAAAATTGTTAATTCCTGATTGTGCTGAAAGTAAGGATTTAGAGGATTTGATGCATTCTGCTGAACAAGTTGGTAAACATACGTTGCAGTGTGGTTTTGATTCACTAGAGGCATCTTGCAGGGCTGCTGTAACTGTGTCTGCACTTAGAAGGCATGCTTGGCTTAAGGAGCAATCCTTGCCAGATCATGTTAAAGCGAAATTACTGGATGCTCCCTTAAACCAGGATCACCTGTTTGGCAACAAGGCAGAAGAAGTTCTTAATAAGATGGAGGAAAAAGCTAAATCTATGCAAACTGTTAAAGATTTATTACAAGTACCTCCCAAGATTTAGTAGGCATTGGCCTTCTAAGATTTGGTCCTTTCCTGCCTCTTCCAGACCTTCTCAGTCCAAACCCAGATCCAGCAGAGCACTCAGGCTTCAGTCCCAGGGGATGCACAGGACTAAATAGTGGGGGGCCTCCACTTCCAAATCTGGGAGTAATAAAACTCCTCCCTATGGTAAACTCTCTCAGTGACTTATTTTCTAAAACTTCCAAACACTTCTCAACTGACTGCCCCTTTGGAGGGAAAGATTGCACTTCATGCAAAGAACTGGGGACTCGTTACCCAGGACCAGTGGGTTTTAAATAGTGTCCCAAGGATACAGATTTCACTTCCGCGTGTTACCAACTCCAAGCGGTTGGCCAGATATACCTTCAAATCAGTGGGCAGAGGCCCAAAAGCAAGTACTCTCTCTAAAGCATAGGGGCTATTCAGTTGGTACCAGAAAAGGAAAAGGGGCAAGGTTTCTACTCGACTTTTCATGGTACCCAGAAAAGACAATTCATGGCATCCTATCCTGGACCTGTCTACTCTAAACACCTTTTTGGTGATTCCAAAATGCAAGATGCTGACTCCTCACCAGTTACTTCCTATGCTAGGCAAAGATGCCTGGTTGGCAGCACTAGATTTAAAGGAGGCCTACGTGCACATCCCAATCAGGGAATCTTCCAGAAGATAATGAAACCACCAATGCAGAAGGAAAAAGAACAACCAGCCAGTGAATCCGCCATATCCGCCAATAATGTATTTAAAAAGAACTGCAAAAACGGTCAGCTCTGCTCTAACGTCTCGGCTCAACACACAAGCCTTCAAGGAGTAAAAACACATCAGAAAAACTTGCCTCCTATACTGTGTTCAGTTAAACAATCAATTAAATCCGATACTTCCAATTTAGCTCTTCATTAAGTCCATATGAATGCAAAGTATTACATTTCAGAATGTAAAGGGATTCCTTTGTCAAAAGCTGTTTTTTTAAGACCTTCATCAAACACTGATACTTTAACTTTCTCTAGTATCGTACCCTGCAATCCTTCACTACTGCTGTTATGAAAAGATTTAAAATGAGTAGCTACAAAGCTTGCTTCTTTCTCATTATTAATGTCTCTTAATATGCTCAAGCATTCTAACCTTAAATGCCCTCTTAGTCTCTCCAATATAAAACAAATCACAAGGGCATTTAAGTGCATAAATAACTCCCTCTATATTACAAGTAAAACTACATGTATCAAATGGAATATGATTAATGTTAACAAACTTATCTACCACATATTTGCATGCTTTACATTTGTTGCAACAAAATGTGCCTAGCGGGAATATGTTTCGATTAATCCTGGAATCGGGTACAAAACCCGTGACAATGAAGTTTTGTATATTTCTACCCCTTCTGTAAGAAATGCCTAATCTGGCATTTAACCAGGAAGAAACATTTTTCAGAGCACAAAATTCCAAAAATATTTCACTACTTTAATAATTTCAGAACTAAAACATCCAAATGTAGTAACAAAATAAATAGACTCAGGAGATTATTTTCCATTAGTCTTGTATGGAACCAACATCTGTGAGTTAGTATGTGGATTTTTTATGACCGAGCCCGAACATAATTTCTTCCAGCTTCTTTCTATCAAGCTTCTATTATAACCCTCTTCTCAAACATGTCCACAGTTGCTTTTAATTATTTTCTTAAATCCCCGATATTATATATTCTGGATACCCTTAACAGCTCACCATATGGAAGTGCTTCCAAAGTATGAGTCGGATGGCAACTATCTCTGTGCACAAATTGTGTACCTTGATCAAATTTTCTATGAATAGTACTATGTAAAACAGTCCCATTAATAATACTCAAGTGTGCATCCAGAAATGGAATAAATGTTTCTACTAACGAACCAAATTGTAAAGTAAAATCTATTACAATGTAGTGAGTGAATAAATTGTTCAACCATTTATTGACCACCCTAGGCAATAAAAATTAGTCAATATATCGAAAATACCTAACCACATATTGACGAAAAAATGTACTTCTATAAATATATTCTGACCCAAAAAGACCCATACTAAGGTTAGCGTTAGGTAATCTTGCAGAAGATGCCTATGCTTCAAAGTAGGCTACATGCACTATCAGTTCTCTACACTGCCCTTTGGCTTATCTACTGCGCCCAGGGCATTCACAAAGTGCCTAGCTCCAGTCATTGCATCTTGCAGGCAAAGAAATATTTAAATATACCCATACCTTGACGATTGTCTAATTCAGGCAGAAAACCAGGACATACTTTTGAATCATCTGGCTTTTTGTACAAAGGGTGCTAACTTGTCTAGAGTACACCAAAAACGAAACAGAATCACACCTGGTACCCTGTCAAATTATATTCCTGGGAGAAAGCTTGAATACAACATCCCAGATGTCTTTCCTCACGCCAGAGAAACAAATTCACTTGACAACCTACTTCAAACAAGTGGCCACAAAAACGCTGCTACCTGCAAGGCAAATACAAGCCTTGGGGTTCATGGCCTCCTGCATTCTTCTAATTCCATACGCAAGACTGCATGTGAGGAAACTACAATGGTATCTAAAAAAGCCTATGGTGTCAACATTCTCAGGATCTAGAAGCAGTGATTCCTATCATACCTTGCCTACGCCTAGAGTTCCTTTGGTGGGCAGAGGACTGCCACCAAAACAAGGGACTACCCTTCACATTACCCCCTGCCGCCCAAACCCTAACAGACTCAGACTATGCATGGGGGCGCACCTGGCAGCAAAGTGCATTCAGGGCAAATGGAACCCAAGTCAAATGCACCTGCACATCTATCAAAAAGAAATATTAGCTGTGCAGAATGTGCTGACAGCCTTCAAGGACCACTTTCTTCCAGGACAATTAATGGTAAAGACGGACAACACCACTGTTATGTGATACATAAACAAGCAGGGGGCTACACATTCTTACACCCTCTGCAGACTAGCCATGGCATTGTGGAACACAGCCTTAGCTACCAAGTGCATCTACAAGCTCAATTCCTCCCAGGAAAACTAAATACACTGGCAGGCGGACTAAGCAGAAACCTCATGGACCCACACGAGTGGAAGCTGGAACCAAGGATTTTCAACATGTTGACAAGCAAATGGGGGAGCCCAGATATAGACCTGTTGGGCCTCTGCCCAGAACTATCAATTGGAAAAATGTTGCACAAGGACTACCCACAGACAAGCTTGGAAAGTGGATGCTTTGTCCTTCAGCTGTAAAAACCTATCAGTTTATGCCTTTCCTTCTCTGCCTCTGCTCTCCAAGGTACTGCTAAAGACAAACCAAGGACAGACTGGCCACGCCAACACTGGTACCCCCTCCTGCACAGTGTCACTGCTGGCCCCATGGCACCTACCTCAGACTCCTACCCTGCTGTCTCAGCAGGAGAACCAGATTCTGCACCCTCAGCTTCAAACACTGAACCTAGCAGCCTGGCTGATTGCCTAATCTCTCCTTTACCATCCCTCAGTTAACCAGAGATGGATACCATTTTAGAGGCAAGGAGGCCTAGTACTAGAAAATCTTTTGCTGAAAAATGGAAAAGATTCTGTGCCTGGAACCAGTCTCAAGGGATGAGTACAGCAGTGCCCAATTTACCTCAGATTTTACAATACTTAACTGCGATGCTTCACAAGGGCCTGTTTTTTTCCTCTAAAAATTTACGCCTCAGCCATTTCAGCTCATATCACAGAACCTCCCCTCTTCTCTTATCCACTGCTCAAGCAGTACCTCAGAGGGGCCAAAAATTTAAGACCACCCAGCAGAGCGCCAACTCCAGGCTGGGACCTTAACTTTGTATTGGAAAAACTCACCCTTCCTCCTTTCGAGACAGTTGCTACTGCAGACTTAAAATTCCTTTCTTGGAAAACAGCTTTCCTTTTAGCAATCACTTCAGCAAGAAGGGTATGTGAATTACAGGCCCTTATGGCAGTAGAGCCTTTCATCATCTTTCATGCAGACAGGGTGTCCCTCAGGACCAATCCCTCTCTCATGCCAAAGGTGGTATCCAGTGTGGCCTTTAATCAGTCCATTAATTTACCAACCTTCTTTCCTAATCCAGAGAACAAAGGGGAACAGATACTGCAATCCTTAGATGTGCACACACCACTTAGATTCTACTTGGACAGCAGTAAACCTCAAAGGAAATCTGAACAACTGCTGTTGGCATTTGCTGCAGGGACAGAGGGGAAGGCTATTTCAAAGCAAACCATCTCCAAATGGATAGGCCATTGCATTCATTTCTACTATAAGCACTATGGAAAACCTATCCCACAGGGAATCAGACCCCACTCAACCAGGGCTGCATCTACCTCTACAGCCTTTCTCAGAGGCGTACCTCCCAGGGACATCCTAGAAGCTGCTACCTGGAGATGTTCGTGTTTCACTGTTGCAGTCATTACATTTGGGTAATCTGCTGGCAGGTTGCCCTCAGTCGGCCTGATTAACAGAGTCTTGGGTCCTGTGTCAGTTGCTGTCCCTTCTTCAATGACGTCAGGTCGTCAGGGGTATAAAACACGCAGCCGATGCCATTACATCAGTCTTTCTTGCCACGCGGTGCCCAAAGCAGAAGCAGTTCGCAAGTGCTGGTCAGCCGACTCCTGAAATTTTCGTCTTCGAGTTTCAGAACTGAAGTCTTCAACTAAAAGCCAAGTACCCCGTTGGGGAAACTTTTTCTTGCTACTTACCGATGTCAGTAAAAGTTAATAATTGTATTACTTGTGGGAAGCAAGTACCTCTCAAGGATTTTCATTTGGACTGTGTTCCTTTCCTAGGCCCTGACCACGACCTACCTTGCTGTAGGTTTTGTGCTTTATTTAATCAGCACACTATCAGTCATCTGTACATTTTTGCTTCAAAATACTTCTGTTCATGGTTTAATTATCCAGAAATGACATCGGTTAGCCATCCAACTACTGGAATTACGAAAAAAACGCAAAGAAAAAGACAGGCCGTTGAGGTCCAAAACTGCCGACAACGCTTCTAAGCTAGTCGCCAGTTCGCCGGTACTCAGTGAGGCGCTTTTGCAGCCCCTGATACCTGCTACTTCTGATTCGCAGGTCTCTACTGAGACCCATTGGTATGCCACGAGATGTATCACATATGGAACCCGCTGATGTCCCTACCTTGAATGATTCCGGAGCCGCTGAGCAGGCACCGGCTTCTGAGGGTGTATTCAGACCTACAGACTTGCAAATTAAACAGACTCCAACTTCAGTGCTAAGGCCTAAATCTTGATCTGTGTCTGTAAAAATGATGTCCAGGCCACATATTCAGGCCCCTGTGCCTAAAAAACAAATGATCAAAATGGCTGAAGATTTAATTACTCTAATCAGTGGTAGTCAACTCCCCCCTCCCCTCCAAGAGGCCTAGGATTGAATTTGACTATGAATCTTCTGAATAGGACAGTTTCTAATGACACTTCTGATTATCTGGATTTGTCCATACCTACTTATGAGGACTCTGATGCAGAGGATTCTATTCAGTCTGCTTCTCCGCCTGAGGATTTCTCTTTTGGGGAAACTTTACATACCTTAAGAGATTTACATACCTTAAGAGAGCATTTCCACTGGGAAAGTCAGGTTTTCTCTGAATCCAAAAAGAGGCTTGGGGATTGCCTTCTACCCAAGCATAGACCTTTGGCTATACTTCTGTACTAGATATTGTTGATGTGTTTTCGGAATCCAGTATGTCTCTTGATTTCTTGCCTCCAGCCCCTAGCAAACCAGACAGGTAGTACAGGGTTCCTGAGTCCCACAAATTAATTTTCAAAAATCCTGTTGCAGATCCTGAAACCATTTCTCAGGGGCCCAAGGGCATTAAGGCTTCTACTGCTAAAAATCCTATCCCTTCTGATAGAGACTCCAGGGTGCTGGATAGATGGGGTAAAAAGGTTTATACTTCTGCAACCTTAGCAATCAGGGCTTTAAACTGTCAATTCCATATGCTAAAATATCAACAGCATATCATGGGACTGCTTAAACAGAAAATGATGTTTATTTCTGACTGTGTGGAGAATAAAGATTTGCAGGATTTATTGCATTCGGTTGAACAAGTTGGCAAACATACTTTGCAATGTGGTTTTGATTCTTTAGAGGCCTCTTGTAGGGCTGCTGTTACTGGGTGTGTCCTAAGATGGCATGCTTGGCTTGAGGAGCAGCCTCTGCCTGATCATGTTAAAGCAAAACTTTTGGATCCTCCTTTACAGCAGGACTGCCTTTTTGGCAATAAGGCTTAAGAAGTTCTAAAAAAGATGGAAGATAAAGCTAAATCTATGCAAACTGCAAAAGATTTATTACAAGTGCAACCTCCTAGATTTAGTAGGCATTGGCCTACTAAGAACTGGTCCTTTCCAGCTCCTTCCAGAGCCACTTTGACCAAACCCAGACATTCCAAAAGCACCAGGCTTCAGTCCCAAGGGACTTTCAGAACTAAGCAATGGGGTGCTTCCACTTCCAAATCTGGAAACAACAAGGCATCACCCTATGGTAAACAGTCTCCATGACTTCCCTTTGAATTACCAAGCACGTAACTCTTAGCTGCCCCTTTGGGGGGAGAACTGGCTCTTCATTCAAGAAACTGGCAAACTGGCTGTTCATTCAAGAAACTGGCAACTTATAACCCAGGACAAATGGGTTTTAAATATAATGTCCCAGGGATACAGATTTCATTTCCACACGCTGCCAATTCCAAACGGGTGGCCAGACCTGGCCCCAAATCAGTGGGCAGAGGCTCAAGCAAGTACTTTCCCTCCTAAACATGGGGGGCTATTCAACTAGTACAAGAAGAGGAAAAAGGACACTGTTTCTATTCCAGACTTTGCCTGGTACCCAGAAAAGACAAATCATGGCGTCCAATTCTGGACCTATCTACTCTAAACACCTTTCTGGACATTCCAAAATTCAAGATGCCGACTCTTCACCAGTTGCTTCCTATGCTAGGCAATGATGCCTGGTTGGCAGCTCTCGAATTGAGGCTTACCTGCATATCCCAATCAGGGAATCTTGCAGAAGATTCCTACGCTTCAAAGCAGGCTGCATGCATTCAGTTCTGTGCACTGCCCTTTGGCTTGTCTACTGCGCCCAGGGTATTCACAAAGTGCCTGGCTCCAGTAATTGCATTTTGCAGGCAAAGAAATATTCAAATATATCCATACCTGGACGATTGTCTAATTCGGGCAGAAAACCAGGCCATTCTTCTAAAACATCCGGTGTTTGTAAAGAGTTCTAACCTGTCTAGGGTACACTATAAATGAAAAGAAATCTCAACTAGTACCCTCTCAAAAGCTTACATTCCTGGGTGCAAGCTTGAATACAACTGCCCAGATGGCTTTCCTTGCGCCAGAAATGCAAATTCATTTGGTGACTTACTTCAAACAGGTGGCCACAAAATCCCTGCTATCTGCAAGGCAAATACTGCAAGCCTTGGGGTTCATGGCCTCCTGCATTCTTCTAATTCCATATGCAAGACTGCATATGAGGAAATTCAGTGGTGCTTAAAAAGTTAATGGAATCAACATTGTCACAGCCTGGAAACAGATTACTATCATACCTTGCCTGCACCTAGAATTCCTATGATGGGCAGAGGACTGCCACCAAAACAAGGGACTGCCATTCACACCACCCCCTGCCGCCCAGACCCTAACTACAGACTCATGAGACTATGCATGGGGGGCTCATCTGGCAGGGAAGTGTATTCAGGGCAAATGGAGCCCAAATCAAATGCAGCTTCATATCAATCAAAAAGAAATGCTAGCTGCACAGAATGCACTGAGCCTTCAAGGGCTACCTTCATCCAGGACAATTACTGATAGACTGACAACACCACGGTTATGTGGTACATAAGCAAGCAGGGGGGTACACATTCCTACCCCCGCTGCAGACTAGCCATGGCATTGTGGAACACGGCCTTGAGCTACCAAGTACAACTACAAGCTCAATTCCTGCCAGGAAAGTATGTTCTGGCAGACGAACTTAGCAGAAATCTCATGGACCCTCACGAATGGAAACTGGAACCACGGATTTTCAACATGTTGACACGCAAATGGGGAGCCCAGACATAGATCTTTTTGCCTCAACCCAGAACTACCAGTTGGACAAATTTTGCACAAGAACTCATCACAAGCCTGGAAAGTGGATGCTGTGTCCTTCAGTTGGAAAAACCTATCAGAACACGCCTTTTCCCTTCTGCCCTTGCTCTCCACAGTTCTACTAAAAGTCAAACAGGACAAACCAAAAATGATTTTGATTGCTCCAGACTGGCCTCGCCAACACTGGGTATGCACTCCTGTGCAGTATGTCGCATGTTTCTCTGTGACACCTGCCTCAAACACCTTCCTTACTCTCAGCAGGAGAACCAAATTCTGCACAGTCGGCTCCAAACATTGAGTCTTGCAGCTTAGCTAATCACTTAAATTCCCCCTTAGCATCCCTCAGCAAACCTGTGATGGATGTCATTTTGGAGGCGAGAAGACCTAGTACTAGAAAATCTTATGCTGACAAATGGAAAAGATTCTGTGCCTGGAATCAATCTCATGGGATGAGCACAGCAGTGCCCAGTTTACCTCAGATTTTGCAATACTTAACTGAGATGCTTCACAAGGGCCTGTCCTTTTCTTCCATAAAAATCAATGCC
The DNA here is from genome assembly GCF_019279795.1 of Protopterus annectens. NCBI lineage: Eukaryota > Metazoa > Chordata > Ceratodontiformes > Protopteridae > Protopterus > Protopterus annectens. The sequence goes on along the minus strand of NC_056741.1, from coordinate 19,051,975 downwards.
TCATCCATTTCAGCTCATTACAACAGAGACCCAGATCTCTTCTCTCATCCTCTTCTAAAGCAGTATCTCAGAGGGGCCAAAAACTTGAGACCACCCAGGAGAGCTCCAACCCCTGCCTGGGACCTTAACTTTGTATTGGAGAAACTCACTCTACCTCCTTTCAAGCCAGCTGCAACTGCAGACTTAAAATTCCTTTCCTGGAAAACAGCCTTCCTTTTAGCAATCACTTCAGCTAAAAAGATATTTGAATTACAGGCCCTTATGGCAGTGGAGCCTTTCATCATCTTTCATGTGGACAGGGTGTCACTCAGGACCAGTCCATCATTCATGCCCAAGGTGGTATCCAGTGTGGCTCTTAATCAGTCCATTCATTTGCCAACTTTCTTTCCCAGTGCACAGAACAAGGGGGGGGGGGTGGATTCTGCATTCATTGGATGTACACAGACAACTTGGATTCTACTTGGACAGGACTAAATCTCAAAGAAAATCTGAACTGCTGCTGGTAGCATTTGCTGCAGGGGCAGAGGGGAAGGCGGTTTCAAAGCAAACCATTTGTAAATGGATAAGCCATTGTATTCATTTCTGTTACAAGTATCATGGAAAACCTATCCCTCAGGGGATCAGATCTCATTCCACCAGGGCTGCATCTACTTCAGCAGCCTTTCTCAGTTGTTCCTGCCAGGGATATTCTAGAAGCTGTTACCTTGAGTTCCGTTTATACTTTCACCAAGCATTATCACTTACCAATTTTCTCTAAATCCAGAGCTGGCATTGCCACTGCTGTTTTGCAGGGCCTTTATAGCTGGTCCTAATGCTGTATAAATCCATCTTCCCAACCTTAGCTTTGGGAATCTACCCAAATGTAATGACTGCAACAGTGAAACACTAAGAACATAGTACAGTTGTGTACACTTACCATAAATATAGATGTTAGAGTATATTCACTGTTGCAGTCCTGGTTACCCTCCCTCCAGCCCCCTGTTTTTCTTTTAGTATACCCCTTCTTTCTTTTACTATGCATAAAAGCCTTTTTGGTCTTTTTGCTTTTGTTTGGAGGTATATTTTCTAATTTATATATATATATTTTTTATATGTATATATGTGTGTGTATATATGTATATATATGTGTGTGTGTGTGTGTGTGTGTGTGTGTATATATGTATATATATATATATATATATATATATATATATATATTTTTTTTTTTTTTTTTTTTTGTCCCCATTTGGGGGCACCTGACATCTGGGGCAAGAAAAACTGATGTAATGGTGTCTGCTGCATGTTTTATACCCCTGATGACCTGATGTCATGGAAGAAGGGACAGCAACAGACGCAGGACCCAAGACTATGTTAATCAGGTCGACTGAGGGCAACTTGAGATTACCCAAATGTAATGACTGCAACAGTGAATACACTCTTAACATCTACATTTATGGTAAGTGTACACAACTGTGCTTTTTCTTTCCATCTAGCTGAATTGCCAAAATACAGGTAACATATACACTCTTGTAAAAAGTGGAGGGAATGTAGATTGACAAAGCACCCCCTCTGATCAATTGTTGTTTGAGATCCTTGGCCCCTAAACACTGCCATCCATAGCAATCATGTTGGAGAGTTGGTATTTAGAAAAGTCGATGCCATCAACAAAGGACTTGAACGCAAGTGCACGTTTAATAACTTCAGTATCTTCCAGCTTGAATAGTGTTGATTTTCTTAGAGACGGTTCATATCGCTGAAGGAAGCCATCCAGCCAATGTTGTGATGCTTTGAATTATTCTGGGGATATTTGTAACTGTCGTGCCATTGCAAGGGCAAATGCTTGAATAGCAGCCCTACACCCAACCAAAGCCTTTGCTCTCCTGTTAGCAATCCATTCACAAATGTCTTCCAGCGCGGGAAATAATGGTTGCCGACCTGATCCACACTTGCACTTAGCATTTCCCTCGTTGGCCTGTTGACTGAGGTTATTGTACACTGCATGCCATTTTCAGACCATTTGGAGTTCTAACTTCTGTTTGCAGAAAGCAGTCAGATTTCCCCGGGAGTCCTCCATGATTCCTTTCTTATACTCGATGGAATAGCTCTTTTTTTTTCTACTCATCTTGTCTGGGGGGGTGTTAATTGAAGAATTACTAGACCGGAGTGGCAACACAAAATGGTTAAGAAGACACAGCCGCAGTCATTCGTTAAGTGCACGTGCTTTACGTGCGTTGTCTGTACTTTGACCGATCAAAGTACACCTGCCAATGTTTATTTTACATTTGTTAACTGGGAAAAGTCAGCTGGACAAGGTCCATTTTCAGTGGAAGCCCGGGGAGAAAAGCTCTGAAAATGAGTACAGCAAAATTACAAATAGTAAATGAACAAAAGTCACAATTTCAGGGAAAAATACAAAGTACAAAAATTTTAGTACAAGTTTAGACAAATTATAGTAACTAGCTTAGAGGGAACAAGTATAAATAAAAAGGTTATATAAATATGCCAAATACTAGGAAAAATGAGAGTAAAATACTTGACATAGTAGGACAAGACCTATGTTGAGAAATTGGATCCATAGTAATTGGAGAGTGCAGTGAAGGGGGGTTGTATCAAGTTATGCATGGGCAGATCCAAGTTTCCAGAAGGTGTGATTTAAGTAGTTTTTTCAATTGTGTAATATTTGTGGCAGCGATAATGGGGGAAGGGAGGTTATTCCAGGCCTTGGCAATGGTAAGAGAGTAGTGATTTTCCTGCAGTGTTAGCCCTAATGGTACTGAGGAGAGATGTGGTAGAGCAGAGGGGGCGAGTGGTAGATTAATGGGTGAGCAGATGCTGTAAGGCAGGAGTTTTCTCAGGGAGGATGTTAAATGCAGTGGTTAGCTGTCGGAAAGTGAGTAATTGGGGTAATTCTAGCCATTTAAGGTGTCTTAGTACTTGGCAGTGGTGGGCTCTGAAAGTAGAGTTATTGGTGAATTTAGCAGTTTTGTTGTAACTTGATTCCATTTTATCAAGATCAGTTTTTCTAATGTGGGTTAAAATTGGGGCTGCATAAGTAAGAGTGGATAGAAGGTGAGTTTGAGCTAAGGTGATTCTTGCCTTATCAGTGAAAGTGTTTGCGCCTATAGAGTACCCATTTTCTTATGAACCTTTTGGACAGTTTGGGCTATGTGAACATTGAGGTAGAGATCTCAGCCGTCAAGTGTGTATGTTGATTAGGGTTACAGTAAGAATCGTGGTGGACTCCCAGGGAAAGAATGTTACGACTTTCTGCAAAGAGAAGAAGGGCGTCAGAGTGGTCCGAAAATGGCAAGCAGAGTACGATAACCTCAGTCAACGGGTGTCAATATTTTATAATTCAACACGTCTGTCGTGTGTTGTTTATCTTAACTGGAGCTTATTTTTGGGGTAGGGCTTATATTATAACCACCCTGGAAAACCATGCTAGGCCTTATTCTCTGGTTAGGTCTTATTTACGAAGAAATATGGTAGGTTAACCACAAGGGCCTTTTTAAGCCTAGCCATGCATCCCAAATCTCTCACATGTTGCGATACCCTTGATAATTGTAAGCATGAGTTTGGGATATGAAACGTTTACAAGCAGGGGCCTGGGAGACTAACCATTTACAGGTTGCTTGTATCCATTAGAGACATAGATGCCAAACCGTGGATGAATTTCCTGTTCCCCATCCAGTTGTCCAGGTTGCACTTGAATCAAGTTAGGGAGGAACTCTGCTTCACATGGATGGGGAGCCTGTTCCATAGACACGGCAGTCTCTGGGATACATACCTCTGTCTCCAGCAGGTCTTGTTTATATCACAGGCAAGGTTGTAGTCTTTAGAACAGGTAATTCTGGTGCTGTTTGTTTTGTGGGTATGCAGGAGGTCCATCAAAGTTGGGTGGTAGTGTCCTGTATGCCAGGCATAGATCTCCCTTCAAAAGCATGTAGGAGACAATACAGGTATAGAGCCTTGAGGCAAAGGACATTTTACTTGCACCCTGTATTCTTTTATTGAGGAACCTCTGTGAATGTTCCATTTGTTGGATATGCCTGGTTTACATACCAAAGGGGGCATTGTACTCAATGATAGGTCTGAATTCTGAATACAGCAGAACAATAACTTCCTTGGACTTGGATGCCATACCTTTGTTTTAAGTTGCGCAACATAGAATCATTTCCTCACTACTGTTGACATGTGGTGGTCAAAGGCTAGATTATTATCTCTGTTTGTCCCCAGGTCCCCGACTACTGGGTCAACTCCAAGGATGTCTTGTCAATATGATAGTTAGATTTTTGATTGCTGGCTGTGGACAGTTAAGTACCTGGTTTGCTGTAATTTGTCTCTTATTGAAATGGGCATCATAAATTTTCTGATCCTAACTGGTCATTAAACAAAAAGCATCAAACCAGGCATGTCCAAGGTTCAGCTTCCGGTGATTTCTCCTGTCCACCTGGTGAATCTGGGCATACTGGGGCAATGCAGCAATTGCCTCATGTACACAGACAACCCTCTCCTCCTACCACCCAACACTGCAACCTGAGAGATGCACTTACATAGCCAAAATGGAAGCAAAGCTCTCTCCACCCAAGATTGTGCTAGACAGTCAAGAGGAGAAGGTTAACACCCACACTACACCGCAAGCAACACATAGCCCTTCTAAACCCACACCACCAACACCCACATATAGCAACACTAAATCCACATATGCAGAGGCCCTTAACTGTGATCTTCCCAAGCAACAAGGACCTCTGAAGCTGAAACGCAAACAAACACCAATCACAACCAGTGTCACATAGTTCAAAACACCTGTGTGCCACCCAGCAGCAGCCCCTAAGGCAAGACAATGTACCTAACACTTTAGTCATAGGTGACTCTATAGTCCGGCACACTGATGTCCCTCTCAACAGGTTGAACAAGGAGGAAATTACAGTCAGCTGCTTGTCTGGTGCCAGGATCTGCCACATAACGCATACACTCAAGTCATTCCACACCAAGTACAAATATGACTCTCTCATTGTCCATGTTGGAGTGAATGACTTGAGACGTACCTCCCCGGACTACATGAAAAGAGACATGGAAGAGCTATCGGATCATGTGGCCCAGGCAGGTATGACCCTAGCCCTGAGTATCATCCTGCCTTCGCCCAGAATGATACCACAATATAAGGACAAAATGATTGACTTCAACAATTGGTTAAGCTTCTGGTGTCATTCAAAGGGGATCCAGTATCTGTCTGCCTGGGACGACATGATTGACAGACCACGAGGCTTTGCCAGAGATGGTCTGCACCTGTCCCCTCTGGGATTCAGGTTACTGGCTAAGGCTCTTGCCACCCCTATAGTGCCTTTTTTAGGCAAAGTTCAAAGAACAAAACCACCACCGTAACAGGTACAAGCATGCAAAATCTGAAGGTAATGCTACTCAATGCTAGAAGTCTAAACCTCAAAATGCACTCTCTCGAGGCACTCCTAAAAATGGAGAACATCGATATCTGTGCAGTAACTGAGACCTGGTTCAAGGCTCCAGAGAGCACCCCTGCAATACCAGGCTACAGCTCTTAACACTTTTCGGCCACCAAAGCAGGACCGAAACACTAAAGGTGGACCGAAACACTAAAGGTGGAGGAGTGTCAATATTCACCAAGGATATTCACACCACCAGGCTAGCTGCCCAACACAATGCGTCTGGAATTCTCCAGGAGCAACACTAGGTAAGACTGCAATCCAAATTGTAGCTTGCTACAGATCCCCCACCATACCCCAAGATTCTCACTACACCTTTCTAAACATACTGGAAAATATTAAGATAGAGCCAAACGCCCTAATACTGGGTGATTTTAACTACCCTGCCATTAACTGGGAAAGCTACTCATGTACCAACACCTTTGCCCAACGGTTCTTGGAATTCATAAATTCCAATGCCCTGGATCAACTAATCCATAGTCCCACCAGGGGCTTCAATATCCTAGACCTGGTCATTACCAACATGGGAAATCGATGCTCCACACCTATGGTCACCCCCTCGTTAGTCACGTCTGACCATAAGCTAATCACCCTTAACATCCACATCCCACCCCCACCCCCCAGTAAGGAAACCTACATAAAAAACTTCTCCAAAGCCAACTTCTTGCTACTCAAGTCAGAAGTGACAAACTTCATGACACCCATGCAGACTGGAGCTGAAAGTTCAACTGCTGAATCCTACACTAAGGCACTGTACGAGCACATCCACTCATGCATAAATCGTGCCATCCCAAATAGAACCAAGATGCTCTCATCCAAAAAAAGAAGCCAATCTGGTGGTCCCCTGCCATAAACAAACTTTACAACAAAAGGAAGAAACTGTTGCAGAAAAGAGGAAAATCCCAGGATGCAAAAAACTTCCTTGCCAGCCTCAGTAAGAAGCTGAGATCCCTCATAAAATTCTCCAAAGCTAGTTACGAAAATAAAATTGCCAAAGATTCCAAAGACAACAACAAGGCATTCTATAACTGTCAAGAATCTAAATGGCAATGCTCAGATCTGCTCTGAGCTAAAACAGAATGGCATTAAATATACTGATCCCAAGGATATTGCCACTATATTGGCAGATTGATTCAGTGCCACCTTCACACCCCCTAAATGGCCCATCTCAATACCGGAAGATTGCCAAATTCCGGTAATAATGGCCACACAGGTAAAAAACGCACTCTCCAAAGCTAAGAATACAGCATCCATGGGACCAGATGACATCCCAGGCTGTGTACTACATGAACTACAATATGAAATGGCACCTCACCTAAGTGTCCTGTTTAATCATAGCCTCACCTCAGGTTTCGTGCCCACTGAGTGGCGCACAGCTACAGTTATCCCACTCCTCGAGGGAGGATCCACCTTGGATCCCGGAAATTACCGTCCCATCAGTCTGACAAGCCTTATCTGCAATGCCATGGAGCGTATTATCATGGAACTTGTAAACAAAGACATTGGCAACCTTCAAACACTGGACCCCACCCAGTTTGGTTTCGTGAAGGGCCTATCTTGTCTCCTGAACTTGATTGACTTCTTTGAATCAGTCTCCAGAGCCATGGACAAGGGTAAGGTGGTCCGCACAGCCTATCTAGACCTTGCCAAGGACTTTGGCACCATCCCCCACTCTGGAATCATAGATAAACTTACTAAGCTGGGCATTAATCCCTACGTCACCCAATGTGTTGCTAACTGGCTTACTGATAGAACCCACACTGTAAAAGTAGCCAACTCCAAATCCAGCTGCAGACAAGTGACAAGTGGAGTACCTCAGGGTTCAGTCCTGGGACAACTATTGTTTGGCATCTACTTCTCTGAAGTACAGGCCAACACTAAGGGACTCTGGATAACAAAGTTTGCAGATGACTGCAAACTGGGAGCCATTATTGAATCCCCAAATGATGTGGATACTCTACAAAAGGGCCTTACAGAAACAGATGCTTGGTGCCAGAGCCATGGGCTCAAGCTCAATGCCAAGAAATGTATAGTTATCCCCTTTGGGAAAAAAACATGTATTCGTGAATTACCATATAGGTGGCAGTACACTTAACACCGAAAGTTTGATAAGAGACTTAGGGACACAGGTGGACAGTGGTCTCACCTTCGATAACCACATCGCCACAACAGTCAGGAAATCCTATGTGGCACACCTCATCACTAAGGGCTTTTCATCCAGAAAAAAGGAGGTCATTGTCCCACTGTACTCATCCCTCATTAGACCCATTGTAGAATACAATGCCCTGTTTGGTATGTACCTCTCAAGACATCTGCAACAACTGAAAAGGCCACAGAAATACCTCACTAAAAGAATCACAGGCCTAAAGTAGATGCCCTACGCTGACCGCTTTAAAAAACTCCAGCTGTACTCTGTCGCATATCGTCTACTCAGAGGCAATCTTTGCTTAACATACAAGGCCATGTCAAACCCAGAGCTGTTGGACATGCTACACATAAAGAAATCCCAATCCCTCAGAGCCACACGCTCCAGGGATCTAAACCTTATCACAATAAACAAAACATGCTGGAGGGATAGGTTCCTGACACCACACTCTGGAATAGATTGCCGATACATGTCAAGCAGAGTGCCTCTTTGGCCCTCTTCAAAAGGAACCTTGACGATTGGATGGGAGAAAGGAAATTCACCCTGGGGATCACGTCAGTCGCCCTGCTAGACTGGGATCCAGGGAAGTAAATAGTGTGGGAAGAAATAGTCAGGGAATTGTTATGGCTAGGCTTGTATAGGCCCTAGGGCTGATAGGTTCATAGGTTGGTACTAGGCTATCTCCATTTTGTCCCCTGAAAGATTTTAAAATGCAGGTTTGTGATTAAAACAGATTCTGATTTCATTCATTCTTTCTCTCACTCACATGAAGAACAGCAAGTGTTCTGTGATCTCTGTGCTGTTTTAAAATAAATTTTAGGAAATGGGTCTAGCCATTTTAAGACCACATTAAACATAGAGAAGTTTAAGATTTGACTTCAGTGAATATTACCCTAGAGGTAGAGGGCGGACTGCAGAATCTTGGGTTTTACTGTCAACCTATGAACCTATATGATTGGATGGGAAATTAACCCCGGGGATCACTTCAGTGGCTCTGCTAGACAGGGGCACAGGAAAATAATTTTCTTGGGTGGCGAAAGCCAGGGTACATTTTTTGGCTAGGCTTGTATGGGCCCTAGGGCCGATAGCCTAGTACCTACCTATGAACTTTACTGAGAAAAACTTTGCAAGTGCTCCTGAGTGGGTTGCCTGACTGCTGGACTCAAAGTAGTTGGGGTGGGGGTGTGGCTTATCCCTGCACCCACAGTCCTGGCAGGCCATCACACAAGATACGTTGGTATTGATGGTAATCCCAAGAGGCTGCATTATTCCCTTTGTTTTCCCCTCCTCAGAAAAAGAAAGAAAACTCCTGATGTACTACACAGTTGGGTGGAATCTGCAGCAGCAGAAATGTAAAAAAAAAAAAAAAAAAGCTGCTAGGTAGTTATTCAGCAGTTACCCCCAGACCAATTAGGATCCCAGAGTCTATGCCAGGTTCTTTTTAGCTTGAGAAAAAGGGGACCCTGATGCCTTTCCTGAACCCAAGTTTTCTCAACCTGTTTGTGAAACTAAGCTCCTGGTGGTCATGGTTTAGTCCATTCTGCCTCTTCTGAGGAAGGATGACTGGATGTGCTCTGTAGTTCTGCAAGATACCTGCTATCATCAAGACAGCAGGGCAGTCCAGATTTCTCCATTTCCCAATGCACACCAGTTATTTTCAGTTCAGGGCACTGCCCTTTGGTCTCACCACAGCCCCCAAGTGTTAAACTGCATGGCAGTGGTAGCAGTGTGTCCTCAGGCTGCAGAGGTTCCATATGTTCAGTATTTAGACAGTTTTGCTCCTTACCACACCAACCGGGGATCTGTTGGCTCAGCACAGGGACATTTTCCTCCACTTTGCCCCACAACTAGGGATTACAGTCAACCATACAGAGTCAGTTAACTGTGAAGCAGCAGATAGATCATTGGATGCCATGTGGGTGAGAATGGTCAGATAGCCGCACCCATCTTCTCCTGCAAGACTTATTCTCAGGTTGCAATGCTTAATGTTTTCCTCAGTCTCACTGTTTCCCTAGGAAGGTGCATTAGAGTTCTTCAGTAGCCCCTGTCTGTCCAGTGGTCCCTGATGTCTCACCCTTGTAGAGAGAAATTTGCTTCACATCTTCTTGCAGGAATCTCATCACTTGGTGGTTGACTCCTCTAGTGGTCGACTGTTATCTACCCCCCCCCTCCAACCTCCAATAGCAACTGTAGCCACAGGCATTTTCCCTTGGGGGGGGTGCTTCGAAGAGAAGACCATTCAAGGTTCTTGGTCAGTCACAGAGGCCATTTTTTACACATCAGTGTCTTGGAGAAGAAGATAGGCCTCTTAACATTGCAAGCCTTTCAGGACTTCCTCCCCCGAGGGTGTGTGATCTCCATGCAGACTGACAGCATGGTGGTAGCCTGTTTATATCAACTAGCAGAGGGGAACCTTATATCCATTTGGCCGGAAAGCCCATTACTTTCTCATTGCAATGCACTTCCTGGGGGCTTAGTGTTCTAGTGGACAAATTGAGCAGATCTAGTCTCACTCACAAGTGGTCCATCAGTTAGTGGTGAAGCAAATCTTCAGTCACTGGGGCCAGCCATGCTGAATTCTTTTTGCTTTGTACCCAAACAAGTGCAGCAATTTGTCTTAACCCACTACAGGGTTAATCACCAAGAGATGCTCTGTTCTACAGTTGGCCCCTAGGTGGTCTTTGCCTTTCCTCCCATTGCCCTCGTGACCAAATTTCTTTAGAAAGCCAGAAGGTGCAAGGACAGAATACTACTCACTGCCTGTTTTGTCCCCAGCAAGTTTGGTTCCCTTTTCTCTGGCCCCGGCAAGTCTGCTTCTGTGCCCCCCCCCCCCATGTACTACATCTTCCTAGGTGTTAGGTCATTGTTTAAGTTTTCTGAATCACCCGTTAACAGCTTCACCCAGATCTGAAAACCTTGAGATTAACTACATGGTTCCTCCACTTCTGTGACGAGATGCCAGGCTTTTTGCTGCTGTGGTCCACTTTTTATCTGCCTGACAAAAGCCATGTACTAGAAAGGTTTATCTCAGCAATTGGAAACTTTACTATATGGAATTTTTCAAGGGAATAGGCCCTTTTTGGCCTCTCATCTGTTCTAAACTTCTTGTCAGAGCTTTTCCAAAAAGGATCTAGTTTCTCAACCTTCAAGGTACAGTTGGCATCTATTTCCAGTTTCCATATTGGGCAAAATCAAAACCCCCTATTGTTTCCATAAAGATTTCAAAAACTTTTCTGAAAGTAATCTTCCTTTTAAGATCCCCTGTCCGGGACCTGGTTCTCCAATGGGACATTACTGTCATGCTTTAAGCTTTAACTTAAGACCCTTTCAAGCCTGCATCTACAGTGGACTTAAAGTATCTTTCTTGGAAAACCCTCTTTGTTGGCTTTTACTTCAGCTAGAAGGATTTCAGCATTGCAAGCATTATAAACCTTCCATAAAGTCAGGGTGTCCTCGAGAATGAAGTCTAGCATCTGAAAGACTGTTAATCTACCAGTATTCTTCCAAAAATTTCGTAACCAAGGAGAACATAGTCTAAATTTGGTAGTTATCCATCGACATCTGTGTTTTTATTTACACAGGATAAAAGATGTTAGAAAATCTGATCTGCTTTCTTTTGGTTTCTCTGAAGCAAAAATTGGTCCAAGCATATCGAAAGTCACTATCTAGGTGGCTTTCTGATTTGTATAATTTGGTACAAAAAGCAGTGACTTTCTTTACCTAACAAACCAAAAGCTCATTCTGCACAGGCAACAGCCACTTCCACTGTTTTTATGCAGAGTTCCTGTTGGAGATTTGTGCTGCAGCTGCTTGGTCTACTGTTCACACCTTTGTTGCACTACAGGCTGGATGAGCAGTCCAGATCCCATACATCCTTTGGCTCGGGTCTATAGTAGAACATTTAAGTTTCAGAACTTCGAATGTTCTAATATTGACCCCTATTCAGCGAATGCTGAAAACATCGAACATACAGAACAGCAAATTTTTTCCCTAGGAAAGAATTTGCTGTTCCAAAACACACACACACAAGCACACCAAACAGCAATCCACACACCTAAATTCTTACATCAGATCCTACACTAAACTGTACATACACCACTATATATCTACCCAATTACCTTAACGCAAACCCTAACCCTAAGGTCCGTCACTATCGTGCGCACACCTCACCCGTGCCCTAACCCACCCTAACCTTCACGTCCACACATTCACACACTTGCCTGAACCTGACCCGTAACTTTCCACCACAGTGCTGAAAATATCGAAGCAACAGGAACGGACAACCAAATTCTTTCCCTAGAATTCCGTTTTCTGTCACTTAGCTATATTCAGCTTTCGCTGAATATACCACCCAGGTGTTTTGGTAGCTTAGGAGTCTGTATCAGAGGTTAAATTGGACAAAAACGGACATCAGATACAAAAGTTATGTACTTACCGTAATGTTAGATCGGTGTTGTCTTGATTTCATCCAATTCAACGTCCCTCCCTCTGTCCACCAACCTAAATGTGTTTTTTTCACTCCTCTTGGACAGCCTGATGATCGATCTTTCATGTTTGTATCGGATTGTCAGATAATTTCTCTATTTTGTGAGCAGGCAAACTTGATCTGAGGTAATTTGGGAAGACCTGGAATTATGGGCAAAGGAGGAGTCAGAGCCCTGAACCCAAATACTGAACTGGATGAAAACAAAGACCATAACTAAAAACTGCCTAACCAGCTTGGGTTTATTAACCACCACTACCCTTCCAAAATAAAGCCTTCTACTGGATAGGTCAAATGATTCCCTAAGAGTCCTCCTGAGTGTAAAGGCACCATGTTCATCCCCAAAGAAAGGCTCCACCAGTTGAAATATCTTTTTGCAGACCTCACCCACACTATGTATGATAACAGGAGAGATCCCTAGGGATCTGATTCACTTATCTGCATTAGATTTAATTGTATCCTTGGCCAGCCTTTATATGGGGGGGATCCAGTAGTATTTCAGATGTCCAGTAGTGTGTCAGGAGTCTCTAGTAACAGCACCCCCCCCAAATGTGAATCAACCAGATAAACAGGTGAGACTGAGCCTAGTCAGGCTTGTGCTCATGTTCAGAGTATCGGACCCTGACCATGAATGGTGCAGGCACAAGTGGTGCAGCTGAAGGTGCACAGGATCTGGATTAAGACCATGTGGCTCAAACGCAAAATGAAACAGTTATGAAAAAAATTACGGTGCTGCTGTTGGCCCTAATCAGATTGGAGCTGATCCCATTGACCTTTGGCATCAACAAGAGCAGTATCAGTGATTTGGTACATGATGTTCTTCGTGTTTCACTGTTGCAGTCATTACATTTGGGTAATCTGCTGGCAGGTTGCCCTCAAGTCGGCCTGAATTCCAAAGTCTTGGGTCCTGCGGTTGCTGTCTCCTCTTCCATGACGTCAGGTCGTCAGGGGTATAAAACAAGCAGCCAGCGCCATTTTCTTTAGTCTTTCTTGCTGTGCGGTGCCTGAAGCAGAAGCATTTCGCAAGTGCTGGTTGGCTGACTCCTGAAATATTCGAGTTTGAGTTTCAGAGCCGAAGTCTTCACTAAAGCTAAGTACCCTATTAGGGAAAATTTTTTTTCTTGCTCCATACGGATGTCGGAAAAAGTTAATAATTGAATTACCTGTGGGAAGCAAATACCTCATAAGGATTTCCATTTATACTGTATTCCTTGCCTAGGCCCTGATCACAATGTGCCTGGCTGTCGGTTTTGTGCCAGATTTAACCAACGCACTATTAAGAGTTGGTATATTTTTGCCTCAAAGTATTTTGGAAACAGATTTAACTACCCACAAATGTCCGATAGCAATCTGACTACCGGAGTACATAAAAAATGCAGAGAAAAGGACAGACAGTCACTCGAGATCCAAAATCGACAAAGCTTCTCCTAAGCCAGTCGCCAGTTCGCCAGTACTCAGTGAGGCACTGTCGCAGCCCCTGATACCTGCTACTTTCGAGTCGCAGGCCCCTACCGAGACCCATGTGGAGTCCGGCACGCCACGAGATACTCAAGTATTTGACCCACGGATGTATCTCCCTCGGATGGGTCCGGAGCCGCTGAGCAGGCACCGGCTTCTGAGGGTGTATTCAGGCCTCAACATTTTTATATCAAACCGACAGCTGCAAAACCAAAGACAAAAGCAACTTCTAAATCTAAAAAACTGACGCATGAGCCACGTGCACAGGCCGCTATACCTAAAAAAACAGATGATCAAGCTGAACAAGTTGAAAAGCATACTTTGCAATGTGGTTTTGATTCCTTAGAGGCCTCCTGCAGGGCCGCAGTTACAGGATCTGTGATTAGGAGGCATGCCTGGTTAAGAGCAAAATTTGCCTGATTGTGTTAAAGCTAAATTACTGGATGCACCTTTACAGCATGAAACTCTGTGTGGTATTAAGGCAGAAAAGGTTTTAAAGAAAATGGAAGACAAAGCTAAGTCTATGCAAACTGTAAAAGACTTCTTACAAGTGCAGCCACCAAGATTCAGTAGACACTGGCCTACAAAAGATTGGTCCTTTCCTGTGTCAGGCAGAGCTCAAAGGGGCAATTCCAAACGCCCTAAGGGTTCCAGATACCAGGCACAAGACGTCAAATCAATGGGGTGCTTCTACCTCCAAATTTGGAGGAGATAAAGCGCAAACCTACAGAAAACCGTCCCAATGACTTCCCTTTGCCTTCACCAAGCACTTACCTTTTGGCAGCACCCTTAAGGGGAAAATTAGCACTTTTTGCTCAAAATTGGCAGTTAACCCAGGACAAGTGGGTGCTAAACATAGTATCACAGGGATGCAGATTCCATTTCCATACTCTGCCAATGGCAAACAGTTGGCTGGATCTGCCAAAAAATCAATGGGCAGAGGCACAGAAACAGGTTACGTCCCTCATGGAAATGGGGGCCGTTCAGCCAGTACCAAAACAGGAAAAAGGACAAGGTTTTTACTCTACCTTTCTTGGTACCCAGAAAAGACGAGGCCTGGCGGCCAATACTGGATTTATCAATTTTGAACACATACTTGAACGTTCCAAAAGTCAAAATGCTGACTTTGCAGCAGCTTCTGCCCATGCTGGGCAAGAATGCTTGGCTGGTGACATTAGACCTAAAAGAGGCATACCTGCATGTCCCAATAAGGGAATTGTCCAGAAGATACCTCAGATTCAAGGCTGGCTTAATGCATTACCAATTCTCTGCACTGCCCTTTGGCTTATCTACTGTGCCCAGGGTCTTTACAAAGTGCCTGGCACCAGTAATTGCTTTTTGCAGACAAGGAAGTATACAAATATACCCTTACTTGGACGACTGTCTCATTCAAGCAGAGAACAAGGACATTCTTCTTCAACACCTTGCGTTTGTGAAAAGGGTTCTAACATGCCTAGGGTACACTAAACTAAAAGAAATCACAACTGGTGCCCTCTCAAAAGATAACATTCCTGGGTGCAAGCTTGAATACAACCGCCCAGATGGCTTACCTCACGCCAGACAAACCAAGGCAACTGACTACTTACTTCAAACTGATGGCAACAAAAACCCAGTTGTCTGCAAGACAAACTCTGCAGGCGTTGGGCTTCATGGCATCCTGCATCCTACTGATTCCATATGCAAGACTGCATATGAGGAAAAGACTGCATATGAGGAAACTTCAATGGTACCTAAAAAGGTTTATGGAGTCAACATTGTCACAGTCTGGAAACAATGATTCCTCTCATTCCCTGCCTACAACAGGAGTTTCTATGGTGGGCAAAGGCATGTCACCAAAACGTGGGACGGGCCTTCACTCTAGCCCTGCCAGCCAAACCTTAACAGACGCATCAGATTATGCATGGGGGCCCACATGGCAGGAAGATGCATTCAGAGCATATGGACCCCAAAACAAATGCATCTACATATCAACCAAAAAGAGATGTTCGAAATGCCCTGACAGCCTTCGAGGACTTACTTCATCCAGGACAACTATTGATAGACAGACAACACCAAGGTTATGTGGTATATAAACAAGTAGGGGGGCACGCACTCATACCCCCTTTGCAGATTAGCCATGGCACTGTGGGACACAGCTTTGACTTGCCAAATACATCTTCAAGCTCAATTCCTGCCAGGAAAACAAAATACTCTGGCAGACTATTTAAGCAGAAACCTTATGGACCCTCACGAGTGGAAACTAGATCGACAAGTCTTCAGCATGATGATAAAGAAATGGGGGAGCCTGGATATAGATCTATTTGCCTCTCCTCAAAATTATCAGTTGAAAAGATTCTGCACAAGGACTTATCACAGACAAGCATGGAAAGTGGACGCCCTATCCTTCATTTGGAAAAACCTATCAGTTTACACCTTTCCTCCTCTGCCTCTTCTTCCCAGGGTCCTACTAAGTCAGACGAGAAACCAAAGATGATACTAATTGCCCTGGACTGGCCCCGCCAATACTGGTACCCAATCCTAAGGAACTTGTCTCAATACCCAGCTTGGACCTTACCTCAAAGACCTCAACTAATGTCCCAGCAAAACAATCAGATCCTGCACAATCAACTCCAGACACTGAACCTGGCAGCATGGCTGATCATGTAGTTATACAAACAACACCTCTCAGTAAAGCTGTGATGGATGTCATTTTGGAAGCCAGAAGGCCTAGTACTAGAAAATCTTATGCTGATAAATGGAAGAGATTCTGTGCTTGGAATCGAGCACAAGGAACTGATACAGCAGAACCAAATATTCCACAGATATTACAATACTTGACTGAGATGCTTGACAAAGGCCTATCTTTCTCATCAATTAAAATCCATGCCTCTGTCATTTCGGCTCATTACAATACAGAGCCACCAATCTTTACTCAGTATCTTAGAGGAGCCAAACATTTTAGGCCTCCTAGAAGATCACCAATACCTGCATGGGACCTCAATTATGTGTTGGAAAAGCTCACCCTGCCTCCATTTGAACCAGCTGCTACTGCTGATATAAAGTTCTTATCATGGAAAACAGCACTGGTACTAGCAATTACTTCAGCAAGAAGAGTCTCAGCTACAGGCCCTCATGGCTGTGGAGCCTTTTATCATGTTTTACCCAGACAGGGTGTCTGAGGACCATTCCTTCATTTATGCCTAAGGTGGTTTCCATTGTGGCTCTTAACCAAACTATTTATCTGCCAACCTTTTATCCGAATCTGAAGAACAAGGGGGAGAGAATTCTGCATTGCTTGGACGTACACAAGACAGCTAAGATTCTACTTGAGCAGGACTAAAGCTCTAAGAAAAACTGAGCAATTACTAGTGACATATGCTGCAGGATCAGAAGGAAAGGCTATTTCAAAGCAGACTATTTCAAAGTGGATAAGCCACTGCATTAGTTTCTGCTACTTACACCATGGCAAACCTGTGCCCAAGGGAATTGGGTCTCATTCCACTAGAACTGCAGCTACTACAGCAGCCTTTCTCAGAGGAGTACCAACCAAAGACATTCTAGAGGCTGCTACTTGGAGTTCTGTTCACACCTTTACAAAGCATCATCATTTGCCTCTCTACCCTAGAGCAGGATTTGCCACTGCAGTTCTCCAGGGCCTTATAGCCGCACCTAATGTTGTTTAGCTGCAGCCTCTCATCCATAGCTTTGGGATTCTATCCAAATGTAATGACTGCAACAGTGAAACACGAAGAAACATGCTGGAGGGATAGATTCCTGTACCAGAGACTTCCCATACTCTGGAACAGACTACCTATCTATGTCAAACAGAGCTCCTCATTAGCACTCTTCAAGAAAAATCTTGATTGGATGGGTAATAGGAAATTCACCCCGGGGATCACTTTTGTGGTTCTGCTTGACAGGGGCACAGGAAAATAATTTTCTTGGGTGGCGAAAGCCAGGGTACATTTTTGGCTAGGCCTGTATAGGCCCTAGGGCCAATAGCCTAGTACCTACCTATGAACGTAGTACAGCTGTGTACACTTACCATAAATGTAGATGTTCGAGTGTATTCACTGTTGCAGTCCAGGTTACCCGCCCGCCATCCCCCCTTTCATTCTGGAGTTTCTTTCCTTCTCTATCTTCTACAACCTATGTGGTGTATTTGCTTGTAGATGAAGGTAAAGTTTATATGTATGTATATGTGTGTGTATATATATATATATATATATATATATATATATATATATATATATATATATTTATTTTGCTACCTTTTTGGGGGCACGTGACATCGGAGGCAAGAAAAAGTAAAGAAAATGGCGTTGGCTGCTTGTTTTATACCCCTGACATCATGGAAGAGGAGACAGCAACCGATGCAGGACCCAAGACTGTGGAATTCAGGCTGAGGGCAACCTGCCAGCAGATTACCCAAATATAATGACTGCAACAGTGAATACACTCGAACAGCTATATTTATGGTAAGTGTACACAACTGTACTTTTTAAGGACACACACTTAATGTTTTTGCAGACTGACCTTGATTGTGTGGGAAATGGCAGCCTACCAACGCTTGCACTTCTGGCCTTCTCTGTACTCACAACCCAGAATATGGTGACATCCAAGCTGACCATGGTCTTGTATCAGCAGTAGAGTGGACCTGCCATGGATAGACCTATTTGCATCAGACAAAAATAAACTTTAAACTTTTTTTATTCCAGGTTCCTGTGCGGAAGGGCTTTGGTAGTAGACAACTTTAATATTCCCTGGTAGTGATGTCTTTGTTCATGTATGCCCTTGATGGTGTTAGTAAGAGAGCTCTAGGACAATGAATCAGGCAGTGCCAGGATTTTACTGGTACCCCCCACACACACATAACTTTGTCTCCTGTGAGATAGAGGAATGGATGTCCACAGTTTTGGAGCAAGTGCAGAGAAACCAGTCAGCTGTGTAACTGTACATGGAGTCCGGAGGCTAGGGACCTACTGTACAATGGCTTCTGAGGCTGTAGTTTGGGGGGTGGTAACAGGCTTCATTGCAAGTAGAATAGGGCTATTTTGGAATAATATGAATAGTTCCAGATTCCTGTGCAGAAGGGCTTGGGTGGTAGACACCTTTAATATTCCCTGGCTTGGGGATCTTCTATGTCTGTGCATTCCCCCTGACAGTATTACTAAGGGAGCTGTAGAACAACGGATCAGGCAGTAACATGATTTTGCTGGAAAGAACTAAGAAACATGGCATCTGGCCCTTCATGGGAGCTTTCTGCATGTGGGTGATGGTTTTGTGGTGGATAAGCTTGTAAGAACTGAAGTGAAGTTATGCTGTTTAGTGATGTGTGTGGGCATAACAAAGTAACCTGCTGGCTGAGGTGCTGTCCAGATCAGTGGTTATGGTGGGTGTTTTGTAACTTTTGCCTCTGTTTGAAGTATGTATACAGTGGCTTGCAGATACCGTCAGAGCTATGCGGCAGAATTTGTGCCATCCAATTGCTCCTGTAGTACCCAGAAGTTTATTCTGTACTTCAGCTTGTATTTCTTTCCTGCAGCCACTCGTAGGCCAAGTCGAAAGGGACTGCGCACAGAAAAGGACAAACCATTGCCACCTCTTCTTGCCAGAGTGGGTGGTAATATTGAGGTATGTGAACTTTTATTTATCTGCCAGTTAAATCTGAAGTGAATAATTTTCACCTTTCTGATTACTCAAGTTTAATAAGAGGCACCAAGTAGCTTAGTATTTTTAAAGGCTTGATCCTAGTTTGTTTAGCAGTTGAGTAAACAGAGTAAGTTGCAGTGTATACGGAATATGTTTGGAGTATGTGATACGTAGGCATATGTTACCTGAGATGGATGGATGATGCAAAGCAGAAACACTAAGGCCATCAAGAAAGTAGTGGGATAGCTGTAATTGTATGTGGGGGTATCTGCAGAACATTAGTAATTCAGTGGGCAGACTAGGCAAGGCGACATGTCGTTTCCTGACCTTTTGAATGCTGACAGTGCATGTCACTTTCCTTTCAAGGGAGGGGGAGGATACAAGTTAGCTGTTTGGTCCTGAGTGCGTATGTACTGAGCGTTGTGTGCTTTTTGTTTTTACTGCACAGTATTTTTTCCAGTGTATTACATGTACTGCTCCCATAAATATCCTGTTGTGGTTGTCCAGCCATGCTGCTGCTGTCCATAAAGAAACAAGCGATGGCACTTCATAGTTATCTTCGGACCTTAGACGATGCATTCGAGTACCCATTTCTTTGCCCCTAATAATTCCCAGCACCTTCTGTAGAGCCCTTGGAGAGTGCGAGTAGATGTACAAAACTGGCATCCTCTGGGTGCAGTTAAAGGTTCTGAAATAGTCCAGTACTCAACAACACCTTCCCCAGTGAACATAAAACAAGGGTGTTAGTTAGATTCAGTAAAATAAATACTTTGGTCACACTTTGGATCAGGGCTTTAAGACTAAAAGGATGTTACAAGGTAAATTGAGGATAAGATAAATGGGTAAGCCGTGGCCGAAGGTATGGGTATGACTCGACAAATGCTTATGTGGACAGCCAGAGCCATAGTTATCGAAAGACTTGTCTGGTTAAAAATCTGGCCACTTTGAGGCTGCAGTGGAGCAACTTTTAAACGCTTCTCTGGCTAATGACTTGCTCCAATAGCCTTCCTGTGCATAACATATTTGAAGGGCTGGTAAAGAAGACAAGACCATCAAAGTATCTTTTTCACCTGTGTAGCCCAGATACCCCACCAAACAGTGGCTGCAGTATAAAAAGTATTCAGAAAAAGAACTGTACAAAGTAATCTTAAGGGCAGGAGTCGGGGAAAGGGGCTTAGCAGCAAATCCCCATTGCAGTTCTGACTACAGAATTCCCTTTCTTTCTATTCCTGTGCATCTTCTGGTTAGGAGACTGACTCCCTTATTCCATTCAGAGGTAGTTTTACTTTACCTCAGACACTTGGGTGAGAGATTTTCAAGTTGAAAAATGAGTTCTGGGAGATGTTTATCTCTGTTACAGTAGGCTAAGATGTGGGCCAAGGTTATAACAATATGACGGCTTCCAAATCTTTAGGGTACTTTCCATGATCTAACAGGAAATCAGTATAAAGTCGGTGGTTAGGGTGCAAAAACTTTCAGAACTTTCCTGCTGTCAAAGTGCACTTTTCAATGCAAGCTTTGACCGCCATTCTGCTAGTGCTTCTCCAGTGCTAGGTAGGCAAGTACTTTGGGAAATACCTCACACATTTTGTGAAGCAAAGTTCCTTTTCTGTCAGAAATTATTGCTAAGGGTTAGGAAAAGTGTTTTTAGTGGTTCTCACTAAAACAGTTTGCTACAAAACTTAATTTAGTCAGGATTTCTTATGGGGGAAATTCTTCACTATTTGTGTGGGTGGTGTGCGTAAGGTTTACTTTTGTGCCAGAAATTGTAGATAGTGGCTAGAACTAGTGGTGCAGGGGTAGTCATTTAAAATTGCAACTCAAAACTTACATTTTCAACTCTGGTTATACAGACTGTCGAAAGCCCTGCTTGACGGTCACTTATTTCAATAGAGCATGGGCTACACTTCAGGCTCATTGATTCTTCCCACCCCAGTCTGCAAGAATAAAGTTTGTTTGTTTATACGAGAATCTTTGCTCTCTAAGCCAGCTTTCTCATCTCAGCTGCTGATGAGCGACTCTGCTGTGAACATTTCAGGTACTTCAGTCCACTCAGATTTCTCTAGTTCCCTCTGGTGTTAAGCCGCTAAGCACTATTACACATACTCTGCATCTGTTGGGCTGTTCTCTTCATGCAAGGAAGAACCACATTTGTTGGTATCTGTGAAGGGAGCAGATGATGTACCACAAAGCCATTCTGAGAAGTTCAGTTCTTGAGAATGGGGCAGTCCTTTGCGCAGTCTCTTTCTGGGGGATCTCCAAGGAAAAGAAAGTTAAGTTGGGCATTTTTTTCTCTTTCACTTGGGAAAGACAAGAAAGATTGTGTAGGTTTTGCCAAGTTTATTTCATGCCTTTCAAGCTTTATATTTTGATTTTCTTTTAATTCAAAGAGATTTATTTTTTATCTCTGTCATATTGATTCTCAGTCTGAGAGGGAGGAATTGGATTTGGATTTTTTTTTTCAAGTTCCTTCCCCACAGGAGGGAGAATGACTGAAAGCTCATAAGAGGATGTATGAATATAAATTCTCAGACTATCTCGCCACCAGCCCAAACACAGGTCTTGCACACATCTTTCTCATTTTTGTGTAGTCATTTGTACTGTAAGCCTTCTCTGATGCAGCCCAAGTACCCATTGAGGAACCTTCCTTTCTTGCTTATACTGTTTTCTGTGATTTTCTTAGATGTCCGCTAGGAGGGGAAGTGTGTGGTAGGTAGATACCTTACAAAGACCTCCAATCCCTATGCCTGTTTTACTTGGGCACAAAACACGACTATAAATCATGTCTATCTGCTAGTCCTTCATACCCAAGATATTGTGATCCAGTTTGTCTTTGAATACTTTTTACAGACCCAGTGTCTAAAGCGGTTGACCCAGTCTAAGATGGAGGACCCCCTACACACACCTGATGTACAGTTTGCTCCGAAGAAAAAGCTCAAGAGGCCTAGGCCCAAAGCAAGGTCTAATTACAATGTACACGTTGAGGTTACAGAACCCACAGTATGTCCGACTCTACCTCAGACGCCCTCTACTTGCAACCCTGTTGAAGGCCAGTATCGTGTCAGAGGACCACATGTCTGAATTGACTGCTGCTATGATGGAGGAGGGAAGAACCAAGGATATTTATTTCAAAGGGACCAAAGGGCATCCCTCAGATGTCCTTCTATTCCAATGTTGCAGTATTCATTTGATGTGAGATTTTCAGCCTCAGGCGATCTGACATTGGCTCCTATACAAAAGCTTTTGCCTGGCTGCTATAGATATGTGGGGCGTCACACGTAGGGCCATAAACCAGGGACCATAAATGTGATGTCTGCATGCAAAGACATCAGAACTTTTCATCCGCAGACGTAGTCACTTCAGTTGTTCAGCTCCTACTAACAATTACTTCGGAAAGGTAAGTACCCTGTTGGGATTTTTTGTTTTCATTTATCATTGCTTGTGCTTGGTTTGCTGTAGTTCTTGGCCGATGTAATTTAAAAAGGCAAATGTAATTGCGGCCGGCAGATAACGCACAAATTCCCACGATAAGTGCATATTTTGTCTAGGTAGGGAACACGACCAAATGTAGTGTTCCATTTGAAAGTTCTTAGTGACCAAGATGCTTAGCAGTCATTTGGCTGCATTAAAATTGTATGTCAAGAACCAGTGTCTGAAATGCCTAGCCCTTAGGATGGACCTGAAATCGGTCGACCAACCCGAACTGCCCAGGAAGAAGGCCAGAGTTTCCAGGCCTATTCCTGCTTGCCACTCCGCTATCGGATGTTCTGCCTGCTTCCGCTATAGGGGTCGAGGAACGCCTGATTTCTCAGTCAGCTTTGACAGCTCCTGTTGAGGAAGCCATTTCTGCAGCCACTGAATACACGTCCGCGGAGACTATTCAACTGTCGGCACCAACCAATGTCAAGGGGGAATCTCTTGTTTAATGACTGAGTCCTCTCCTACTGCAGGCCGGGCTTCAATCCCTAGGCAGTCCCTGAAGCCTACTCCTAAGAAAAGACAGAAGACAAAACATATCAAGATAAAACATATCACATATCACTTTTCCTTCTGAAGTACAGCCAGATTGGCAGTCTTTCACAAATTCTCTTATGCAGGCCTTCATGGCTGTTAGGCCCACAGGCCTTGCTCCTTAGACCATCCCTGTGCTCAGCCCTCATCCAGCCTCTGCCTCTTCCCCCCCAACATCAAACTTCTCAAGAGGGAGAACAGCAGTATGATTATTCCTCAGAGAAATCAGTTTATTGTGTGTCTCAAATTGCTTCCCCTGTTGACTACTGTTCCAAATGGAGTACTTCCAGTGGGACACTACCCTGATGTCTGACACACAGAAGAGATACTTTGAACTACTGCAACTGGAGTCTCCCTCTCCTTCAGCAATACCTCCAGTGCTCCCAGCCTTCCTGGATGCATTCAACTCTGTAAGAACCCTGACTCAGTCCTCACCCCCTAAAAGACCAAACAGGTTTTATAAGGTGCCTGATGAGCTAAAATTCCTGGTAAAACTTCCACTGGCAGATCTTGCTGTCACTGCTGTGGCTCCTGACAGACCATCTAGACTGGTACCGTCTGCCTCGCTCTTACCCACAGATAAGGACCTTAAAACCATGGATAGACTGGGGGAAAAGTGCATACTTCCCCCACCTTAGCTTTCAGAGCCATTAATTACCAAACACACATGGTAAAGTATGCTCTGGTCCTAGTGTCCCAGGCCTCCACCCTCCTAGCCTCTACACCAGACTATCCTACAAAGTCTGACATTGCATCAAATCTGTCCCTAGTCACCCAAGTAGCCAGACACTTATCAGGTGTAGCTATGATGCATAAGTTCATAGGTAGGTACTAGGCTATCTGCCCGAAGGCATTTATAAGCCTAGCCAGAATGTGTTGGCTTTTGCCACCCCCTTAGATTAGTTCCCTGTGCCTCTGTCTAGCAGCGCCACTGAAGTGATCCCCGAGGTAAACTTTGTTTCCCATCCACTCGTCAAGATTTCTTTTGAGTGTTAGCGAGGAGCTCTGCCTAATGTAGATTGGGATCTTGTTCCAAAGCATGGGAAGTCTCTGGGACAGGAATCTATCCCTCCAGCACGTCCAGTTTATTGTTGTGATGAGGTTTAGATCCCTAGAGTGTGTGGCTCTCAGGGATAAGATGTTCATCGTGCATACAGCTGCAGTCATAACAGATGGGTTCTCCTGCCGTCAGGCGGGTCCTCGGTCGGCCGAATTCCAAAGTCTAGGTCGGGCGTCTGTTGTCGTCGCTTCTTCCGTGACGTCAATGCGACAGGAGTATAAAGGAACCAGCCGACGCCATTTTCTTCAGTCTTTCTTGCCGCGCGGTGCCCGAAGCAGAAGCAGTTCGCAAGAGCCGGTCGGCCAGCTCCTGAAATTACGAAAATTTGGAAACCGAAGTCTTCTTGAAAGCTAAGTACCCCGTTGGGGAAACTCTTCTTGCCTCAGACCGATGTCAGACAAAGTTAATAATTGTATTTCATGTGGGAAGCAAATACTGCATAAGGATTTCCATTCCCTCTGTATACCTCGTTTAGGCCCAGACCACGACGTCTGTCTGTCGCTTTTGTGCTACATTCAACAAACGCACCATTAAGCATCGGGCGGAGTTCGCTCAGCATTATTTTGGAAAAACATTTAACTATATTATGTCGTCGGATACTCCGACTCCAGTTTTGTCTAAACGCAAAGATAAGGACCGACACACGAGGTCCGCGGCCTCTACAGACACCACGCCAAAGCCGACTACACGTGGTCCGGTTCTCAGCGAGGCGCCTACGCAGCCCCTGACTACTGACGACACTTCATTGTCTGTGTCTCCTGTGCCCGAGGTCGCAGGTTCCTCAGCCCACACCCTGACTACAGATACCGAAGCCACTCCTGGCGTTGAACCTCAAAATGTGGACAGGTCTACCTCCACTCAAGGTGTCTTCAGACCTTCTTCCTCTTTTTCCATTAAGGCTTTCACTAAGTCTAAAGCAGCCATGCATTCTAAGAGACAAGCTACACAGGACCCATATCCAGGCCCCATGCCTAAAAACAGATGCTTAAAATGGCTGAGGATTTAATTACTCTTATCAGGGGTTCTCAACCCCCACCGGACAAAAGGACCAGAGTGGAGAAAGAATCCCCCTCTGATCAGGGCTCCATTATTTCAGAGCACTCTGATGAGGAACATTCTTACTCCCCTTTTGAAGACTCTGATGCAGAGAAGTCCATTCCTTCTGTATCCCCCCCCCCCCCCCCCAGAGGATTATTCATTTGGGGAAACTTTGCATACCTTAAGGGAACACTTCCACTGGGAAGGCCAAGATTATTCAGATTCCAAGAAAAGGCTTAGGGAATTTCTTTTGCTACCTCAGCACAGGCCTCTGGCTATACCTCCTGTCTTGGACATCCTAGATGATGTTTACTCGGAGGCCTGCCTTAACCCGGATTCTCTGCCTCCAGCCCCAGTCAAGCCTGGCAGGTGCTACAGGGTTCCTGACTCACACCAATTTCTATACAAAAGCCATGCTGCTGACCCAGAAACCATCTCACAGGGCCCCAAGGGAATTAAGGCCTCCACTGCTAAAAATCCATTGCCTTCCGAGAGTGATTCCAGATCCTTAGAAAGGTGGGGAAAAAAGGTATATACCTCGGCTACCTTAACCATGAGGGCCTTAAACTGTCAGTTCCATATGCTAAAATACCAACAGCTTTTGTTATCACAATTGAAAAGTAAAATGTCACAACCTGAACAACCAGACTTGAAGGAGTTGCAGGATTTGATACATAGTGCAGAACAAGTGGGTAAGCATACCTTACAATGTGGTTTTGATGCTCTAGAGGCCTCATGTAGAGCTGCTGTTACAAGATCAGTCATACATAGACATGCCTGGCTCAAGGAACAAACCTTGCCTGATCATGTCAAAGCTAAATTACTAGATGCCCCTCTACAAAAGGATGTATTATTTGGTGCTAATGCTGAGGAGGTATTAAGGAAAATGGAGGAAAAGGCTAAATCAATGCAAACTGTGAAAGATTTTCTACAGGTACAAACCCCCACATTTCAGTAGAAATTGGCCTTCGAAAAATTGGTCCTTTCCAGCCACGGACAGACCCCAAAGAGGTAGATAGAAGCGCCCCAGGGGCAGAGGACAATCCCATGGATCGTTTAGAGGCAGACAATGGCAAGCTGCTACACAGAGGTGGTGAGGATAATTCGCAATCATTCAGAATGCAAGCCCAATGACTTTCCCCTTTGCATGCCAAGCAAGACTCAAATGGCAGCACCCTTAGGAGGAAAACTGGCATTATTTTCAAAAAGTTGGCATATTGTCACAAAAGACAAATGGATCCTGGACATTATAAACAGAGGCTACAGATTCCATTTTCACACCCTTCCAAAAATGAGAGGCATGCCAAACCTGCCACACAATCAAAGGGCAGAGGCGCAAAGGCAGATTACAGATCTTATAGACATGAAAGCTATTCAAGAGGTACCTACGCACGAACAAGGTCGAGGTTTTTATTCCAGACTATTCCTGGTACCAAGGAAGGGAAAAGATTGGAGACCTATTCTGGACCTATCCATCCTAAACACATTTCTACTTGTACCAAAATTCAAGATGCTCACTCTACAGCAGCTTCTTCCCATGCTGGGCAAGGAGTCTTGGCTGGTAACATTGGACCTCAAGGAGGCATACCTGCATGTCCCAGTCAGACAAAATTGCAGAAGATACCTCAAATTTCTTGCAGGTTCAACCCATTATCAATTCTCTGCATTGCCCTTTGGCTTATCTGCTGCGCCCAGAGTATTCACAAAATGCCTGGCATCAGTAATTGCCTACTGCAGACTTCAAGGGATACAAATATACCCCTATTTGGACTGCCTGATCCAAGCGGACAGCAAGCACATTCTTCTGAAACATCTGGCTTATGTAATAATGTTGTTGAACTCTGGGATACACAGTCAACAAAAAGAAATCAAGGCTAATACCCTCTCGAAAGATAATTTTCCTGGGTGCCAACTTGGACACAAACACCCAGATGGCCTACCTCACGCCAGAGAAGCAGGGGCAACTAACTCAATACTTCAGAACACTAGCAAATTGCACCGGTCTGACTGCAAGGAAAATCCTGCAGGCTCTGGGATTCATGGCATCTTGCATCTTACTAATCCCATGTGCAAAGCTGCATATGAGAAAACTTCAGTAGTACCTGAAAAACCTATGGTCTCAACACAGCCACAGTTTGGAAACAATAATACCACTTATTCCATGTCTACAAAAGGAATTTCTGTGGTGGGCTCAAGCATGCCAAACAAACACAGGTCTTCCATTCAGCAAGCCTCAAACAAATCAAGTAATCACAACAGATGCCTCTGACTAAGCCTGGGGGGCGCACAAGGCAGATCGGTGCATTCAGGGCAAATGGTCCCAAAAAGAAAAGCACCTTCACATCAATCAAAAGGAAATGCTAGCAGTAATAAATGCTGTTATAGCTTTCAAAGACCTTCTGCAACCAGGTCAACTATTGATAAGAACGGACAACACCACAGTTATGTGGTACATAAACCGGGAGGAACACATTCATACCCCCTATGCAGACTGGCCATGTCCCTTTGGAACATGGCCATGGACTTACAAATCGAACTACAAGCGCAGTACTTGCCAGGCAAGGAAAACACGCTGGCAGACAACCTAAGCAGAAATATGACAGACCCACACGAATGGAAGTTGCATCCAAAAGTTTTTACAGAAATAATCCAAGCATGGGGAAGGCCAGACATAGATCTCTTTGCCTCCCACAAAAATCACCAATTGACAAAATTCTGCTCAAGGATTTTCCATCCAAAGGCCTGGAGAGTGGACGCTCTCTCTTTCAGTTGGACATAAATGACAGTTTATGCCTTCCCACCTCTTCCTCTGCTGCCCAAAGTTCTATTGAAAACCAGAGCAGACAGACCAAAGATGATTCTCATTGCTCCAGACTGGCCAAGACAACACTGGTACCCACTCCTGAGGAGCCTGACGCATTCCCCACCATGTACCCTGCCTCTAATGCCTCTTCTCCTGACTCAGCACAGCTTCAAAACTCTTCACAGCCAGCTAAAAACACTCAATCTAGCCGCATGGAAGATTCCTTAGCATCACAACAGACCCTACTCTCCAAGGAGGTGCAGGATGACATTTTGGAGGCTAGAAGGCCGTCATCTAGAAAAGCTTACACTGCAAAATGGAAACGGTTTTGTGTCTGGAATGAGAAAAAGGGTCAGGATCTTGGAAAACTGAATTTACCTCAAATACTACAGTATCTAGCTGAGCTGCTAAGCAGTGGACTTTCATTCTACTCCATCAAAATCCATGCCTCAGCCATTTCTGCAGAATACAACACTGATCCACCCTTATTCTCTCACCCTCTCTTAAGACTGTTCCTCAGAGGGGCTAAGAATCTAAGACCCCCCCCAGGAAACAACCAATACTTGCTTGGGATCTCAATTTTATTCTGGAAAAACTGACCTTGCCTCCCTTTGAGCCAGGTGCCTCATCAGATTTGCAATATTTATCCTGGAAAACAGCTTTCCTTCTGGCTATTACCTCAGCTCGTAGAGTTTCAGAACTACAAGCTCTCATGGCTGTGCAGCCTTTTTTCATCTTCCATCAGGACAGAGTTTGCTTTGAACCAACCCGTCCTTTATGCCTAAAGTGGTATCCAGGGTAGCTTTGAATCCGGCCATACACTTACCTACCTTTTATCCTAATCCTCAAAACAAAGGGGAGAGATTACTACATTCCTTGGACATCCACAGACAACTGCGTTATTTGGACAGAACAAAGCCTTTCAGAAAATCAGAACAGCTCTTTGTGTGTCCTATGCTGTAGGAGCTCAAGGAAAGCCAGTTTCCAAACAGACAATCTCAAAATGGATAGCCCACTGCATACGCTTTTGCTATTCTTTTCATGGCAAAACTGTACCTACAGGCATCAGATCTCACTCCACAAGGGCCACAGCTACCTCCGCAGCTTTCCTCGGAGGAGTTCCTACCAAAGATATTTTGGAAGCAGCCACTTGGAGTTCTGTGCATACCTTCTCCAAGCACTACCACCTACCATTATACTCCAAAACTAGAGCAGGCTTTGCCACTGCAGTCTTGCAGGGCATCCTGGCTCCTCCTAGTTCCACCTAGTGCCTACCACCCCTTACTTAGCTTTGGGATTCTACCCATCTGTTATGACTGCAGCTGTATGCACGATGAACAGTACAGTTTTGTACCTACCATAAATGTAGATGTTATTCATTTAATGTGTATTTGCTTGCAACTACTGTATTTTGATTATATTGCATTGCTTTATTACACAAATTTATGTATTGCCTTCCTTTTGGGGGCACCTGACAATCTGGGGCAAGAAAAACTGAAGAAAATGGCATCGGCTGGTTCCTTTATACCCCTGTCGCACTGACATCCGGGAAGAAGTGACGACAACCGACTCCGGACCTAGACTTTGGAATTCGGCCGACCGAGGACCCGCCTGACGGCAGGAGAACCCATCTGTTATGACTGCAGCTGTATTA
Source organism: Protopterus annectens (assembly GCF_019279795.1). Taxonomy (NCBI): domain Eukaryota; kingdom Metazoa; phylum Chordata; order Ceratodontiformes; family Protopteridae; genus Protopterus; species Protopterus annectens. Next base: position 19,022,250 of record NC_056741.1, on the reverse strand, counting down.
GCACTCGAACATCTACATTTATGGTAGGTACAAAACTACTTTTTTCTTTAGGTGGAGCATGTCCATCAATTCTGGGTTGGATATGGCCTTGTATGTCTGGCAGAGATCACCTCTGAGTAGGCGGTATGCAATAGAGTACAGCTGTAATTTCTTCAGTCAAGCTGCATAGGGCATCTGTTTGAGGCCAGTGATCCTCTTGATCAGGTACTTCTGTGGTCTTTCTAGCTGTTGCAGGTGTCTTGTAAGGTACATCCCAAATGGGGCATTGTATTCAATGATGGGTCTCATGAGTAGAGGGGCACAATGACCTCTCTTGATCTGGATGCGATCCCTTTTGTGATTAGGTGGATGCGAACCTTTTTGTGATTAGGTGGCCACATAGAAGGATTTTCTAACTACTTTGGCAATGTGATTATCAAAGGTGAGATTACTATCTACTTGGGGTCCCCAGATCCCTTATTACCTTTTCCGTATTTAGGGGACTACCACCTGTGTGGTAGTTTGTGGGTACTTTGTTTTTTCCAAAGGGGATGACTATGCACTTTTTGGCGTTTAGCTTGAGTCCAAGATTTTGACACCAGGCATCTTTGTGCGACCCTTTTGGAGGATGTCTGTGTCAGCAGGAGAGTCAATTATAGCCACTAGTTTGCAGTCGCCTGCGAACTTGGTCAGCCATAGTCGTCCTGTGCTTGCCTGTACCTCTGAGAAGTATATGCCGAACAGGAGGGGTCCTAGGACTGAGCCCTGGGGAACTCCACTTGTAACCGACTTAGTCAGACCTAGCTCCCACAACTCCTCACCATGTGGATTCTGTCCGTGAGCCAGTTGGCAACTCATCTTGTGATGGTAGGGGTTTATGTTCAGGCTGGTGAGCTTGTCTATAATACCAGAATGGGGAATGGTGTTGAAGGCTTTTGCAAGGTCTAGGTAAGCTGTGTGTACCACCTTTCCCTCATCTATAGCCTTGGTTACTGTCTCAAAGTCGTCCACCAGGTTTAGGAGGCATGATCTGCCCTTAAAGCCGAACTGGGTAGGATCCAGTGTTTGGAGGTTCCCAATGTCTCTGTTAATGATTTCCGTGATGCGCTCCATAACCTTGTAGACCAAGCTAGTCAGGCTTATGGGGCGATAATTCCCGGGGTCTGTTGTGGCTCCACCTTTGTGGAGTGGAATAACCGCTGCTGTGTGCCACTCTGTGGGTACATAGCCTGTGGAGAGGCTGAGTTTGAACAGTGTGCTTAGGTGAGGGGTTAAGTTCGTCTTTGAGCTCGTGTAGGATGCAGCCTGGGACACCGTCTGGTCCCATTGATGCTGTGTTTTTTGGCTTTGGAGAGGGCTGTTTTAACCTTAGTGTCTGATTTCATGGACTCTACGTTCTTCTGGTATGGTTATGGGCCCTCTTGGGGGTGAGAGGGGGGTGAAGTTTGCACTGAACCTGTCTGCCAGAATGTTGGCGATATCTGTCGGTTCAGTGTATTTTGTGCTATTCTACACCAACTCCGAGCAGATCTGAGCATTGCCGCTTAGATTCTTGACATAGCTAAAGAATGCCTTGTGGTTATCTTTGGAGTCCTTGGCAATTTTTCTTTCAAAGCTCGCCTTGGATGATTTTATGAGGGATCATATTTTCTTGCTGATACTGATCATGTACGTCTTCCCTTCTTGGGATTTTACTCTTATGTACTAGTTTCCTCCTCCTCCTATTGTATAGCTTGTTTATGGCAGGAGTCCACCAGACTGGTTTCCTTTTCTTGGAGGGAGCGAGTCTTGGTTATGCTTGGGATGGCATGATCCATGCATTCTTGTAGGTGCCCATAGAATGCATTAGTAAAGAATTTTGCAGCTTGGGCAGCGTTATCCTTTAGCATGGGGGCTTTGAAACTTTCCACCTCGGTTTTAAGTAACGTGAAGTTTGCTTTTGAAAAGTTTTTCATGGTGGTTTTCTTGTCCGGGGCTGGGGACGGAATGTGGATATCCTAAGTGTTTTGTTTATGGTCAGATCTAACCAATGAGGGGTTTACCTCCGGTGTGGAACACCGGTCGCCCATTTTGGTGATGACCAGGTCCAATATGTTGTCGCCTCTGGTGGGAGTGTTGACCAGTTGAACCAGGGCGTTTTGAGTTTATAAATTCTAAGAAATGTTGGGCAAGGGAATTAGTACTTGAGTAGTTCTCCCAGTTAATGTTTGGATAATTGAAATCACCCAATATTAGGGTGTTTGGTAGGACCTTTGTTTCCCAGTGTTTCCAGGAATGCAGAATGGGGGTCCTGGGACATGGTGGGTGATCTGTAGCAAGCTGCAATTTGAATTTCAGTTTTGTCCATTTAGTTGCACGTGGATGATCTCTGAAGTATCGTGCTGTGCCACTAACCTGGAGGTGTGTGTGGGTATCCTTGATTAATGTGGATACGCCCCCGCCTTTTGTATTTCGGTTTGGGTTCTGTGGCCGAAATGTATGGTATGAGTTCTAGCCTGGTAATGGTGGGGTGCTCTCTGGAGCCTTAAACCAGGTTTCTGTTACTGCAGCTATATCAATTTTCTCCATACTGAGGAGTGCCTCGAGTGCGTGCATTTTGAGGTTCAGACTTCTGGCATTGAGTAGCAGTACCCTCAGTTTTTTGATGATCATTGTGTTACCCTGCTGCATTCATCACACACTGGTTATCCTGCCGTCAGGCGATCCTGCAGTTGGCCCGAATTCCAAAGTCTTGGCCCGGCGCTGTCGCTTCTTCCCTGACGTCAGTGCACCAGGGGTATATGAGAGGCATCTGACGCCATTTTCTTCAGTCTTTCTTGCCGCGTGGTGCCCGAAGCAGAAGCAATTCGCAAGTGCCAGTTAGCCAACACCTGAGATTTTCGAATAGTTTCAGTCCGAAGCCTTCAAAGCTAAGTACACCATTGGGGAACCTTTTCTTGCCTCAGTCCGATGTCAGAAAAAGTTAACAATTGCATTTCTTGTAGGAAGCAAATACCTCATAAGGACTTTCATTCTTTTTGTATACCTTGCCTAGGCCCAGACCATGACGTCACTGGTTGTCAGTTTTGTGCTAGGTTCAATAAGTGAGCTATAAAGCGACGCTTTGATTTTGCACGACACTACTTCGGTAGGAAATTTAATTACACTATGCCGTCGGAGCAACCGACTACCGGCGTGCATAAAAAACGCAAAGATAAAGAAAGGCAGCCTAGATCCAAGCCAGACTCAGAGGCCTTGGCTGGGCCGGTCGCCGGTTCTCTGGTTTTCAGTGAGGTGCCTATGCAGCCCCTGGCTACCGCTGAATTGGATCCCCAGACCGCTTCGGATTCTCCAGCAGAGAGTTCTAGGCCGACACAGCCATTTTCTTTAGGCCCTACCGACATTGCAGGAGAAGCTGGTGCTGTAGAAACACCTTCGGTTTCTGAAGGTGTCTTCAGACGGACTACTCTCACCATAAAATCTTATGCTAAGCTTAAAACTTCTCTAAAACCAAAAAAGACTACACTTCAGTCTCCAGGTCAAGGCCCTATGCCTAAGAAACAGATGCTTAAAATGGCTGAAGATTTGATTTCTTTGATCAGGGGTTCCCAACCCCCCCCCCCGACAAAAGGCCTAGACAAGAGGAGGATTATGCCCCCTCTGATCAAGTGTCTTGTTTCCTCAGGCTCCTCTGAGGAACAGGATTACTCCTTTCCCCCTTATGAAGATTCTGATGCTGAAGACTCCATTCCCTCAGCTTCTTCCCCTGAAGATTATTCCTTTGGGGAAACCTTGCATACTATGAGGGAACATTTCCACTGTGAAGGTCAGGACTACTCCGACTCAAAGTAAAGGCTCCGAGAGTTTCTTTTACTCCCCTAGCACAGACCACTTGCTATCTCCCCAGTTTTAGACATTGTGGATGATGTTTTCTTAGAATCTAGTCTTAATCCAGATTCTCTGCCTCCTGCTCCAGCCAAACCAGATAGATGCTATAGAGTGCCTGACTCGCACAAATTCCTATACAAAAGCCCTGTTGCTGATCCAGAGACAGTCTCCCAGGGTCCCAAAGGGGCTAAGGCTTCTATGGCTAAAAATCCTGTACTCTCTGAAAGGGACTCCAGAGCACTAGATAGGTGGGGGAAGAAGGTTTACACCTCAGCTACTCTAGCTATGAGAGCACAATTGTCAATTTCACATGCTTAAATACCAGCAATTCCTAATGTCTCAAATAAAACAAAAGATGGGCACGCACCCTCAACAGTCTGAATTCTAGGAAATGCAGGATCTGTTGCATGCAGCTGAACAGAGGTGGGCAAACATACTTTACAATGTGGTTTTGATGCCTTGGCAGCTTCCTCTAGAGCAGCTGTTACTGGGTCTGTTAATACGTAGGCATGCTTGGTTAAAGGAACAATCTCTGCCTGATCATGTTAAAGCAAAGTTACTAGATGCACCCTTACAGCAGGATGTTTTATTTGGGGTTAAAGCAGAGGAGGTTTTAAAGAAAATGGAAGATAAGGCAAAATCTATGGAGACTGTCAAAGATTTCTTACAGGTACAGCCCCCACGCTTCAGCAGAAATTGGCCAACAAAAAATTGGTCCTTTCCAGCTTCTGACAGACCACAGAGGGGTAAATACAGACGCCCAAGGGGCAAGAGGACAAGCACAAATCCCTTACAAACCTCGCCAATGGGGCACTGCAACACAAAAGGGTGGAGAAGACAGGTCCCAAACTACTAGAAGGCAAACACAATGACTTAAACCTCAAACTGCCATGCAAAACTCTTGGCAGCTCCCTTGGGAGGAAAATTAGCACTTTTTGTAGACAACTGGCGCATCGTCACAAAGGACAAATGGGTCCTAGACATTATCTCACAAGGTTACAGATTCCATTTCCACACCTTGCCAAGGATAAAAGGAATGCCAAACCTGCCACAAAATCAATGGGCAGAGGCACAAAAACAAATTACATCTCTCATGGACAAATTCAACTGGTACCTACACAGGAGCAAGGCCAAGGATTTTACTCGAGGCTCTTTCTAGTCCCCAGAAAGGACAATGCTTGGAGACCCATTCTGGACCTTTCAATTTTAAACACCTTCTTGCAATTTCCCAAATTCAAGATGCTAACACTATAGCAGTAGCTTCCCATGTTGGGCAAGAAAGCTTGGCTAGAAACGTTGGACCTCAAGGAGGCATACCTGCATGTCCCTATCAGACAAAATTGCAGAAGATACCTCCGTTTCATTGCAGGTTCAACCCATTACCAATTCTCTGCACTGCCCTTTGGCTTATCTACTGTGCCCAGGGTCTTCATAAAATGCCTGGCACCAGTAATTGCATACTGCAGACAGAGGAATTCAAATATACCCATACCTGGACGACTGCCTCATCCAAGCAGTAAGCAAGGACATTCTCTTACAACACCTGGTGTTTGTAAAACATCTTCTAAGTTGTCTAGGGTACACAGTAAACTAAAAGAAATCAAAACTAGTGCCCTCACAAAATATGACATTCATGGGTGCCAGCTTGAATACAACGGCACAGATGGCTTATCTGACGCCAGACGAACTACAATTAACTCAATACTTCAGAACAATGGCAACAAAGACCCAACTCCCTGCAAGAAAAATTCTGCAGGTCTTGGGCTTCATGGCATCTTGCATACTACTAATACCATTTGCAAAACTGCATATGAGGAAATTACAGTGGTACCTAAAAAGCGTATGGACTCAACACAGCCACAGCTTGGAAACAATGATACCTCTCATTCCCTGCCTTCAACAGGAGTTTCTATGGTGGTCACAGGCATGTCACCTCAACAAGGGTCAGCCTTTCACCTTACCCCCAGCCAGGCAAACTATGACAACAGATGCATTGGACTATGCCTGGGGGGCACACATGGCAGGATGGTGCATTCAAGGCATATGGACTGCAGATCAAAGGAATCTGCACATCAATCAAAAAGAAATGCTAGCTGTACAAAATACTCTGACAGCCTTCAAGGAACCCTTTCATCCAGGACAGCTTATCATAAGGACAGAACACCACAGTAATGTGGTACATAAACAAGCAAGGGGGTACACACTCCTACCCTCTATGCAGGCAAGCAATGACCTTGTGGAACACAGCACTGGCTTACCAAGTTCAATTACAAGCTCAATTCCTGCCAGGACAAAAGAACACATTGGCAGATGACCTAAGCAGAAACATCATGGATCCCCACGAGTGGAAACTGGATCCACAAGTATTTGCAATGATAACTCAAAAATGGGGGCTCCCAGACATAACCTGTTTGCCAGCCCCCAAAACTATCAACTAACAAAATTTTGCACAAGGACTTTTCACCATCAAGCTTGGAAAGTGGACGCGCACTCATTCAGTTGGAAAATGCTGACAGTATATGCCTTTCCTCCATTACCCCTTCTCACAAAGGTGCTGCTGAAAGTCAGGATAGAGAGACCCCGAATGATACTCATTGCCCCAGACTGGCCACGCTAGCACTGGTATCCACTATTAAGGAATATGGCCCTGGGCCCACCATGGATTCTACCACAAATTACCCATCTGCTCGCACAGCAAGACAATCAGATTCTACACAGCCAGCTCAAAACCTTAAACTTGGCTGCATGGCAAATCACCTAAGCAACCAGCCAGCTCCTCTCTCACAAGCTGTTATGGATGTTATTCTGGAGGCCAGGAGGCCTAGCACCAGGAAAGCTTACTCAGACAAATGGAAAAGGTTTTGCGCCTGGAAAGCTTACTCAGACAAATGGAAAAGGTTTTGCGCCTGGAACCAAGCTAAAGGCCATAATACCCTTCAGCCTAACATACCTCAGATTCTGCAATATTTAACCGAGATGTTACACAAAGGGCTTTCTTTTTCATCTATTAAACTCCACGCCTCAGCTATTTCAGCTCACTACAACATGGATCCTCCCTTATTTTCACATCCACTCCTAAGGCAGTTTCTCAGAGGGGCCAAAAACAATAGGCCTCCCAAGAGAGCACCAACACCTACTTGGGACCTCAACTTTGTGCTGGAAAAACTTACGCTACCTCCTTTTGAGCCAGCTTTCTCAGCTGACTTAAAGTTTATATCATGGAAGATTGCCCTGCTGTTACCAATTACTTCAGCGAGAAGAGTTTCAGAGCTTCAGGCACTAATGGCAGTAGAGCCTTTCCTCATTTTTCATCAAGACAGTTTCTCTACGAACTAACCCCTCCTTTATGCCTAAGGTGGTATCCAGTGTAGCTCTAAATCAAACCATCCATTTACCCACCTTCTTTCCAAATCCACAGAACAAAGGAGAAAGACTCCTGCATTCCTTGGACATTCACAGGCAGCTACGTTACTACTTGGATAAAACTAAGGTTTTCGGAAAATCTGACCAGCTTTTTGTATCCTATGCTACAGCATCACAAGGAAAGGCCATCTCAAAACAGACCAATTCCAAATGGATAATACATTGCATACGTTTTTGCTACAACCACCATGGAAAACCAGTTCTTGCTAGCATAAGGCCCCACTCTACCAGGGCAGCAGCTACATCTACAGCCTTCCTCAGGAGGGTGCCAACCAAGGATATTCTGGAAGCTGCAACTTGGAGTTCAGTACACACCTTCACCAAACGTTACCACTTACCACTTTACTGTAAGACTAGAGCTGGCTTCGCCACTGCAGTTTTGCAGGGTCTTCTAGCCTCCTCTAACCCTGTTTGACTCCACCTCCCATCCTTAGCTTTGGGATTCTACCCAGGTGTGATGACTGCAGCAGGGTAACACAATGAACATAGTACAGTTTTGTACCTATCATAAATGTAGATGGTCGAGTGTATACCCTGCTGCAGTCCAGGTTACCATCCCTCCATCCCCTCTGACCTAACTAATTTCTTTTTATACCTTAAAATCTGTTACAACCTTTGTGGTGTATTTGCTTATAGCTGGAGGAATGTTTTGTTTATGCTACATTTTTTATTGGTACTATCTACTGACCACCATTTGGGAGGGGGGCACCTGACATCTGGGGCAAGAAAAACTGAAGAAAATGGTGTTGGATGCCTCTTGTATACCACTGACGTCAGGGAAGAAGCGACAGCAACCGACGCCGGACCAAGACTTTGGAATTCGGGCCGACTGCGGGACTGCCTGACGGCAGGATAACCCGAGTGTTATGACTGCAGCAGGGTATACACTCGAACATCTACATTTATGGTAGGTACAAAACTGTACTTTACTTGTGCTATTTACGGTGGTAGGCTTGTCTTTTGAGCCTTGCCTAAAAAGGCACTATGGGGTGGCAAGAGCCTTGGCCAGTATTCGAAAGCCTAAGGGTGACTGGTGCAAGCCATCTCTAGTGAAGCAGAGTGGCTTGTCGAGCATGCCATCCCAGGCGGATAGACACTGGATCCCCTTTGAATGACACCAGAAACTTAGCCAATTGTTGAAACTGATCATTTTTTTCTTTATACCATGGTATCATTCTCTGTGAGGGCAGGATGCTACTCGGGGTCAGGTTCATACCGGCCTGGGCTACGTGATCATAGGTTCATAGGTTCATACTAGGCTATCTGCCCTAGGGCATTTATAAGCCTAGCCAGAGTATGTTTGGCTTTCGCCACCCATTTTAAATTAATTTTGCTATGCCCTTTTTTGAGGTTAGTATACTGTGCCTCTGTCTAACAGTGACACAGAAGTGATACCCGGGGTAAACCTACGATCTCCCATCCACTCATCAAGATTCCTCTTGAAAAGAGTCAATGAGGGACTCTGCCTAACCTGGACTGGGATTTTATTCCAGAGTGAAGGGAGCCTCTGGGTTATGAATCTGTCCCTCCAGCATGTCCTATTTATTTCAGTGCTGAGGTTCAAGTCTCTCGAGCGTGTAGCTCGATGGGATTTGGATTTTTTGAGGTGCAGCATGTCCCTTAATTCCGGGTTGGACATGGCCTTATACGTCAGGCACAGGTCACCTCTGAGCAGACGGTATGCCACTGAGTAGAGCTGGAGTTTCTTTAACCGGGCAGCATATGGCATCTGTTTGAGGCCTTTGATCCTCTTGGTGAGGTACTTTTGGGGTCTTTCCAGTTGCTGCAGGTGTTTGGTAAGGTACATCCCAAAAGGGGCATTGTACTCAATTATGGGCCTGATGAGGGATGAATAGAGAGGCACAATGACCTCCCCTAATCTAGATGTGAATCCCTTCATGATTAGGTGGGCTATATAAAATGTTTTTCTAACCACTTTGGCCACGTGGTTGTCAAATGAGAGATTGCTATCAACTTGGGTCCCCAGGTCCCTAATTACCTCTTCTGTACTTAATGGATTACCACCTATGTGGTAATTTGTGGGCACTTTGTTTTTGCCAAAGGGGATGACTATACATTTTTTGGCGTTTAGCTTGAGGCCATGGCTCTGGCACCAGTTGTCTGTTTCTACGAGGCCCTTTTGGAGGATGCTTGTGTCGGCTGGAGAGTCGATTATGGCGCCCAGTTTGCAGTCATCTGTGAACTTGGTCAGCCACAGTCCTTCCGTGTTGGCCTGTACCTCCGAGAAATATATACCAAACAAGAGAGGTCCCAGGACTGAGCCTTGTGGGACGCCACTTGTAACTGGTTTGGAGTCTGACATGGCTCCAGCAATTCTAACCATGTGGGTTCTGTCCTTGAGCCAGTTTGCAACCCATCTAGTGACATAGGGGTTTATATTTAAGCTGGTGAGCTTATCTATAATGCCCGAGTGGGGTATTGTATCGAAGGCTTTTGCGAGGTCCAGATAGGCTGTGTGGACCCACCTTCCCTTCGTCAATGGCCTTGGTGACTGTTTCAAAGAAGTCAACCAGGTTTAAGAGGCAGGATCTGCCCTTAACAAAGCCAAACTGGGTAGGATCCAGTGTCTGTAGGTCCCCAATATCTTTATTTATGAGGTCCATGATGATCCTTTCCATAGCTTTGCAGACCAAGCTAGTCAGGCTTATGGGGCGATAGTTTCCAGGGTCCGTTGAGGCACCACCTTTGTGAAGAGGGACCACTGTTGCTGTACGCCACTCTTTGGGTACATATCCTGTAGTAAGGCTGAGATTGAACAGTAGTTTTATGTTTGGGTTTAGCTCTTCTTGGAGTTCATGTAGGGCGCAGCCTGGGACACCGCCTGGTCCCATTGATGCTGTGTTTTTGCTTTGAGAGGCGGCTCCCACCTGAGCATCTGAGATGTCAGGGGCAGCACTCTGCTGGGATAGATATTTGCCCTTTGGTGGGGAGGGAGAAGTTTGCTGAACCTGTCAGCTAGGATGTTGGCAATGTCTGTGGGATCAGTGTATTTTTTGTCATTTTGGACTAATTCTGAGCATATCTGGGAATTCCCACCCAGGTTCCTAACATAACTAAAGAAAGCCTTGTGATTATCCTCAGTGTCCTGTGCAATTTTTCTCTCGAAGCTGGCCTTTGACGATTTTATGTGTGCCCATAGTTTTTTGCTAATACTGATCAGAGATGCCTTCCCTTTTTGGGATTTTGCTCTATCATGTAGTAGCTTTCTCCTTCTATTGTATAGTTTGTTTATGGCTGGGGTCCATCAGACAGGTCGTCTGCCTTTGGAGGATTGGGTCTTGGTTTTATTTGGGATTACATGATCCATGCAGTCCTGAAGGTGTTCATAGAATGCATTTATAAAGGATTAAGAGCTCTTCCATGTCTCTCCATGTAGTCCAGAGAGGTACGGCTTAGGTCATTCGCACCAGCATGGACAATGACAGTCATATTTGTACTTGTTCTGTAGTGACCTGAGTGCTTGTGTTGTGGCAGATCCTGGCGCCCAACAGGCAGCTAACAGTAACAGTCTTCTTATTCAGCCTAGTGAGTGGGACGTCTGTATGCCTGACTATAGTCACCTATTACTAGTATGTTGGGTATGTTATTTTGCCTTGAGGGCTGTGATTGCATGGCACACTGGTTTTGTGAAGTATGTGTTTCGTGGTTTGTGTTGAGGGGTGGAGGTTGCTTGGATGTTTGCTTTGGAGGTCTCTGTTGGTTTTGCAGATTTTTATTTAGAGCCTACGAGTATGTTTTCATATTTGTGTTTTTTTCCACTGCTGCTTTAATGGGTGTATGTGAGACTGGTGGTTTGATGCAAGTATTTCCTTTCTTCTCTTGACTGTCTGATCCAGTCTTAGATTGAGAGAGCTTAGCCTCCAGTTTGGCTGTATAATTGCATCTCTCGCATGTATTAGTTTTTGGTGGTAGGAGGAGGGGATTGTCTGTGTACATGAGGAAGTTGTAACATTGCCTCAAAATGCCCAGATTCACCAGTTGGACTGGAGAGTACACCTGAAACTGCCCTTTGGACATGCCTGGGTAGGTACAGTGAACTGTTTTACTAGATGGCTGGTAAGGTCGAATAGAGAGCCTTGTTCCTCTGTACAGAACAGGAAGGTCTAGTGCTAGGGTTTACAAGTGCTTGCTGTACGTTCTGAGTAAGTGCCAGGCTGAGAAATGAGTGGCTTGAGTGCTTAAGTTGAAGGTTTGTCTAGTTCCAAGTGAAAAATTGAAGGAGACTTTGTGGAGCCGAGAATAGTTTTACCCTAGCTAACCGGCGCTGCTCTGCATGCAAAACCGGGCAAATTCGGTATTTATAGCAGGGAAATGAGAGAGAAAATAGCCCAAAATGGCCAATAAAATGGCCAGGTCTGTAGCTTCTGCATCTGCCCTACGCAGATATTCCTGGCTACGCCTACAACCTCTAGCAGAGGATTTCAAATCCAAAATTATGGGTGCTCCACTGGATCACACTCTACGTTTTGGCAAAAATTCAAATCCAAAAATTCAGCTGAGCTCTTCATAGCTTGCAAGAGAAAAGCAGAGAGCTGCAAGACCTCAAAAATCTGCTGATGTCCCCCTTCCCCAAGTACTACAGGAATTATCCTGCAAAAACTTCCTTTGTCAGGAGGATGCCTTCCACTTCACATCCCCTCCTCCTCCAGACCGAGAAGAGGATCTAGGAGACTGCCTTACCCCAGACCTACTAACAATCATCCCCTCTCCAAATAGCTCTTTCCTGATGGAGGAGGCCCCTCATCAGCATGACTTCCTTGCCCACCTTGTCTGCCCGCCTACCCTACTGCCTCCCCTTTTGGAAAAACATCACCTCAGACCAATGGGTCCTTGCCATCATTCAAAGAGGATACTTCCTATCTTGGAGGGAAAAACCAATGCCAAAAAACATTTCATTCCCACCAAAAAAAAAAAAAAACCACCTCCACCTTTTCCCACATATTTTGCAGCAGCTCCTATCCCTAGGAACTATAGAACAAGTCCTGGTAGCCAGGAAGGAAAAGGAATCTATTCTCTCCTATTCCTGGTCCCAAAAAAGGATGGTCCTTGGAGACGCATACTAGACCTATCCTACCTAAATCTGTTTCTAAAAGTTCCATCCTTCAGGATGCTCTTTCTGCAAAACCTCCTGCCCCTGATACCAACCCAAGCCTTTATGGTCACTCTGGACTTAAAGGAAGCTTACCTCCACATTCCTATCATGCCCTCCCACAGAGAATTCCTGTGATTTACAGGCATTTCCTCACATTTTCAATTTACAGCCTTGCCCTTTGGCTTACCTACTGCTCCAAGAGTTTTCACAAAATGTCTGGCTCCTGCCATTGCATTTTGCTGAGTCAAGAGCATCCAAATATACCTTTATCTGGATGACCTCCTTCTAGCTGAATCAGAAACCATGATCCCAAGTCACCTAAAACTCACCATGACCATCCTGCACAACTTGGGGTTTACCCTAAACCTTCCAAAACCCTCTGTGCCCACAGCAGGACAAAGTTTTCCTGGGATGCAGGATCAGATCAGATTTGATGAGATCCTACCTCCCATAGGACAAAGTGTAGTCTCTCTCAACTCACTTCCAAGACCTGGAGGTATCCCACCTTTCTGCAGGGCAGTTCCTACAAGTTCTGGGACTCGTGGCAGCCACAATCCTCATGCTCCCTTTATCCAGGTTGCACATGAAAATTTCAGTGGTACTTATGTATGGTCGCAATACCAACACTCCCTAGACAAACGAATCCTCCTTCTGCCCTATCTAAAATCAGAATTGAGGTGGTGGATCCAACAAATCCTCTGCAACCAAGGCATCCCCCCTACAGCTTCCTGTCACCACACAATCCATGCACACAGATGCATCAGATTTAGGTTGAGGGCCAACTCTAAAGGGTTACAGGGTTCAAGAATCTTGGACTCCTGCCCTTCATAAACAATACATCAATGTCATGGAGATGACTGCAGTCTTGCTGGCCCTTCAGGCCTTCTTCACATCCCAACAGACAACACCACAGTCATGTGGTACCCAAACAAACAGGAAGGGACAAAAGCCTACCTCTTATGCAGGATAACCCTACAGATTTGGGAACTAGCCACCCAACACAATCTCTTCCTGCAGCCCTCTTAAATCCCCTTTCAGGAAAACAAACAAGCAGACTTGTGCAGCAGAACATCTCACCTTCACTAATTGATATTCAACAGGGAAACCTTTCTAGACATAGTCCACCAGTGGGGAACACCTCAAGTGGATCTGTTTGCTTCCCCCCCAGAACAGACAGCTAAGCAAGTTCTGCAGCAGGGATCACACTCCATCAGCCTGGAGAGTGAATGCCTTCAGCTTTCCTTGGAAGGGGATGTTCCTTTATGCTCCACCCCCCCCCCACACTGATTCAAAAGTTCCTTCTGAAAATCAAGAAGGACCAACCGAAAATCTTGTTGGTGACTCCCTACTGGCCAAGGCAACACTGGGTCCCCACTTCTCCATTCTTTAGCCAAGGGCAATCACCACAAATTACCCCACAAGGTGGACCTACTATCTCAGCAAAAGGGATCTCTTATTTGCCCTCAGCTGCAAATGTTCAACCTAACACTTTGGGTGATCAACTCCTAATCCCTTACAGCCAACTCTACTCTGAGGAAGTGCTCTGAATCCTGAGGGAGGCCAGGAATCCAGCTTACTAGGAGGACATACCTGCTGAAATGGGAAAGATTCTCAAAGTGGTGCCTTCTTAAAGACAGGGACCCAATGCAGGCAGACCTCTCCCTAGTCCTTAGCTGTTTGTGATCTCTTTAAGGCTGGACTAACTTACTCCTCTGTAAAAATCCACCTTTCAGCCTGCCTACCCTTACAGCCACCCCTGCTTTCCAGGCTGGACGTTAAACTTTTCCTGAGAGGGGTCCTTGCTATTAGACCACCAAGAAAACCCATCCCTCCTCCCTGGGACCTCAAGTTTGTTAGAAAAACTCACCTTACCCCCTTTTGAGCTGGCTAGTTCAGCCTCCTTACAAATGTGCACTTGGAAAACCATTCTTTTAGTGGCCATTTCTTCTGCTATGAGTGTGTCAGAACTACATGGCCTGCCTTCCTTACACCACCTTCCATAATGACACCTATGCACAAATCCTTCCTTTATGCCTATGGTAGTAAATGAACTATCTCTAAACCAGTCCATCCACTTACCCACCTTCTTCCCAACTCCAACCAACAATGCAGAGAATCTTTCATTCTCTGGATGTACATGGACATTGAGATTCTGCTTAGACAAGACTAAGTCCTTCAGGAAGTCTGACCAACTGTTTCTCCTTTTACCCCAAGGTTTTGGGCAAGGCAGTCTCAAAACAAACCATTTCCTGTTGGATTAGGAAATCTATTCTTTTTTTGTTATTCACACCATGGCAAGGTCTTACCTCATGGTGTAAGATCTCACTCCACCAGGGCCATAGTTACCTCCAAGGCCTTTCTCAAAGGCCTGGACACCGCTTTCATCCTGGAAGCAGCTACCTGGTCTACAGTCCACACCTTCACTAAACACCACAAACTAGACCAAGTCTCCAGGGCAGGTTTGCTAGAGCAATCATGCAAGGATTCCTGGAATACTCTCTCTCTATCTCCTCCCATTTCTCCTAAGCTGTGATACTTTCCCACACCAAATGAATACTGCAACACTGGAGTAGAAGGACATAAAATAGTTGTGTAAAATCTACCATAACCATAGATGTCCTTCTCTTCCATGTTGCAGTATTCCTTCTCACCTCTTACTACAGGGTCTGTCCTCTGGCCACTGCTCTACCACCTAAGGCTTATCCGTCCAGCCTTAGTGGTATTTGCTACTTTTGTTGGCATCTTGATGTTCTTCATGTTTCACTGTTGCAGTCATTGCATTTGGGTAGTCCTGCTGGCAGGTTGCCCTCAGTCGGCCTGAATTCCAAAGTCTTGGGTCCTGCGTCAGTTGCTGTCACCCCTTCCCTGACGTCAGGTCAAGGGTATAAAAAAATGCAGCCAACGCCATTTTCTTCAGTCTTTCTTGATGCCCGGTGCCCGAAGAAGTAGTTCGCAAGTGCCCGTCGGCTGACTCCTGAGATTTTCGTGTTCGAGTTTCAGATCCGAAGTCTTCATTAAAAGCTAAGTACCCCGTTGGGGAAAGTTTTTTCTTGCTCCAGACCGATGTTAGAAAAAGTTAATAATTGCATTTCTTGTGGGAAGCAAATACCTCATAAGGACTTTCTTGCTGTATTCCTTGCCTGGGCCCTGACCACGACATTTCAAGTTGTCGGTTTTGTGCTAGATTTAACCAACGCACTATTAAGTGTCAGTACGATTTTGCACTAAGCTATTTTGGGCGCAGATTTAATAATTCAATGTCGTCGGATAGCCATCTGACTACCGGAGTTTACAAAAAGCGCAAAGAAAAAGCAAGAGACAGGCAACCGAGGACCGAAACCGATGAAGTTTTTCCTAAGCCGTTTGCCGGTTCTCAGTGAGGCACTTTCGCAGCCCCTGACACCCGCTACTTTAGTCACAGGCCGCTACCGACTCCCACGTGGAGTCGGTCAGGCCACTGGAAACTCAAGGTATTGGAGCCTCTGAGACTATTCCCACAGATGGTTTCTGGAGCCGCTGAGCAGGCATCAGCTTCTGAGGGTGTTTTCAGACCTAAACAATTGTACATTAAACCGACTACAGCTTCAAAGGCAAAGACTAAAGCACCTTTAAAGGCAAAGAAACAAGTTCACCAGCCACATGGACAGGCCTCCATGCCCAAAAAACAGATGCTCAAAATGGCCGAAGACTTAATTACCTTGATCAGGGGTTCCCATCCCCCTCCTGATAAGAGGCCTAGGCAAGAGACAGACTATGAATTTTCAGATCAGGTTTCCATTTCCTCAGATTCCTCTTCTGATCAGGAATATTCTCTTCCTCCCATGAGGAATTCTGATGCTGAAGAGTCCATTCCTTCAGCTTCTCCTGAGGACTATTCCTTTGGGGAAACCTTGCATACCATGAGGGAGCATTTCCACTGGGAGAGCCAAGATTTTTCAGAATCTAAGAGGAGGCTCAGGGACTTTCTTCTACTACCTCAACACAGGCCTCTAGCTTTTCCACCTGTTAGACATTGTAGATGTTTTTTCAGAGTCTAGTCTGACCCCTGACTCCTTACCTCCAGCTCCTGTTAAGCCTGACAGATGCTACAGGGTTCCTGACTCTCATAAATTCCTTTTCAAAAACCCTGCTGCAGACCCAGAAACTATTTCTCAGGGTCCCAAAGAGGTTAAGGCTTCCACGGCAAAAAACCCTACCTCGTCTGACAGATTCTAGGGCATTGGATAGATGGGGAAAAAAGATTTACACATCTGCTAGCTTGGCTATAAGGGCCTTAAACTGCCAGTTTCATATTGCTCAAATATCAGCAATATGTCATGACACTGCTTAAACAGAAAATGTTGGTAAATTCTGAATGTGCAGAAAACAAAGAAATACAGGATTTATTGCATGTAGCTGAACAAGTTGGAAAGCATACTTTGCAATGTGGTTTTGACTCTGGAGGCCTCCTGCAGGGCTGCTGTTACGGGTTCTGTAATGAGGAGGCATGCTTGGTTAAAGGAACAAAATCTGCTTGATCATGTCAAAGCTAAATTATTATTTGCACTATTACAGCATGATACCTTGTTTGGTGTTAAGGCAGAAGAGGTGTTAAGGAAAATGGAGGAACAAGCTCCATGCAAACGGTCAAATATGTTTTACAAGTACAGCCACGTAGGTTTAGCAGACACTGGCCTACAAAGAATTGGTCATTTCCAGTGTCAGACCTCAAAGGGGCAGATCCAGACGCCCTAGAGGCAGATCCCAGCTGCAAGGTTCGTACAGGTCTAAGCAATGGGGTGCTTCTACCTCCAAAAGTGGAGAAGACAAATCACAACCATACAGGAAACAGTCCCAATGACTTCCCCCTGCCTGCACCAAGCACTTATCTACTGGCAGCACCCTTAGGGGGAAAAATAACACTCTCCTCAAAATTGGCACATTATAACCCAAGACAAATGGGTTCTAGACATAGTATCACAAGGCTACAAGTTTCACTTCCAAACCCTGCCAAGGGCAAACGGTTGGCCAGACCTGCCAAAAAATCAATGGACAGAGGCTCAAAAACAAATCTCATCCCTCATGGACATGGGGGCTATTCAACAAGTGCCACAGCAAGAGCAGGGACAAGGATTTTACTCAAGACTGTTCTTGGTACCCAGAAAGGGCAAAACATGGAGACCAGTACTGGACCTATCTATTCTAAACACTTTCCTAGATATACCAAAATTCAAGATGTTGACCTTGCAGCGGCTTCTGCCCATGCTGGGCAGAAAGGCTTGGCTAGTCACTTTAGACCTAAAAGAGGCATACCTGCATGTCCCAATCAGACAATCATGCAGAAGATACCTCAGATTCAAGGCTAGTTCAAAGCATTACCAGTTGTCTGCACTGCCCTTTGGCTTATGTACTGCGCCCAGGGTCTTCACAAAGTGCCTGGCACCAGTAATTGCTTTCTGCAGACAGAAGAATACAGATATATCCTTACTTGGACGGCTGCCTCATTCAAGCAGAGAACAAGGACATTCTACTACAGCATCTGGTGTTTGTGAAAAGATTTTTAACATGCCTAGGGTACACAGTCAACGAAAAGAAATCAAAACTAGTACCCTCTCAAGAGATAATATTCCTGGGTGCAAGCTTAAATACAACTGCCAAGATGGCTTATCTCATGCC
The DNA here is from genome assembly GCF_019279795.1 of Protopterus annectens. Classification (NCBI taxonomy): domain Eukaryota; kingdom Metazoa; phylum Chordata; order Ceratodontiformes; family Protopteridae; genus Protopterus; species Protopterus annectens. The sequence continues at coordinate 19,004,213 of NC_056741.1, read as the reverse complement.
AGACAAAGGCAACTGACTACCTGTTTCAAGGAAATGGCAACAAAGGCCCAGTTGTCTGCAAGAAAAATTCTGCAGGCTTTCGGCTTCATGGCATCCTGCATCCTACTAATTCCATATGCAAGACTGCATATGAGGAAACTTCAATGGTACCTAAAAAGTGCCTGGACACAGCACTGCCACAGCCTGGAAACAATGATTACTCTCATTCCCTGCCTGCAACAGGAGTTTTGATGGTGGGAAAAGGCTCGTCACCAAAGCAAGGAACAGCCATTCTCACTACCCCCAGCCAGGCAGAACCTAACAACGGATGCATCAGATTATGCCTGGGGGGCCCAAATGGCAGGAAGAGGCATTCAGGGCACCTGGTCCACAAATCAAATGCATCTACATATCAATCAAAAAGAGATGCTAGCTGTTCAAAATGCCCTGACAGCCTTCAAGGACATAATTCATCCGGGACAGCTACTAATAGACAGGCAATACCATGGTTATGTGGTACATAAACAAGCACGGGGGCACGCATTCTTACCCCCTTTGCAGACTAGCCATGGCTTTATGGGACACAGCATTGACTTACCAAGTTCATCTGCAGGCTCAATTCCTGCCAGGAAAGGACAATACTCTGGCAGACGAACTAAGCAGGAAACCTCATGGATCCCCACGAGTGGCACCTGGATCCACAAGCCTTCAGCATGATAAAGAAATGGGGACGCCCAACATAGATCTGTTTGCCTCCCGTCACAACTACCAACTAAAAAGATTCTGCACAAACACTTATCACAGACAAGCATGAAAAGTGGATGTCTTATCTTTCAACTGGAAAAACCTATCCAGTATATGCCTTTCCCTCCACTGCCTCTCCTCCCAAAGTTACTACTAAAGGTGAGACAGGAGAAACCAAACATTATTCTGATTGCCCCAGACTGGCCCTGCCAGTACTGGTATCCGATCTTAAGGATCCTGTCTCAATGCCCAGCCTGGACCTTACCTGAAATACCTCATCTACTGTCCCAACAAAACAATTAGATTCTTCACAGCCAACTCAGGACTCTAAACCTGGCAGCATGGCGGATAATGTAGCCATACAACGCACACCTCTCAGTAAGGCTGTGATGGATGTCATTTTGGAAGCCAGAAGGCCTAGTACTAGAAAGTCCTATGCTGGAAAATGGAAGAGATTTTGTGCTTGGAACCAAAATCAAGAAACTGACGCAGCTGTACCAAATATCCCTCAGATTTTGCAGTACTTAACTGAGATGCTGGACAAAGGCCCATCTTTTTCATCAATTAAAATTCATGCCTCTGCCATTTCGGCTCATTACAATACAGAGCCACCACTCTTTTCTCATCCTTTATTAAGCAGTACCTCAGAGGAGCCAAAACTTTAAGGCCTCCAAGATCGCCAATGCCTGCATGGGACTTCAGTTATGTCTTGGAAAAACTCACCCTACCTCCTTTTGAGCCAGCTGCTACTGCGGATGTAAAGTTTTTATCTTGGAAAACAGCTCTACTCCTGGCAATAACTTCTGCAAGACGAGTGTCAGAGCTACAGGCTCTCATGGCTGTGGAACTTTTATCATTTTTTATCCAGACAGGGTCTCTCTGAGGACAAAACCCTACATTTATGCCTAAGGTGGTGTCCAGTATAGCCCTTAACCAAACTATTAATTTGCCAACTTTTTATCCAAATCCACAGAACAAGGGGGGAGAAAATTCTGCATTCTTTGGATGTGCACAGACAACTTAGATGCTATTTGGACAAAACTAAAGCTTTCAGAAAAACAGGACAATTACTAGTGGCATATGCTGCAGGATCACAAGGAAAGGCCATCTCCAAGCAGACTATTTCAAAGTGGATAGGTCACTGCATTCGTTTCTGATAAGTCTCAGCATGGCAAGCCAGTGCCTTAGGGCATTAGGCCACATTCAACCAGAGCTTCAGCCACTTCTGCAGCCTTTCTCAGGGGAGTACCAACCAAAGACATTTTAGAGGCTGCTACTTGGAGTTCAGTGCACACCTTTACAAAGCATTGCAATCTTCCACTTTACTCTAAATCCAGAGTAGGCTTTGCCACTGCAGTTCTGTAGGGCCTCATAGCCGCTCCTAATGTTTAGCTCCAGCGCCCCATCCATAGCTTTGGGACTCTACCCAAATGTTATGACTGCAACAGTGAAACACGAACATAGTACAGTTGTGTACACCATAAATGTAGATGTTAGTGTATTCACTGTTGCAGTCCAGGTTACCCACCCGCCATATTTGCTTTGTAGATGAAGGTAAAGTTTATTGTGGTGATCTGGGGCAAGAAAAACTTAAGAAAATGGTGTCTGCTGCATCTTTTATACCCCTGACGACCTGACGTCAGGGAAGGGGCAACAGCAACCGATGCAGGACCCAAGACTTTGGAATTCAGGCCGACTGAGGGCAACCTGCAAGCAGGATTACCCAAATGTAATGACTGCAACAGTGAATACTCTAACATCTACATTTATGGTAAGTGTACACAACTGTACTTTCTCCTGATAGGCCATTCCTCTGGGCTTCAAGTTCTGAGGTCTGTGCGTGCCAACGTCACATTTATGGTCCCTGGTTTATGGCCCTACGTGTGATGTCCCACGCACCTACAGTAGCCAGGCAAAAGCTTTTATATAGGAGCAGACATCAGATTATCTGAGGTGGAAAATCCCACACCAAATGAATACTTCAACATGGAAGGGAAGGACATCTATGGTTAAGTTAAGATTTTACACTATTTCATTCTACTAGAGGAAGAAATTCTTGGATCACTGAGGTTTGTCAAAGGTTGGAGCCTCTCTGCTCAATTCAGGCAGATGTCGCCCCTAAGAAAAAAATTGCTAGAAAACCAAGCATACCCTGTCGTCCTAAGGAAAAGGAGTAGATTAACTTTTGTCAGGGTTTGTTCAAGGCCTTTATGGCTCTTAAATCTCCTTTCTTTTTAGCTCCTCCACCCACTCCACAAAAGATTACCGTGGAATCTGAATCTGAGGAGGTGGTCTCAAACTCGCATCACTATTTCTTAGCTTTACTGCTCTCAGAATCACACTCCTGTTTGAAAGATGCACTGTCTCTTGATTCCCCAGCAGAAGAGGCATCTCTCAGAGACACCATTGTGAATATGATGATACATTCTGAGTGGGAGTCAAAGCAAATGCTCAGACGAGATATTCAGTCTTTTAGAGGTGGACACCTCACACCCTTCCCTAATTTTCCAGTCCCGAAGTCTCTGTATGCTTTCACATCCATGTCCTCAGCTGCAGACTCGCAGGCCTTGGATCCCAAAAGGCCAGATACATTCCACAGAGTTCCTGAGAATATGACCTTTCTGTTTAAGAATCCTGTAGCTGACCCTTCAGCTGTTTCTTTAGTTTCCGACAAGCCACCAAACCTACTCCCAAATGCTAATGCCCTGCACTCAAAGGAGAACAGCAGGGCTATGTACAGGTGTGTGTGTGTGGGGGGGGGGGGGGGTTTGTACCTCTACACTGGCCTTCAGGACTATGAATTATCAGACCCAGATGACCGAACACCCTTTAGTCTGTACCTCTACCCTGGCATTCAGGACTATAAATTATCAGACCCAGATGACCAAACACCCTTTATCTTTCCTTAATCGTATGAACATGTCAGGCATATAGACTCCGGGCAACAAATTTAATCCTTGGTAAATCAAGCCACTCAAGTAGCTAGGCATAGAATAAACTGCAGCTGTGATGCTGTTCAGGTATCTTCTAGAGCAGTACTACTGTTTCAGTCATTATGAGACGCTCCTGGTTGCATAACCAGCCCCTACCAGTAGATTTCAAGGCTCAACTTCCAGATTGCCCCTTGAAAAGGACCTTTTGTTTGGACAGCAGGTGTCTAGCTTATTAAAAGGGTTCCTATTAGCATTTCGAATGTTGAAAACGCCAAATTTAATCAAACTGAAATGTTTGAAATCTCAGAAGTGCGAACTGACGGAACATAGATTCCTTTCCCAGGGAAAGAAATCGGTGGGCCATCATCGGAGTTTGCCATTTCCTCCACTGTGGTGAGGTCTCGGAGTTGGTATATTTAAGTAGGTGGGTGTGGGGTGCACAGCCCCCCACGTTGGGAGGTGGGGGGCAAAGACCCCCCACTTCTGTCAGTGTTTAAAGTATTGAAAATATTTTTTTTTTTTTGCACGGAACACAGATTTCTTTCCCTGGGAAAGAAATCAATGTTCCGTCAGTTCGCTGTTTTGAGATTTCGAACATTTCAGTTCGATTAAATTGCATTTGGCGTTTTCAGCATTCAATATGCTAATATAGACCCTATTAAAAACTTTTGCAAGAGCAAAGTAAAACTATGAAGACTGCACAGACATCCTCAAATCTGTGGTCAGATACCAAAGAAATTACTCTGCCACACCTACTTCCTTTGGAAGAGAGCTTACGCCTTCTCAGAAACACAAGGCGGCACCCAGAAAAATATTGCCAGAAAAAAATGAAAGGGACTTGAGATCTGGAAGACCTCCATTCATGGACAGAGTGGAACAGTGACGCTCCTCTTCTCTAGAGCCGAGGTTTATACTGCTGGGATTGTTAGTCCTGCTGCAGATCTGGAAGGCCTCCCTTCACTGGTAAGTCAGTGTGACTATCCCCCCCACCCCCACCTTGGTACTCATTCTTTCCATTACAAATTGGGAAAAGTTTCACACACACAAGTTGTACTCCCCATCCAAAAAGATTACAGTATTTCCTGGAAAGAACGGTCTTCCTTCAAAGGCATTCCACCACTTGTCCCACAACCAGTTAAATCTTCTCCCTCCCATCCTGTGGGACCAAGGCACCTTAGAACCACTTCCTCCTCCATTTGATTATACTACAGACTTTCTGGTATCAAGAAAAGGAAAACCGTGGGGACCTGTTCTAGATCTGTCCTAGATGTTCTTAAGTGTTTCACTGTTGCAGTCCTCACACTTGGGTCATCTGCCTGCAGATAGCCCTCAGTCAGCCCGAATACCAAAGACTTGTTATTTCTGTGTCTGTTGCTGTTACTTCAGTACTGAAGTCAGGTCGTCAGGGGTATAAAAACAGGCAGCCGATGCCATTACATCAGTCTGTCTTCCCGAGGAGCCTGAAGCAGTTCGCACGAGTGCTGGTCGGCCACTACCTGAGATTTTGTTTCCGAATTGACTCATCGTGAAGTCTTCCGAGTCTTCCGAATTGAATCATTGTGAAGTTTTCCGAATTGAATCATCCTGAAGTTTTCCGAATTGAATCATCCTGAAGTCTTCCGAATTGAGTCATCCTGAAGTCTTCCGAATTGAGTCATCCTGAAGTCTTCCGAATTGAGTCATCCTGAAGTCTTCCGAATTGAGTCATCCTGAAGTCTTCCGAATTGAGTCATCCTGAAGTCTTCCGAATTGAATCATCCTGAAGTCTTCCGAATTGAATCATCCTGAAGTCTTCTGAATTGAATCATCCTGAAGTCTTCTAAAGCTAAGTACCCCGTTGGGGTTCCTTTTTTCTTGCTCTAACCGATGTCAGAAAAAGTTAACAATTGTCTCGCCTGTGGAAAGCAAATACCACACCGAAATTTTCATTATTGCGTCACCTGTTTAGGCCCAGACCACGATGTACCTCACTGTCGGTTTTGTGCATTAACGCCCAAAATAATCGTAGTTGGGCCCTTGTCGCTAAATACTTTCGCTCTCGATTTCTGTATTCCGAAATGGCTTCTGTTAAGCCACCTGACTACAGATTTCCCGAAAAAACAGGATAAAGACGGACCGCACAGGTCCAAAACTGCCAACGATGCTTCCGTTAAGCTAGTTGACAGTTCGTGGGTACTCAGTGAGGCACTTTCGCAGCCCCGATGCCCACTTCTCTGGATTTGCAGGCCGCTACAGAGACCCATTCTGAGCCCATTATGCCACGAGACTCTTTTGACTATGGAACCTGTGGATGTCTCTAGCTTGGATGGGTCCGGAGCTGCTGTGCAGGCACTGGCTTCCGAGGAAGTTCTTCGCATTACTAATATTCGACACAGACTACTTTCACATCTTCAGTTCTGTCTAAAACTACTGAGTTTCTAAGGCCAAGAGTACGAGCTACACCTAAAAAAATGACAAGACAAACTCAAGCACCTACTTGGCCACAAAATCAAATGTTTAAAATGGCAGACCTGATTATGCTGATTAGGGGAAGCCATCCTTCCCCTGCTAAGACAGAGACCTGTCCCCAGCAGCTTTAACTGACCAAGAGTCTGACTCTGAGGTTTATGATTATGAAGACATGCCTTTATCTGCTTATGAGAATTCAGATGCAGAGGAATCCATTCCCACTGCTTCCCCTCCAGAGGATTTTTCTTTTGGTGAAACCCTTCATACTTTGAGAGCATTTCCACTGGGAATGCCAGGATTATTCTCAGTCCAAAAAGACACGCTGAGAACTTAGATTTACCACAGCACAGACCCTTGGCTATCCCTTCTGTTCTGGATGTTGAGGATGATGTCTTTATGGAATCCAGTCTAACTCCTGATATTTTACCCCCTGCTCCAAGGAAACCAGACTGGTACCACAGAGTCCCTGATTCTCACATATTTCTTTTCAAAAATCCTACTGCTGACTCAGAGGTCATTTCCCAGGGGCCTAAACGTATAAAAGCAACTACAGCTAAGAATCCCACCCCTTCAGGCAGGGATTCCCAAGCTTTAGACAGGTTGGGTAAAAAAGTATACGCCTCTGCAACTCTATCCATTAGGGGATTAGGGCATTGAATTGCCAGTTTCACATGCTGAAATACCAGCAGCATATTGTGGAACTTAAGCAAAACCTATCTGCCTTTACAGACTGTGCAGAAAATAGAATTACAAGAGCTTATGCATTCTGCAAGCCAAGTCAGCAAGCATACATTGCAGTGTGGCTTTGACGCCCTAGAAGCTTCTTGCAGGGCAGCAGTCACTGGTTCTGTACTGAGAAGGCGTGCTTGGCTTAAGGAACAGACCTTGCCACACCATGTCAATTCAAAATTACTAGATGCTCCTTTGAACAAGGACAATGTTCGACACCAAAGCAGAAGATGTTCTAAAAAAGATGGAAGAAAAGGCAAAGTCTATGCGGGCAGTCTCAAAGATTCAGTAGGCATTGCCGCTCAAAACATTGGGCCTTTCCTGCTCCCTCAAGGCCATTTCAAACTAGACCCAGGGGAAACAGCCCCCCCCCCCCCCCCAGATTACAGTTTCAGGATATGCAGAGAGCTAAGCAATGGAGTGCCTCCACTTCTAAAACAGGGAGTGCTAAGCCACCCCCTTACGGAAAGAATTCACAATGACTTCTAAACTCCACTCCTCACCTCTGCCCAATTGCTCATGCCCTTAGGAGGAAAACTTGCCCCTCATGTAAAAAGCTGGACCTCCATCACCAAAGACCGATGGGTCCTCAACATTGTATCCCAGGGGTACAAATTTTACTTCCACTCACTGCCAACCCCAGAAAGGTTCGCAGACTTTCCTCCAAACCAGTGGGGAGAGGCACAAAACCAAGTTCACTCCCTGCTCTCCATAAGGGCAATTCAACCTGTTACTGCAGAACAAATAGGTCAAGGTTTTTATTCCAGACTTTTTCTGGTACCCAGAAAAGAGGGCACTTGGCTCCCAATCCTAGATCTTTCCATTCTAAACACCTTCCTGGTGGTATAAAAATTCAGAATGCTCACCCTTCAGCAGCTTCTTCCTCTACTGTCCTAAGATGCCTGGTTAGCCACCCTAGACCTAAAGGAAGCCTATCTGCACATCCCTGTCAGGGACTTGTGCAGAAAATACCTATATTTCAGGGCAGGATCTATGCATCATCAGTTCTCTGCACTTCCCTGTGGCTTATGCACTGCTCCCAGTCTCTCCACAAAATGCCTGGCTCCAGCCATTGCCTATTGCAGACCGAGAAAGATTCAAGTTTACCCGTACTTGGACAATTGCCTGATTCAGGCATACAGTCAGGAAAGGCTGTTGCAGCGCCTGACATTTGTAAAGAATCTTCTAACCTCCCCTGGGATACACTATCAATGAAAAGAAATCAAAACTAGTCCCCAGTCCAAAGACTGTATTCCTGGGAGCAAGCTTAGACACAGCATCCCAGATGGCATTCCTTACTCCAGAAAAACAAGCCTATCTGACAGGCTACTTCACTCAAATGGCCACCAGAACCCAGCTATCTGCAAGGAGAATCCTGCAGGCCCTAGGGTTCATGGCCTCTTGCATTCTACTAATTCCATATGCCAGACTGCATATGAGGAAACTTCAGTGGTACTTAAAAAGGCCTTGGTGCCAACATTCTCAGGATCTGGAAACCATCATACTTTGTCTAAGGACATACTTTCTTTGGTGGGCAGCAGCATGCAACCACAACAAGGGACTTCCCTTTACTCAACCCCACGCTGCCCAGACCTTAACCACAGACTCGTCAGACTATGCCGGGGGGGCACATCTGGATGAGAAGTGCATTCAGGGACACTGGTGCCCAAGTCAAATTTATTTGCACATCAACCAAAAAGATTTGCTAGCTGTTCAGCACGCTCTGACAGCTTTCAAATCCGTACTCACCAGGATCCCTGCTAATAAAAACAAATGCCACCACAATTGTGGTACATCAGCAAGCAGGGGGGAACCCACTCTGCAGGCTAGCCATGGCCCTGTGGAACACGGCCTTGGACATGCAGCTTCATCTGCAAGCTCAATTCCTGCCAGGCAAACACAACTCTCTGGCAGATGACTTGAGCAGAAATCTGCTAGACCCACATGAGTGGCAGTTGGACCCCACACCTTCAGCCTTCTAACCCTGAAATGGGGGACCACAGAGGTGGACTTTTTTGCCTCCCCCTACAATCACCAGCTCACCAAATTCTGCACCAGGGCACCTCACAACAGGGCCCGGAAAATGGATGCCCTGTCCTTCCAGTGGGTAAACCTGTCAGTCTATGCATTTCCCCCTCTGCATCTTCTTACAAGAATATTACTCAAGACAGGACAAAGCAAGGCCAATCCCGATTGCCCCAGACTGGCCACGCCAGCACTGGTAACCACTACTGCGCAGCCTATCACTGTTGCCACCCTGGCACCTACCCCAGATCCCAACCCTCCTCACCCAGCAGGAGGGACATATCCTGCATCCACAACTGCAAACCCTGAATCTTGCAGCCTGCCTTATTCCTTGAATTCTCCCCTAGTGACCAGCCTAAGCAAGCAGGTGCTGGATGTCATTCTTGAAGCCAGAAGACCCAGTACAAGTAAATCCTATGTTAAGTGGAAAAGGTATTGTTTTTGGATTCAGTCTAAAGGAGAAGACACAGCACTGCCCTCCTTGCCTCTAATCCTGGATTACCTAGCAGATCTACTCCACAGAGGCCTATCCTTCTCCATTAAGAGCCATGCCTCTGCCATCTCAGCTCATTACAACACTGAGCCCACCTCTCTTCTCTCACCCTCTCATCAAGCAGTCCCTGAGAGGGGCAGACAACCTAAGGCCACCAAGGAAGAGCACCCACCCATGCTTGGGACCTTAACTTTGTACTGGAAAAGCTCACACTTACCTCCCTTTGAGCCTGCAGCATCAGCAAAGTTAAAATTCCTCTATTGGAAAACAGCTTTACTTCTGGCCATCACTTCAGCTAGAAGAGTGTCTGAGCTACAAGCACTTATGGCTGTGGGAACCCTTCATTATTTTTCATGCTGACAGGGTCTCCCTCAGGATTAACACTTCCTTTATGCCAAAAGTGGTGTCCAGTGTGCCTCTCAACCAATCTTTCCATTTGACAACCTTCTTCCCTAATCCTCAAAGTAAAGGAGAGAGAGGATCCTGCACTCCTTGGACGTGCACAGGCAGCTCAGATTCTACCTGGATAGGACTAAAGCCTTCAGGAAATCCGACCAGTTACTAGTCAGTTTTGCACCAGGGGCAGAGGACAAGGCCATTTCAACACAAACAATTTCCAAATGGATAGCACACTGTATCCAGTGTTGTGTAGTCCAATCTCACCTTCATTTTTACATACGAGTTCGGAGCCGATCCACGGCTCTGACTCAACCGATTTATAAGCTTGAAGACTTCTGGTTGGCTCGTGGCTAAGCAGGTATCCCACAGTGCACCAGTACAAACCCCAGATCTCTCTTGCCGCGTCAACGAGTTTGGTTGTGCTTCTCTTGGCTCTGGCCAAGTGTTAACTTTTTTCTTGCTTACATTGTTTATAATGTTGTTCAACTTTATATTAGTGTAGTACAATTGTTGCATTGGTATTGGTTCGTGTAGGTTACTAATTCTTAGGTAATTTGGCTCCTTTGCAGCCTTTGGTGCAAGTGTTGGCCTTGGGCCTGTTAGTGTGCTTGGTGGTATCCTGTGTACCAGTTTCATACTTATTGTTAGTGTGGAAAGCTTGATAATGCTAGTGTTTTTTCCCAGTCTACAGTTTTGTAGAGCAGTTTGGTTTTTGGCGGTTATCCGCTGGTGGTGTTTCTTAGTGGTGGAGTTCGTTGTTCGAAATTCCAGTTCCTCTGTTAATCTTTAGCAGATTCAGGGTTTTGTGTGTGTGAATTTTCGCTGGTCTGTTTAAGTTAGAAGACCTAGTCTGTCCCTTTCTTTTCTGGATTAGGCCGTTTTAGTTAGGGGACCTAGTCCTTATGGTGTTTCTTCCTCCTTCAGGGCTAGGCCCGTTTAAGTTAGAGGACCTAGTCCTCCCTTTTACTTCTCTTTTGTCTGTGTGTATGTCTAAAGAGATTAAGTAGCACAAGCCTTCGGGCTTCAAGAAATGCATGAAGTGCTCCCAAAAGATGTCTGTGATGGATGGTTATGGTCTGTGTCTATTGCTTAGGGGCCATCCATTTGCAAGAGACTTGCTTGTTTTGTCATGCCTTCTCCCCTAGAGTGTTACAGGAGAGAAGGAACAAGCCAATTCTAAAGGGTCTTTTAAAGCCTTCCTTTGAGGAAGCCTTGTCTAGCTCTTCCTCTTCTTCCAAATCCACTGAATCTGCTAAATCTAAGTCTTCGAAAAGACATTCTCCGGCACTGGCTGGTGTCTCGGAGCCACCTCCTAAAGTGGCAAAATCGGCTCCACTGCCTTCCGAGCTGACTGAGAGTAACATTGTGGTGACAGGGTCGGATCCTAGTTTGTCGGAGCAGACCATTGAATTTATGGAACCTGCTATTCCTCCACGATCAAGATCCCCGACTAGGTCTCCCAGGAGCCTTTTGGATGAAGATGTGGAGAGGGTGGTCCTGAGACTGCTGAAGTCGTCTGCTCTATCTAAATTGTCTGCTCCAGAGCCTATGAAACCTGTTATACCCTCGATCGTTATTCCTCCTATGAGCCAAGCTGGTTTGTCGGTGTCAGAGGGCTTGGTGCCATTGGTGGAACCCTCGGCTCCAGCTCCACTTGTGGTTGCTTCGGAGCCAAGCTCTGCTCCGACACTTTTGGTGTCGTCAGTTGTGTCCAGGGGCCAAAGCTCTCGGGACAGCACCGACGGGGAAGGTTGGAATCTCTTTGGCTCAGAGTCTCCTTCTCGGCGCTTCGGCTAGGATGAGTTTGGACCCTGCGTCTGTCTCTGAGCCGATGGCATACTCAGTCTCTTCGGAGCAGGAGAGATCGACATTCGAGATGGGCGTACTGTCCAAGTCGCCAGTTGCCACCAAGGGTACCAGCACTCTCCCCCTCCCCCTAGAGCACCCACTTCGGACTCAGCCCCTACTCTCTCCGGAGACCACAGAGACCCTCAGCCTCAAGAGTCACCAGCTGGTGGCCCCCACTCTTCCTTGACCTCCCCTTAATTCCCTTCTGAGGAGCCCCCCAGGAAGAAGACATGCAAGAGGAAGCATGTTGACTCCTAGGATGAGTCTTTGACATCTGACACTGACCTCGAGGAGTCAGAAGGGTCCCCCAAGTTGTCTGATGTCTCCTTCGTGGACATCTTGGAGATCCTTAAGCAGAGGTGCGGCTGGCCCACTGTTAACCCTTCTTATGAGGAGTCTGTGTACCTGAAGGCTTTCGGGTCTCAACCTTCTGCCTCTTGGTTGTCCCCACCTTTTGACGAACTGATGGATTTAGTTAGTCGAAAGGTGTGGGATACTTCTGATGCCGTGGAGCCAGCCCCTAGGAGACCCAACAAGTTTCTTTCTGCCCCTCCAGATAAAGAATTTTTGTCCAAAGGTGTCCCCCATAGATGCCATGGTGGTGGCGGTGGCCACTAATAAGGAGCTTGCTGAGACTTCTGTCCATCCACCGAATAAGGAGTCTCGACAGATGGACAGGTATGGGAAGCGTGTCTTCAGTTCAGTGGCTTTTACTCTTCAATCGTTGAACAATCTCACTCACTCCACGAGATTGAAGAGGGATCTCCTTAAGGAGTTGGGAGATTCTATACAGGGTACATGTACTGAGGGAGTCCCTGACAAGTCTGCTCAGTTGTCCACCCTAAATTCTATAGTTAACTCCTCCATGCGGCTTATTATGCGGCTGATGGAGCGAGTAGAGCAGCGGGTTCAGGAGTTGCCCTAAAGTGTCACTCCTGAATGCACTTGTGTAATTTTGCAGAACTGTTGGTCCACTGTCACCATCGTCCCTTTTGATGGTTCCTCGTTGTTTGAATCTAAGGTGAAGGACACACTCACTCGGTGTGAGCAAAAAGGAAAGAGACTTTGCCGTGGAAGTACATTTTACTGATGTTCTTCATTCCACATTGCTGCAGTCCTAACTATTGGGTAGTCCGCTGTCCAGTCGGCCCGAATACCAAAGTATATGGCTGACGTCGGTCAGGGCGCATTAGACTGACGTCAGTACGTCAGGGTACTAATGCGCATGACCGACGTCATATCCTCAGTCTTTTTTGCCGCATGGTCCGATGCAGAAGCGATTTTGCGAGTGCAGGTTGGCGTTATGAAAGTTTCTGAAGCCAGAGTTTCAGACCGAATCAAAGTTGGCTAAGTACCCCGTTGGGGAATATTTTGGTTTTTTCTTGCCTCAGTATTTAACCGGATGTCAGAAAAAGTGAATAACTGTATTTCTTGTGGGAAACAGATACCTCATAGGGATTACCATACTTTGTGTATACCTTGTTTAGGGCCTGAGCACGACGTTGTTGGATGCCGCTCTTGTGCTAGATTTAACAAACGCACTATTAAGAGAAGGTTAGACTGTGCCAGGTTAGTGTTTGGGAAGCGTTGTAATTATAAAATGCCGTCGGATGCTCCGGCGCCAGCTTCGACTAAAAAATGGAAGGACAAAACTGCAAAGCCTAGAGTGGAGGAACCGACAGTCCCAGACGTCGGTTCTTTAGAGGGCTCAGTGGAGCGGAGGTTTTGCCAGGTGTTTCTTTGGAGTCTCAGGGAGAGACTTTACTGTTACAGGATGTATCCTCTCAGGAAGTAGGCCAGGCTGAGTGGGCTTCTCAGGTGGCTGTTCTTCCCTCTCTTCCTAAGGTGGTCAGAGCCTCCCTTCTGTTTCCAAGGCTTCTTTGAGAGGCAGGCCGAGTTTTGCTTCAGTGGGGGTTTCTCCTAGTACTTCAGGGTCTTTGCCTAAGAAACATATGCTTAAAATGGCAGAGGATTTGATTACTATGATAAGGGGTTCTATGCCCCCTCCTGATAAGAGGCCTAGGGTGGAATCTGAGTTTGAGAGTTTTGAGCAATGCTCGAGGCTTCTGAGTCTTGACTGAAGACTTGCAGGAGTACCCTCCTTATTCTGATTCTGATGTGGATGATTCTACTCCTTCAGCTTCCCCTCCTGAGGATTTTTCATTTTCAGAGACTCTGCATTCCATGAGGGAGCATTTTAAATGGGAAGGTCAAGATTTCTCTGATTCCAGGAAAAGGCTTAGGGAATTCTTGTTTTTACCCCAGCACAGGCCTTTAGCTATACCTCCTGTTTTGAATGTGGTGGAAGATGTTTTTGCAGAGGCTTCCCTGAATCCGGATTCTTTGCCTCCTGCCCCAGTTAAACCGGATAGGTATTATAGGGTGCCTGAAGCTCATAAGTATCTTTTTAAGAGTCCTAGGGCAGACCCGGAAACTCTCTCAGGGGCCTAAAGGTGTGAAGGCCTCAGTTGTTAAAAATCCTGTCCCTCCTGATAGAGGCAAGGGCTTTGGATAGATGGGGAAAGAAAGTGTATACTTCTTCCACTTTAGCCATGAGGGCGTTGAATTGTCAGTTTCACATGTTAAAATATCAGAATTATCTTCTTTCACAGTTGAAATCTAAGGTGGATGCTCTGGCGGAAGGTATTGAGTGTAAAGAGTTGCAGGATTTAGTTCATGTGTCTGAACAAGTGGGTAAACATTCCTTGCAATGTGGTTTTGATGCTGTGCACGCCTCCTCCAGGGTGGCTGCCACTGGTTCTGTTCTTCGTAGGCACGCCTGGTTGAGAGATCAGAACTTAGCTGAGCATGTTAAGACAAGGATTTTGGATGCTCCTTTACAGTCTGATGTGTTGTTTGGTTCGCCTGTGGAAGCAGTTTTAAAGAAGATGGAGGACAAGGCTAAGTCTATGCAAACTGTTAAGGATGTTTTGCAGATGCTGCCTCAGGAGTTTAGTAGAAATTGGCCTGCTAAGGGATGGACTTATCCTGCTTATGATTCCCAGTCTAGGGGTAGGTCTAGGCGTGGTAGGGGCAGAGCTCAAGGTGCTTTTAGGCCTAGGACAGGGAGTTCACCTGCTCAGACTTCTGGTGAGGGCAGGGGTCAGTCCTTTCGTAAGCAGACCCAATGACCTGCCTTTTCAGCTGCCAGTACCTTCTCGCCTGGCGGCACCTCTAGGAGGAAGACTGTCCCTTTTCAAAGAAAATTGGGATTTAATTACCCAAGACAAATGGGTTCTGGATATCATTCACCACGGTTACAGGTTTTATTTCCATACCTTGCCTCCTTTCAAAGGCATGCCAGACATTCCTCCTCTACAAAGACAAGAGGCTCACAAGCAAATTTCTCAGTTACTCCAAATAGGGGCCATTCAGTCGGTTCCTGTGCCAGAAAGGGGCCTAGGATTTTATTCTCGCCTGTTCCTAGTACCGAAGAAGGGGAACACGTGGAGACCAATTTTGGATTTATCTATCCTCAACACTTATCTGGACATTCCCAAGTTCAAAATGTTGACGTTACAACAGCTTTTACCTCTGCTGGGCAAGGATCACTGGATGGTAACTTTAGATCTCAAGGAAGCTTACCTTCATGTGCCTATAAGACTGAGTTGCAGACAGTATCTGCGTTTTCGAGCTGGAAATTCTCATTATCAGTTCTCTGCATTGCCCTTTGGCTTATCTACTGCGCCCAGAGTATTCACAAAGGTTCTGGCTCCAGTGATAGCTTACTTCAGGCTAAAAGGAATTCAAATCTATCCTTACTTGGACGATTGCCTGCTTCTGGCTCAAGAAAAGGAAGACCTTCTACAGCATTTGGAATATGTCATAGCAGTGCTAAGATGCCTAGGGTATTCTGTGAACGAAATAAAGTCCAGTCTAGTACCCTCTCAAGACATGTGCTTTCTGGGTGTGAGACTGAATACAGCAGCCCAGATGGCCTTTTAACCCCGGACAAACAAAAGAATCTTTCCAGTTACTTCCATCAACTATCTCTTCAGTCCGGGCTGACTGCAAGGACAGTCCTTCAAGCCTTAGGGTTCATGGCATCTTGTATTCTGGTGCTTCCCAATGCCAAACTGCATATGAGGAAGCTACAATGGTATCTCAAAATGTATGGACACAGCACTGCCAGGATTTGGACACTGTCATTCAAATAATACCTTGCATTCAAAAGGAATTTTTGTGGTGGGCTCAGGAATGTCACCTAAACAAGGGACTCTGTGACCCGGCCAGAGGCGAGTCAAATTCTAACGACAGATGCCTCAGACATTGCTTGGGGAGCTCATCTAAATGGAAAGTGGATACAAGACAAGTGGCCTGCCAGACTACAGCATCTACATATCAACATGAAGGAGATGTTAGCAGTCCAGTTTGCATTAATGGCTTTCAAGGAGTTACTTCTTCCAGGGCAGGTGTTGATTCTAACAGACAACACAACTGTCATGTGGTACATCAACAAACAAGGGGGAACACATTCTTACCCATTGTGCAGGCAAGCAATGATTTTATGGGAGACTGCGCTAAGCTTGCAACTAACTCTTCAGGCAAGGTTTCTGCGGGAGCACAGAACTCCTTAGCAGATGTGTTAAGCAGACAAATCATGGATCCCCACGAGTGGAAACTGGATCTTCATGTATTTCAAAGTTGACAGTGTCCTGGGGAACTCCAGACATAGATCTGTTCGCTTCTCCACTAAACCACCAGCTGCCAAAGTTTTGCACAAAGAGGTTTCATCACACAGCTTGGAAAGTGGATGCTCTTTCTTTCAGTTGGAAAAATCTTCATGTGTATGCTTTCCACCTCTGCCTCTTCTTCCAAAGGTGCTTCTAAAGGTCAGACAAGACAAGCCAAGGATGATTTTAATAGCTCCAGATTGGCCTCGGCAGCACTGGTACCCATTACTGAGGAGTCTGGTAAAGAAGCCTCCGTGGCCTTTACCCTTGATTCCACATCTGTTGTCTCAGAAGGACGGTCGTCTGCTCAATGTCAAGCTTCACTCTCTTCATCTAACAGCCTGGCATATTCTGTTTTGAAAGACAGCAGGTCTCAACTTCCTCAACAAGTTTTAAATGTGATTATGGAAGCCAGAAGACCTAGTACAAGGAAAGTGTACGCAGAAAAATGGAAGAGATTTTTATTTTGGACTGCAGCAAAGAATTTGGAGATTTGAGCCTAATTTGAGTGTGGCTCTTCAATATCTTACTGAGTTATTGGACAAAGGTTTGTCTTTCTCTTCCATTAAGATTCATGCTGCAGCAATTTCAGCTCACTATGATTGTGACCCACCATTGTTTTCACATCCTTTGTTCAAGCAATTTCTTAGAGGGGCAAAGAATATAAGACCCCCATAGAGCTCCTACTCCTGCTTGGGATCTCAATTTTGTGTTGGAGAAACTTACTCTACAACCTTTTGAGCCTGCAGCTACTGCTGAACTGAAATACTTGTCATGGAAGACTGCTTTTGTTGGCCATTACTTCTGCAAGAAGGGTTTCTGAGTTACAGGCCCTTATGGCGGTTGAGCCTATTTTGATTTTTCATAAGGATAGGGTATCATTACGTACTAATCCTTCCTTTATGCCTAAAGTGGTTTCTAGTGTGGCTTTAAACCAAACTATTCATTTGCCTACGTTTTATGCAGATCCCCAAAATAAAGGGGAAAAGATTTTGCACACTTTAGATGTACACAGGCAATTGCGTTATTATTTGAGCAGGACTAAGGATTTTAGGCAGTCTCAGCAGTTGTTTGTTTCTTTTGCTTTGAGTTCTCAGGGCAAGCCTGTGTCAAAACAAACTATTTCTAGGTGGATTGGGTTTTGCATTGCATTTTGTTATTCCCATCATGGCAAGGAGATTCCAGCTGGGATTAGGCCTCATTCCACTAGGGCTACTGCCACTTCAACAGCATTTCTAAGGGGGGTGGCAACTAAGGATATTTTGGAGGCAGCTACTTGGAGTTCAGTGCATACTTTCTCTAAGCATTATCACCTTCCTCTCTACTCTAAGTCTAGGGCTGGTTTTGCCACTGCTATTTTGCAAGGCATGTTATCAGCTCCTGCTTCCTTATGATTTGCCAGCCTCCCTTACCTCTGCTTTGGGATTCTACCCAATAGTTAGGACTGCAGCAATGTGGAATGAAGAACATAGTACAGTTTTGTACCTACCATAAATGTAGATGTTCGAGGATCCACATTGCTGCAGTCCAATTTACCCTCCCTCCTTCCCCTCTGTGTTTAGGGGTGGTTGTGTAGGTGAGGTTATATTCTGCTAATTTTGTATATTTTGTATATATATATATTTTGGTGCAGATATGTTGGGAGTTTTTGGTTTTTGGCCTTATCTTTTCAGGGTCTTCTGACATCTGGGGCAAGAAAAGACTGAGGATATGACGTCGGTCATGCGCATTAGTACCCTGACGTACTGACGTCAGTCTAATGCGCCCTGACCGACGTCAGCCATATACTTTGGTATTCGGGCCGACTGGACAGCGGACTACCCAATAGTTAGGACTGCAGCAATGTGGATCCTCTAACATCTACATTTATGGTAGGTACAAAACTGTACTTTCCCTCTAGACCATACCCTAAAGGTCAAAGGGGCGGTAAAATGTGGTTCAAGAAGTCCCAGAGGGTCTTTCCGGATACACAGGGTGAACCCTCCTTCAAAGGCAGAGGAGGAGAAAATGGGAGACGTCGCCCTAGAGGCAGGGGCGGTCTGCAATACCAACAAGGCCATAATTCCTTTCAGGGATGGCCTTAGCGTTCCTGATATGGGGCCCGACTGCGTTTCTCTGGGGCCGGTCGGGGGTCACATTTTTGTATCCGGAAGCCTGGCTAAGTATAACCCAAGGCAAGTGGGTACTAATAATTGTTACCAGAGGCTATATCATACCCTTTTCCCTTCCACCGTTTGTTCCCAAGAAGATCCCAGATGTACCACCCAATCACAGGGATCAGGCGACTGTGGAGATCAACAAGTTGCTCTTAAAAAGAGTCATCCAATCTGTCCCAGCAGACCAGATAGGATCTGGAACTTACTTCAGGTTCTTTTTAGTCCCAAAACAAACAGGAGACTGGAGGCTAATATTGGACCTCAGCAGATTAAATGAATCCGTGAGGAGGGACAAGTTTTGGATGGTAACACTGCAGTTAGAGAGACTATTGGATGTGCTCAATAGATCTCCAGGATGCCTACTACCATATAAAAATGGACAAGGTGTCCAGGAACCATCTACGCTTCCGGCTGGGAGCCAGTCACTATCAGTTTCGTGCTGTGCCCTGTGGTCTCACCACAGCCCTCAGGGTGTTCAAATGCATGCCAGTAATGACAGCTCACCTGAGACATCAGGGATTCCAGGTGTTTCCTTACTTGGACTGGCTCCTGACTGCCCCCACCAGGCATCTACTTCTCCAAAACAGGGAAGCCACTATTCAACTTTGTGCTCAATTAGGGATCTCCATAAATTGGGAAAAATCTGCATTATTTCCCTCTCAATCTGTGAATTTTATAGACACAGAGGTAGACACAGTGAACATGACAGCTCATCTTCCTGCCGAAAGGGCACAAAATTTAATCTTTCAAATTCAACGTTTTCTCCTGATGTCCTTCATGGATGCATCTGCAGTCATAACAAGTGGGTTGTCCTGTCGTCAGGCAGCCCTGCAGTCGGCCGGATTCCAAAGTCCGGGTCCGGCTTCGGCTGATGTCGCACTCCACCCGACGTCATCTCTGTTGGTCTTCGGGTATAAAAGCATCAGCCGACGCCATTTTCCTCAGTCTTTCTTGCCGCGTGGCGCCTGAAGCAGAAGCTGTTCGCAAGTGCCGGTCGGTCGGATCCAGAGATTACTTCTACCGAATACTACTTCGAAGACTTCTAAAGCTAAGTACCACGTTGGGGACTCTTTCTTGCCTCAGCCGATGTCAGAAAAAGTTAACAATTGTTTAACCTGTGGGAAACAAATACCTCATAAAGATTTCCACTCTTACTGTCTGCCTTGTTTAGGCCCAGCCCACGACGTAGCAGCCTGTTCGCCTGTGCCTCTTTCAACCGGCAACGCTTAGGCGTCGGCGGAGTTTGCAGAACAGTTTTTCGGTTCTGATTTTGCGTACATTATGCCGCCGGATCCTCCGACTACCCCAAAAACGCAAAGATAAAGACCGACACTGCGTCCGCGGTTTCGCCGAAACCACGCTAAAGCAAATCATGAGTGTCTCGGTTTCGCTGAAACCGAAAACTGATCAAAGTACAGCTGAACCTATTCTTACAACTGAGGCCCCTGCTACAACTCTTGAATCGACCTCAGAAATTTTACCCACTACGGTGGTTGACTTATCAGACACCATTCCCTTGGATGTCTCTACCCCAGCACGTGGTGCTGCTAGGCCTCCAGCTGCCATGTCCATTAAGGCCTTCGCCAGGGCTAAAGCAGCCAAGACTTCTAAAACAGTGCCTGTTAAACCCCCCCACATCCAGGCCCTCTTCTAGTTCTCAAATGCTTTCTTTGGCAGAAGATTTAATTTCTTTAATTAGAGGATCTCAATCTCACCCAGACAGGGCCTCTCAGACCCCAGAGAAGAGACCTAGGGCAGAGCCCCCTGAGCCAGTGTCTTCTGATGATTCTGCTGATGAATCAGACATAACTGACCAATCTGAGGCTCCCTTCTCCAATTTTGAAGATTCTGATGCTGAAGAATCCATTCCAGCTGCTTCCCCACCAGAAGAATTCTCCTTTGGGGAAACCTTGCATGCCATGCGAGAACAGTTCCAATGGCAGCAACAGGATTTTTCAGACTCCAGAAAAAGACTTGGGACCTTTCTGCACCTCCCACAGCACAGGCCCTTAGCTATACCTCCTGTTCTCTCTGTGGTGGATGATGCTTTCAATGATGTTTGCTCCGCTCCAGATTCTTTACCCCCAGCCCCTGCCAAACCAGACAGATTTTACAGGGTGCCAGATACTCATCACCACCTTTACAAGGCCCCACTTGCAGACCCAGAAACTATATCCCAGGGTCCCAAGGCAGTAGCAGCGACCACAGCTAAAACCCTATTCCTTCTGAAAGGGAAGCAAGGTCATTAGACAGATGGGGTAAAAGGTCTACACTTCAGCTACTCTCTCAGCTAGAGCTTTAAACTGTCAGTTTCACATGATACAATACCAAGAGTTTATGCTTGATCAGTTAACTAAAAACTAACCACTGATGAATCTCTTGATAAGAAATATGTATTAGAGATGGTAAATAACATACAACAGGTTAGCAACCATTCCTTAAAATGTGGCTATGATGCACTGGAGGCTTCATTTAGATCAGCCATGACAGGCACAGTGATAAGAAGGCATGCATGGCTAAAAGAACAAGCTTTACCGGATCATGTTAAAGCTAAGTTGCTAGATGCTCCTATGGACAAGACAAGTTTGTTTGGTACACCTGCCCAGCAGGTTATGAAGAAAATGGAAGAAAAGGCAAAATCTGTTCAAACTGTTAAAGATTTCTTGCAGGTTCAACCCCAAGGTTTAGCAGGAACTGGCCTGCCAAAATTGGTCCTTTCCTGACTCCACAAAATTTCAAAGGGGCAGGAATAGACGCTCCAGAGGCAGAAACCAATCCAGAGGAGGTGCCTACAGAGGACGACAGTGGCAAGGTAACAACAGAGGCACAGACACAGCCACTGCCACTACATCAGCACAACCACAGTGACTTAATCCTAAATCGCCTACCAGGGAACAAATAGCAGCTCCTCTAGGCGGAAAGTTAACCTTATTTTCAAAGAACTGGCACTACATAACAAAAGACAAGTGGATTTTTCAAACCATAGATCAAGGTTACCGGTTTCACTTCCACACTTTACCAGTCAAAAGAGGAATGCCAAACCTACCTCCAAATCAAAAAACAGAGGCTCTACGCCAGATAATGGAGTTAGCAAACATGAGAGCTGTGGAAAGAGTGCCAACAGCAGAACAAGGAAAGGGGTACTACTCCAGACTATTCCTAGTTCCAAGAAAGGAAAAAAGTTGGAGACCAATTCTCGACCTGTCCACCTTAAATACATACATCATTGTCCCAATATTCAAAATGCTGACCCTACAGCAACTTCTTCCCATGCTGGGCAAGGAGTCTTGGCTGGTAACTCTAGATCTCAAGGAGGCATACCTGCACGTCCCCATTCGACCAATCTGCAGAAGATACCTCAGATTTCTTGCAGGATCAGAGCACTATCAATTCTCAGCATTGCCCTTTGGCTTATCTACTGCGCCCAGAGTATTCACAAAATGCCTGGCATCAGTAATCGCCCATTGCAGACTACAGGGAATCCAAATTTACCCATACCTGCACGACTGCCTGCTACAAGGGGACAACAAAAGCAAGCTGACAACAGATTTACAAAGGGTCATTTACTTGCTACAAGGACTGGGATACACAGTCAATTTACAAAAGTCAAGGCTGATACCATCCCAAACAAGGACGTTCTTGGGAATTGGACACAGTACAACAAATGGCATTCCTGACTACAGAAAAACAAAAAGAACTTCCTCTTTACTTCTTGGCACTAACAAAACTGAACAAGTTAACAGCAAGAAAAGTTCTGCAGGCCTTGGGCTTCATGGCATCATGCATAATCTTGGTCCCATTTGCCAGACTACATATGAGGAAACTACAGTGGTACCTAAAGAATTTATGGTCCCAACACAGACACAGTCTAGAAACAGAAATCCCACTAATTCCATGCTTAAAACAGGAGTTCCTATGGTGGGCTCAGGCATGCCAGTCAAACCCAGGCCTACCCTTTCGCAGATGTCAACCAAGCCAGACCATCACAACAGACGCTTCAGACCTAGGATGGGGGGCCCACATGCTGGACAAATGGGGGGCCCACATGCTGGACAAATGCGTGCAAGGATTGTGGACACAGGATCAACTTCGCCTGCACATCAATCTAAAAGAAATGCTGGCAGTAAAACTGGCAATCCAAAAGTTCAAACCATTTCTCAGAGGGCCAGTTGATAAGGACAAACAACACCACAGTCATGTGGTACATCAACAAACAGGGAGGCACTCATTCATACCCCCTATGCAGAATGACCTTGGAGCTGTGGACCCTGGCACTCAGCTACAACATTCAGTTACAGGCAATATTTGTACCGGGGAAAGACAATACTCTAGCAGACATATTAAGCAGAACCACTGGATGCCCACGAATGGAAGCTGCACCCGGACATCTTCAAGACCATCTCAAAGAAATGGGGAATGCCACAGATAGACCTATTCGCATCACCTCTCAATCACCAGCTCAAAAATTCTGCACAAGGACATTCCACCCACTAGCATGGAAAGTGGACTCACTCTCCTTCAACTGGAAAGGCCTAACAGCATATGCATTCCCACCTCTTCCTTTGATACACAAGGTACTACTAAAATCAAGGAAGAACGCCCAAGGATAATCCTGATAGCTCCAAACTGGCCAAGACAGCACTGGTACCCACTACTGAAGAGCATGTCTCGAACAAAATGTGGCCAATACCTCTGATGCCTTTGATGTTAACTCAGAACAACTACAGCATCATACATCCAAACCTAAAACGCTGCAACTGACTGCATGGAACATCACATAACAGCAGCTAATCCAGAACTTTCCCAAAGAGTTAATGACATTATTCTTGAAGCACGCAGACCTTCAACAAGAAGGAACTATGCTGGAAAATGGAAAAGGTTTGTCATTTGGAGTACGGAAAGAGGAAAAGATGTGTCAAACATAGATATGCCTAACATTCTGGAGTATCTGGCGAACTTCTTCATTCAGGCCTGTCCTACTCCTCCATCAAGATACATGCATCAGCTATTTCAGCAGAATACAGCTTTGATCCACCTGTTTTTCGCACTTTGCTCAGGCAGTTCCTCAGAGGAATCAAGAATGTAAAACCTCCAAGGAAACCACCATTACCAGCTTGGGATTTAAACTTTGTGCTAGAAAAGTTGACACTATCACCCTTTGAACCAGCAGCAACAGCAGACCTACAACACCTGTCATGGAAAACTGCTTTCCTACTGGCAATAACTTCAGCAAGGAGGGTTTCAGAACTACAGGCCTTAATGGCAGTGCAACCCTTCCTAATCTTCCACCAAGATAGAGTGTCCATGAGGACTAATCCTACATTTATGCCCAAGGTGGTATCCAGAGTGTCTTTGAACCAGGCAATCCACCTACCTACCTTCTTTCCCAACCCACAAAACAGAGGGGAAAGAATACTGCATACCTTGGATGTACATAGACAGCTACGCTACTACTTGGACAGAACAAAAACAGCAGAAAGACTGACCAACTTTTTGTAGCCTATGCAACAGGAAGGGAAGGAAAAGCTATTTCCAAACAGACAATCTCCAAATGGATAGGAAACTGCATACGATACTGTTACTCCTTCCATGGAAAACCAATTCCACAGAACATAAGACCTCATTCTACAAGGGCAACAGCCACTACCACAGCCTTCTTACGAGGAGTGGCAACCAAAGACATTATTGAGGCGGCTACTTGGACCTCCGTGCATACATTTGCCAAGCATTATAATTTGCCTCTATATTCCAGATCCCGAGCAGGGTTTGCCACTGCTGTACTGCAAGGGATCCTAAACACACCATAATCTACTTTTATCCTCCTCCCTAGTTGGCTATGGTATTCTACCCATTGTTATGACTGCAGATGCATCCATGAAGGACATAGTACAGTTTTGTACCTACCATAAATGTAGATGTCCGAACTGGATAGCATCTGCAGTCAGGATTACCCTCCCTCCTTCCCTCTGTGGTACTCCTAGGGTGTTTACCCTCCTAATAGCTAGCTGTTGGGGGGGGAGTCTTTTATGGTGTATTTGTTTGTATATATGTACATATATGCTTATTGTTGTGTTTACCTCTATCTATTTGGAAACATTGGCATCTATCCAAATTTTTAGCCTGCAAGAGGGCTACTGGCATCTGGGGCAAGAAACACTGAGGAAAATGGCATCTGCTGATGCTTTTATACCCGAAGACCAACAGAGATGACGTCGGGTGGAGTGCGACATCAGCCGAAGCCGGACCCGGACTTTGGAATCCGGCCGACTGCAGGGCTGCCTGACGACAGGACAACCCACTTGTTATGACTGCAGATGCTATCCAGTTCGGACATCTACATTTATGGTAGGTACAAAACTGTACTTTGCGGCAGGTCAAAGCAAAGGGAATTCTTCAGCACCTTGGGACTATGGCATCCACCATCCCATTGGTACAATTAGCCAGGTTGCACGTGAGAGTTCTCCATTGGCTTCTGTTTTCCCAATGGTCCTTTCAATATCTTCTGCTGAATCACCCTATTCTGCTGATGGAATCATGCAAGGAGGACCTCCTTTGGTGGATAGCACCCAACCAGTTGACAGGCACCCCCTTTGTTCCTGCCCAACCCGTTGCCACTGTGACCACGGATGCCTCCCAGATCGGGGGGGGGGGGCATTATCTCGCAGGACTGTCCAAGCCACATGGTAAGAACACTAGGTTGACCTGCATATCAATGTTCTGGAGATGAGGGCGGTGCTCTTGGCATTGCAAGCACTTCAAGACCTTCTTCCTGTAGGGACTATTGCGATAGTCAACATGTCTGTAGTTTGGTAGATCAACAAACAGGGCGGTACCAGATCTTGCCCACTCTGTCGAGAGGCCATGCGAGTTTGGGAATGGGTGAGATGTTCATCGTGCATACAGCTGCAGTCATAACAGATGGGTTCTCCTGCCATCAGGCGGGTCCTCGGTCGGCCGAATTCCAAAGTCTAGGTCCGGTGTCGGTTGTCGTCGCTTCTTTCCTGATGTCAGTGCGACAGGGGTATAAAAGAACCAGCCAACGCCATTTTCTCCAGTCTTTCTTGCCGCGCGGTGCCCGAAGCAGACGCAGTTCGCAAGTGTGAAATTACGAAAATTTTGCAACTGAAGTCTTCGTGAAAGCTAAGTACCCCGTTGGGGAAACTTTTCTTGCCTCAGACCGATGTCAGACAAAGTTAGTAATTGTATTTCTTGTGGGAAGCGAATACCGCATAAGGATTTCCATTCCCTCTGTATTCCTTGTTTAGGCCCAGACCACGATGTCTCGGTCTGTTGCTTTTGTGCTACATTCAACAAACGCACCATTAAGCGTCTGGTGGAGTTGGCCCAGCATTATTTTGGCAAAACATTTAACTATATTATGTCGTTGGATACTCCAACTCCAGTTTTGACTAAAAAGCGCAAAGATAAGGACTGACACACGAGGTCCGCGGCCTCTACCGACACCACGCCAAAGCCGACTACACGTGGTCCGGTTCTCAGCAAGGTGCCTACGCAGCCCCTGACTACCGACGACACTTCATTGGCGGTGTCTCCTGTGCCCGAGGTCGCAGGCTCCTCGGCCCACACCCCGATTATGGATACCAAAGCCACTCTTGGCGGTGAATCTGTGTGGACAGGTCCACCTCCTCGCAAGGTGTCTTCAGACCTTCCTCTTCTTTTTCCATCAAGGCTTTCACTAAGTCTAAAGCAGCCATGCATTCTAAGAGACAAGCTACACAGGGCCCATCTCCAGGCCCCATGCCTAAAAAGCAAATGCTTAAAATGGCTGAGGATTTAATTACTCTCATCAGGGGTTCTCAACCCCCCCCCCCCCGGACAAAAGGCCCAGAGTGGAGGAAGAATCCCCCTCCTCTGATCAGGGCTCCATTATTTCAGAGCACTGTGATGATCAGGAACATTCTTACTCCCCTTTTGAAGACTCTGATGCAGTGGAGTCAATTCCTTCTGTATCCCCTCCAGAGGATTACTCATTTGGGGAGACTTTGCATACTTTAAGAGAACACTTCCACTGGGAAGGCCAAGATTATTCAGATTCCAAGAAAAGGCTTAGGGAATTTCTCTTGCTACCTCAGCACAGGCCTCTGGCTATACCTCCTGTCTTGGACAAACTAGATGATGTGTACTCGGAGGCCTGCCTTAACCCGGATTCTCTACCTCCAGCCCCAGTCAAACCTGACAGGTACTACAGGGTTCCCACACCAATTTCTATACAAAAACCATGCTGCTGACCCAGCAACCATTTCCCAGGGCCCCAAGGGAATTAAGGCCTCCACTGCTAAAAATCCATTACCTTCCGAGAGAGATTCCAGATCCTTAGAAAGGTGGGGGAAAAAGGTATATACCTCAGCTACTTTAACCATGAGGGCATTAAACTGTCAGTTCCAAATGCTAAAGTACCAACAGTTTTTGTTATCACAATTGAAAAGTAAAATGTCACAACCTGAACAACCAGACTTGAAGGAGTTGCAGGATTTGATGCATTGTGCAGAACAAGTGGGTAAACATACCTTACAATGTGGTTTTGATGCTCTAGAGGCCTCATGTAGAGCTGCTGTTACAGGATCAGTCATACGTAGACATGCCTGGCTCAAGGAACAAACCTTGCCAGATCATGTCAAAGCTAAATTACTAGATGCCCCTCTACAAAAGGATGTATTATTTGGTGCTAATGCTGAGGAGGTATTAAGGAAAAGGCTAAATCAATGCAAACTGTGAAAGATTTTCTACAGGTACAACCCCCACGTTTCAGTAGAAATTGGCCTTCCAAAAATTGGTCCTTTCCAGCCACGGACAGACCCCAAAGAGGTAGATACAGGCGCCCAAGGGGCAGAGGGCAATCCCAAGGATCGTTCAGAGGCAGACAATGGCAAGCTCCTACACAAAGAGGTGCGGAGGATAACTTGCAGCCATTCAGAAAGCAAGCACAATGACTTTCCCCTTTGCATGCCAAGCAAGACTCAAATGGCAGCACCCTTAGGCGGAAAACTGGCATTATTTTCAAAAAAAAATTGGCATATTGTCACAAAAGACAAATGGATCCTGGACATTATAAACAGAGGCTACAGATTCCATTTTCACACCCTTCCAAAAATGAGAGGCATGCCAAACCTGCCACACAATCAAAGGACAGAGGCACAAAGACAAATTACAGATCTCATAGACATGAAAGCTATTCAAGAGGTACCTACGCACGAACAAGGTCAAGGTTTTTATTCCAGACTATTCCTGGTACCAAGGAAGGGAAAAGATTGGAGACCTATTTTGGACCTATCCATCCTAAACACATTTCTACTCGTACCAAAATTCAAGATGCTCACACTACAGCAACTTCTTCCCATGCTGGGCAAGGAGTCTTGGCTGGTAACATTGGACCTCAAGGAGGCATACCTGCATGTCCCAATCAGACAAAATTGCAGAAGATACCTCAAATTTCTTGCAGGTTCAACCCATTATCAATTCTCTGCATTGCCCTTTGGCTTATCTACTGCGCCCAGAGTATTCACGAAATGCCTGGCATCAGTAATTGCCTACTGCAGACTTCAAGGGATACGAATATACCCCTATTTGGACGACTGCCTGATCCAAGCGGACAGCAAGCACATTCTTCTGAAACATCTGGCTTATGTAATACTGTTGTTGAATTCTCTGGGATACACAGTCAACAAAAATAAATCAAGGCTAATACCCTCTCAAACAATAATTTTCCTGGGTGCCAACTTGGACACAAACATCCAGATGGCCTACCTCACGCCAGAGAAGCAGGGGCAACTAACTCAATACTTCAGAGCGCTAGCAAATTGCAAATTCCACGTCTTCAAAAGGAATTCCTGTGGTTGGCTCAAGCATGCCAAACAAACACAGGTCTCCCATTCAGCAAGCCTCAAGCAAATCAAGTCATCACAACAGATGCCTCGGACTACGCCTGGGGGGCGCACATGACAGATCGGTGCATTCAGGGCAAATGGTCCCAAAAAGAAAAGCATCTTCACATCAATCTAAAGGAAATGCTAGCAGTAATAAATGCTATTACAGCTTTCAAAGACCTTCTGCAACCAGGTCAACTATTGATAAGAACGGACAACACCACAGTAATGTGGTACATAAACAGGGAGGAACACATTCATACCCCCTATGCAGACTGGCCATGTCACTTTGGAACATGGCCATGGACTTACAAATTGAGCTACAAGCACAGTACTTGCCAGGCAAGGAAAACACGCTGGCAGACAACCTAAGCAGAAATATGACAGATCCACACGAATGGAAGTTGCATCCTCAAGTTTTTACAGAGATAATCCAAGCATGGGGAAGGCCAGACATAGATCTCTTTGCCTCCCACAAAAATCACCAATTGACAAAATTCTGCTCAAGGATTTTTCATCCAAAGGCCTGGAGATTTTGGGAAGGGGGCCTGCTGACATATGCATGCAAAATACTCCATCCACTTCCAACTTTACAAGTCCTAACCTGACATTCGTCACTGCTTTTAGCCAAGACGCTGGACATATTAGGTACATTATCCAGAAAGAAATGGAGACCTTTCAGGACTTTACAGATTTGAAAAATCTCAAGGACATGACTTGTAACACAGTTTACAAAAGAGGACGCAACATTAAAAATCTTTTGGAACAAAATATACATGTAAGTAGTTCCAATCAATCTAGAAAGGGTATTTTCCGTTGTGGGCATTGTAAACAGTGTAAACATGTCATTAATCAGGAACATTTTTACTTGGAAAGTAGGGATAGGAAGATTTATTCACAAAAATACCATAATTGCAATTCTGCAGGTTTAGTCTACTTGGCTGTCTGTAGGTCTTGCCAGGCATTTTATGTAGGCAAGACCGAAAGACAGCTCAAGAGACGTATATATGAACATCATTATGAGATCCAGAAGCAAAGTAGTACCAATGCACTTTATAAGCACACATTGGTGTGCCAATCAGCCTTTTTTATGTTTTATGTCTTGGAATCAGTATCAAAAAATTCCAGGGGAGGACATTGGGAAGCCAGATTATCACATAGGGAGACATGCTGGCAGATATTGTCAGCTTCAAATGAGGCTCCAGGTCTTAATGACCTTATTTCCATCATGCCCTATTTGAAGCTTAGAGCAGAATTGTTGTGACTGAATACAAGGAAGCCTCAAATGCATTGGTGTATTTAAACTAATTCATTTATATTGTGTGTATATATATTGTGATTGAATTAAAATATATTATATATTATACACATTTCATTTTAAAAAAAAAATTTATATGTTTTTATATTTAACATTTATTTGTGTTTTAAATTGTTTTATGCATTATATTAAATTTACCTAATATTATGGAACATAACATGTTCAAACTATTTGTTTCAGCAATTCATGTATTTTATTTATTTTCTTTAAGACTTAATAGGCAATCAATTATCATATTAATTCATTAACTATTGTATATATAATACTAGGGCATGCTTGTTTGTGATTGCATTCTGAGGAAGTTGCATGGGCAACGAAAACGTATTTGCTGTGAGACGTTAAATAAATATTTTGTGCAATTCGTGCTTGGACCTGGAATTGTGTTCAGTGGTTGTGCCTTATAGTGCCTTGGCGTACTCCTTGTGGTCGTTTTCTTCTTGTTTGCTGCCTTTTTGGAGGTTTTTGTTCATTTGCAGCTTCGTTGTTCTTTGTGTGTTATGGAGACGAGCTTGGGAACTGCTTCTGCTGGTGCTTCCGGCGCCAGTGCGGAGGAGGGTGTATCGGCTTCAGCTGACACGCGCCAACTCACCTTGCTAGTTCAACTTCTTACACCGAAGGATTACAGTCCGTTCTAGCTGAACAGCGTGAACTCCTGAAAGTGTTTAAACCACGTATGGCGGGTTTGGTACCATCAGGTACTTCAAAAGATACATCTAGCCACTTGGAAATCAATGATAACGTGGATATCAGTAACTTTTTAAAAACTCCTGCTGTTTTTCGAGAAGCTAATGACAGCGCTTCCAATGGCTCTGGACATTCTCAATTGGACCCTGTAGTACATCCAGCTTCAACATTTTCTGAGTGGGTTAAACATCAACCCGCTTTTGAGTTTAATGAAAATTATGAAAATCACTCTAATCCTGGCATTTCTTTTGCGGACAATATGCGGACTCTTGAAAACAAATTATTCAGGTACAAGACATTGCAGTTAGATAATTTATACTTAAATGAATGTCTTAAGAAACAGATTGTACCAAAGGGTTTGCGTGTGCATAAATTTCCTAATGTCGTTTGTGGGAGTGATTTTCATTCAGAGTTAATTAAGATTTTTGATTGTGGGTTTGGCATTGTCAAAGCCATCATTAAAAGAAATGAGTCTGAAATACAACTAGAGATTTTTAAACTCAATGAAAATGTTACTTCAGATTTAAAATTTACTATTGAATCTGAAAAACGCAAATATTATGCACTTAGGACACAGGTAGATCAACAGTGCAATACAGTGCTTAATCGAAAATATAGGAAGCTCAATAGAGATATCAGGGAATACCAGGAAGGCAGGCAATACCCTAATCCACCCAATTCTAGGGGCGATGCATCATATCAGCCAGTGTATAGGGATACTATTAATACACGAGACATACAGTCTCCTAGACAGGAGTTTTCTTCTCCCCCACCGCTACATACATTTGATGACGAGACATATTCTGATCCTGATTTTTTACCCAGGAGATCAGAACGTCTTCGCCAGCAGGTTCACAAACAACAGGGCCAACAGCATTATCCAGCACCACGTTCTCCCCGGAATGTCGGGGGGGCCAAAAACAGGGGGTGGAGAAGGGATCAGAATCAGGAATGGTAAAGGATAGGAACATTGAGATTATAGAACTTGGAAATTTTTCCAAACATACACTTAATGGATACCATATTTACAATTACAGTGACACAGTTATAACTGAGCTTTGGTTTTCCCTGTTTACGAAAGGTTTCAAGTTTGTACCCAGTAGAAATTACAATATGGTTAATACTATTCTTGATGTTAAACTTTTCATGCGTAAACTTAATCTCCAGCACATTCTTGGATCTGATAGTATGGCCCCTTGTCTAATGCTTAGAAAATCTAGTACCTACAACCCTCCGTTACATCCACAAATCAGCAATCTGGAAAATAGGATCATTCACACGATACGAAGTCAGGTGGGCAGGTTTAACAATCATTCCAATCTTACACAGGCAGAAAATGCCCTCCTTACTGAGCTATGTTGTGATACATCCGTCCGGATCATGCAACCCGACAAAGGGGGTGGCACGGTTATCATGGAACAGATAATGTATGAGGCAAAAATGCATGAATTATTAAATGACATGACCAAATACACTATTGTTTCTCTAAACGAGGTACACATGTCATATAAGAAGATTGATATGGTCCATTAAGGATCTCCTTGATCAGGAGGTTATTGAGCAGGACCTTTATTCTTTTCTTAGTAATTTACACCCTAAAGTTCCTACCATCTTTGGAGTGCCAAAAATCCACAAAAATGTCATGGACCCCCCCCCTTAGGCCTATTGTAGCTGCTCAGGGGTCTAAAACCCACAACCTCTCCAAATTTTTGGACTGGAAATTAAAGCAGCTATGGGGCAAGAAACAACATCTTCTAAAGGATTCTTGGGAATTCCTACATGGGATTACCAATGATTTGTATAGATCTGACCTACTGTTTGTGACCATAGATGTGGTAGACCTTTTTTCGGTTATCCCCTCTTCAATAGGCTTGGCTTGGATCGAAGAGGTTTTGTGGGCATGTTGCAGGTGTTACCAACAATGATGTGGTGTTAGTTATGCACTTATTGGAACTGGTTCTGAAATATAACTGTGTGTATTTTGGCGGGGAATATTCCCAACAGATATCGGGTGTATCTATGGGGGCCAATTGTGCTCCGACCTATGCAGACATGATTTTGTCTGTATGGGAAAATAAATTTGTTTTAGACAGTGAATATTCCAAGTTTTGGACTCACTACACCCGATTTCTGGATGATATTTGCATTTTCTGGACAGGACCGAAGCAATGTATAGAAGAATTTGTTAATTACTTGCATTCTACTACTGAGTTTTTAAAATTTACTTATCAAATTTCAGTTCATGAAGTTAATTACCTAGATGTAACCCTATACAAACATATTAACAACTTTGGGTCCCGGGTATACAGAAAGCCTTCCTTTGCAAATAGCTATTTGCATTATTCTAGTTCCCACCCCAAGTTTCAAAAAAGGTCCATTGTCAAGGGACAATTTGTCAGGGTATCACGTATGACTTCGGACGATCAACATTTCAATATTGAGTGTGAAAAATTGAGCTTGCTGTTTCTTGAAAGGGGATATCCTGTACCTCTAATAAAATAAATTTGGGAAGAGGTTAGTTCAGCTAGGGGTACTAGATTTTTTCCGATTTTGGGAAGGGGGCCTGCTGACATATGCATGCAAAATACTCCATCCACTTCCAACTTTACAAGTCCTAACCTGACATTCGTCACTGCTTTTAGCCAAGACGCTGGACATATTAGGTACATTATCCAGAAAGAAATGGAGACCTTTCAGGACTTTACAGATTTGAAAAATCTCAAGGACATGACTTGTAACACAGTTTACAAAAGAGGACGCAACATTAAAAATCTTTTGGAACAAAATATACATGTAAGTAGTTCCAATCAATCTAGAAAGGGTACTTTCCGTTGTGGGCATTGTAAACAGTGTAAACATGTCATTAATCAGGAACATTTTTACTTGGAAAGTAGGGATAGGAAGATTTATTCACAAAAATACCATAATTGCAATTCTGCAGGTTTAGTCTACTTGGCTGTCTGTAGGTCTTGCCAGGCATTTTATGTAGGCAAGACCGAAAGACAGCTCAAGAGACGTATATATGAACATCATTATGAGATCCAGAAGCAAAGTAGTACCAATGCACTTTATAAGCACACATTGGTGTGCCAATCAGCCTTTTTTATGTTTTATGTCTTGGAATCAGTATCAAAAAATTCCAGGGGAGGACATTGGGAAGCCAGATTATCACATAGGGAGACATGCTGGCAGATATTGTTAGCTTCAAATAAGGCTCCAGGTCTTAATGACCTTATTTCCATCATGCCCTATTTGAAGCTTAGAGCAGAATTGTTGTGACTAAATACAAGGAAGCCTCAAATGCATTGGTGTATTTAAACTAATTCATTTATATTGTGTGTATATATATTGTGATTGAATTAAAATATATTGTATATTATACACATATTTCATTTTAAAAACATTTTTTATATGTTTTTATATTTAACATTTATTTGTGTTTTAAATTGTTTTATGCATTATATTAAATTTACCTAATATTATGGAACATAACATGTTCAAACTATTTATGTTTCAGCAATTCATGTATTTTATTTATTTAAGACTTAATAGGCAATCAATTATCATATTAATTCATTAACTATTGTATATATAATACTAGGGCATGCTTGTTTGTTTGTGATTGCATTCTGAGGAAGTTGCATGGGCAACGAAAACATATTTGCTGTGAGACGTTAAATAAATATTTTGTGCAATTCGTGCTTGGACCTGGAATTGTGTTCAGTGGTTGTGCCTTATAGTGCCTTGGCGTACTCCTTGTGGTCGTTTCCTTCTTGTTTGCTGCCTTTTTGGAGGTTTATGTAATACTGTTGTTGAATTCTCTGGGATACACAGTCAACAAAAAGAAATCAAGGCTAATACCCTCTCAAACAATAATTTTCCTGGGTGCCAACTTGGACACAAACATCCAGATGGCCTACCTCACGCCAGAGAAGCAGGGGCAACTAACTCAATACTTCAGAGCGCTAGCAAATTGCAAATTCCACGTCTTCAAAAGGAATTCCTGTGGTTGGCTCAAGCATGCTAAACAAACACAGGTCTCCCATTCAGCAAGCCTCAAGCAAATCAAGTCATCACAACAGATGCCTCTGACTACGCCTGGGGGGCGCACATGACAGATCGGTGCATTCAGGGCAAATGGTCCCAAAAAGAAAAGCATCTTCATATCAATCTAAAGGAAATGCTAGCAGTAATAAATGCTATTACAGCTTTCAAAGACCTTCTACAACCAGGTCAACTATTGATAAGAACGGACAACACCACAGTAATGTGGTACATAAACAGGGAGGAACACATTCATACCCCCTATGCAGACTGGCCATGTCACTTTGGAACATGGCCATGGACTTACAAATTGAGCTACAAGCACAGTACTTGCCAGGCAAGGAAAACACGCTGGCAGACAACCTAAGCAGAAGTATGACAGATCCACATGAATGGAAGTTGCATCCTCAAGTTTTTACAGAGATAATCCAAGCATGGGGGAGGCCAGACATAGATCTCTTTGCCTCCCACAAAAATCACCAATTGACAAAATTCTGCTCAAGGATTTTTCATCCAAAGGCCTGGAGAGTGGACTCTCTCTTTCATTTGGACATCAATGACAGTTTATGCCTTCCCACCTCTTCCTCTGCTGCCCAAAGTTCTATTGAAAACCAGAGCAGACAGACCAAAGATGATTCTCATTGCTCCAGACTGGCCAAGACAACACTGGTACCCACTCCTGAGGAGCCTGACATATTCCCCACCATGGATCCTGCCTCTAATGCCTCTTCTCCTGGCTCAGCACAGCTTCAAAACTCTTCACAGTCGGCTAAAAACACTCAATCTAGCCGCATGGAAGATCCCTTAGCATCACAACAGACCCTACTCTCCAAGGAGGTGCAGGATGTCATTTTGGAGGCCAGAAGGCCGTCTACTAGAAAAGCTTACTCCGCAAAATGGAAACGGTTTTGTCTGGAATGAGAAAAAGGGCCAGGATCCTGGAAAACTGAATTTACCTCAAATATTCCAGTATCTAGCTGAGCTGCTAAGCAGTGGACTTTCATTCTCCTCCATCAAAATCCATGCCTCAGCCATTTCTGCAGAATACAACACTGATCCACCCGTATTCTCTCACCCCTTCTTAAGACAGTTCCTCAGAGGGGCTAAGAATCTAAAACCCTCAAGGAAACGACCAATACCTGCTTTGGGATCTCAACTTCTTTCTGGAAAAACTGACCTTGCCACCTTTTGAGCCAGCTGCCTCATCAGATTTGCAATATTTGTCCTGGAAAACCGCTTTCCTTCTGGCTATTACCTCAGCTCGTAGAGTTTCAGAACTACAAGCTCTCATGGCTCATCTTCCACCAGGACAGAGTTTCATTACGAACCAACCCGTCCTTTATGCCAAAAGTGGTATCCAGGGTAGCTTTGAATCAGGCCATACACTTACCTACCTTTTATCCTAATCCTCAAAACAAAGGGGAGAGATTACTACATGCTGTGGACATCCACAGACAACTGCGTTATTTGGACAGAACAAAGCTTTTCAGAAAATCAGAACAGCTCTTTGTGTCCTTTGCTATAGGAGCTCAAGGAAAGCCAATTTCCAAACAGACCATCTCAAAATGGATAGCCCACTGCATACGCTTTTGCTATTCTTTTCATGGCAAAACTGTACCTACAGGCATCAGATCTCACTCCACAAGGGCCACGGCTACCTCTGCAGCCTTTCTCAGAGGAGTTCCTACCAAAGATATTTTAGAAGCAGCCACTTGGAGTTCTGTGCATACCTTCTCCAAGCACTACCACCTTCCACTATACTCCAAATCTAGAGCGGGCTTTGCCACTGCAGTCTTGCAGGGGATTCTGGCTCCTCCTAGTTCCACCTAGTGCCTACCACCCCTTTCTTAGCTTTGGGATTCTACCCATCTGTTATGACTGCAGCTGTATGCACGATGAACATAGTACAGTTTTGTACCTACCATAAATGTAGATGTTCGAGTGCTAATACAGCTGCAGTCCAGGTTTCCCTCCCTCCTTCCCCTCTTGGGACAGGCCTATTGGCTAACATATCCTCATGCAACCAGATTGGGGTATTCATTCATGATGTATTTGCTTGCACTACTGTATTTTGATTATATGGCATTGCTTTATTACACAAATTTATGTATTGCCTTCCTTCTGGGGGCACCTGACATCTGGGGCAAGAAAAACTGAAGAAAATGGCGTCAGCTGGTTCTTTTATACCCCTGTCGCACTGACGTCAGGGAAGAAGCGACGACAACCGACGCCGGACCTAGACTTTGGAATTCGGCCGACCGAGGACCCGCCTGACTGCAGGAGAACCCATCTGTTATGACTGCAGCTGTATTAGCACTCTAACATCTACATTTATGGCAGGTACAAAACTGTACTTTCTTCCCAGCGCTTTCTGGTAGCAACGCACATCCCAGGGACGACCAACGTGATAGCAGACATGTTCAGCCAGGCAAGCCTACTGCCTCATGAGTGGTCGCTGAAACACAAAACAGATTTTCCGCAAATGGGGACAGCCTTGCTGCAACCTTTTTGCCAGTCCAGTCAATGCCAAATGCAGCAGCTATTTTTCCCTCATTCCCCCTCCGGGGGAGACATCCAGAGACGCTCTAGCTCACGATTGGCCCCTGGGTCTTCTGTATGCTTTTCCTCTATTTCCTCTCATTTCCAAAGTGATTCAGAAATCCAGACGGCTGGGATGCAAGTTAATCCGCATTGCTCGTTACTGGCCTCATCAGGTTTGGTTCCTCTTCCTCGAGCCTCTTCTCCTGGATGATCCTTGGACTCTGGACCCAGCTCCAGATCTGTGGACTCGCATGTCAGGTTCACTACATCCCTCGATCCACACCCTCAAATTGACAGCATGGCTGCTCCAGTTCCATCCCTAGTCAGGCTTCACGATGTATCTTCCTCAATGTCACATATCCTTATGTCCTCCCATAAACCTTCAACTGGGAGACTATATGGCAGTAAATGGAAAAGATTTTCTATTTGGGCACAGAAAATGAATGTAGATCCATACACTGCTTCTATCCCTGTAATTTTGGAATTTCTCTGAGCTTTTTCAACAAGGATCTGCCGCTGCCGCTATCAGAGTTCAATTGGCGGCTATTTCTCATTTCCATTTAGTATTTCCAGACACCAATTTAATGTCTCATAAGCTATGAAAGACCTTTTTGAATGGAGCCACTCTGTTGAGGCCACTTCTCCAAGAACCTGTGACTTCTTGGGATTTAAATTATGTGTTGTCCAAACTGACATCTTCCTCGTTTGAGCCTTCTCACTCATCCTCATTGAAATGTTTGTCTTGGAAGACTTTGTTTTTGGTGGCTATTGCATCAGCTAGACAGGTATTGGAATTACAAGCCTCATCTGTTAAGCCACCTTATTTGATCTTTCATAAAGACAGGGTCTCACTGCGTACTAACCCCTCCTTTGGTACCCAAAGTTTGTTCTCATGCCACCTTAAATCAATCCATAGAACTCCCAGTTTTCTTCTCTAATCACTGTAATGCAGCTGAATATCTGTTTCATCAGCTAGACGTTCATAGACAGCTACGTTTTTATTTGCTTCGGACCAAGGAGTTTAGGAAATCAGATCAACTATTCATTTCTTTTTCTGAATCCAGATTGGGCTTACCAGTTTCTAGTGTGACACTATCTAATTGGATTTCCAGTTGCATAGCCTTTGTCTACAATTCGGAGGGCAGACCTTTACCCTTTAAGATCAAGGCTCAGTCTACCAGGTCTCTGTCTACCTCTGCAGCTTTTCAAGCCAGGGTCCCACTTGATAATGTTTGTGCAGCAGCTACATGGGCTACCCCTCACACTTTTATTACACATTGCAAATTGAATTTAGCTTCCAGGGCTAGGGCATCCTTTGGCTCCATGGTGCTCAGTAGTGTTTTCCAGTGAGCCACCCAAGAATAAGGCACTAGGAACGCTGTCCCATACGTAAAAATGAAGGTGAGATTGGACTACACAACATAAAGAAATTATGTACTCACCATAACGTTCCATGTTGGTAGTCCATCTCACCCTTCATTTTTACCAACCCGCCCTCCTGCCCCCATCCTGGAAGAATCTGGAGGTATTAATATTTTGGTTATCTTTGGTTGGAGACCCTTTAGTATTGGTTTGTCTGTTATGGTTATTTCTTCTAGTGAGCAGCAAACAAGATCTGGGGTTTGTACTGGTGCACTATGGGGATACCTGCTTAGCCATGAGCCAACCAGTGGTCTTCGAGCTTATAAATCGGCCGTGTCGGAGCCGAGGATCTGCTCCGAACCCATACGTAAAAATAAAGGGTGAGATGGACTACCAGCATGGAACGTTATGGGTCAGAATGCAT
Organism: Protopterus annectens; assembly: GCF_019279795.1. Classification (NCBI taxonomy): domain Eukaryota; kingdom Metazoa; phylum Chordata; order Ceratodontiformes; family Protopteridae; genus Protopterus; species Protopterus annectens. The sequence continues at coordinate 18,965,529 of NC_056741.1, read as the reverse complement.
TCCACTAGGGCAACTTCTACCTCTATAGCATTCCTTAGGGGAGTCCCTACTAGGGACATTCTGGAAGCTGCTACCTGGAGTTCTGTTCACACCTTCACCAAGCATTACCACCTACCTATCTTTTCCCAAATCTAGGGTGGGTTTTGCAACAGCAGCCCTGCAGGGTATACTAGCCAGCCCCAACTCTTCTTGACTGCCTCCATCCTTTCTTCAGCTTTGGGAATCAACCCAAGTGCGATGACTGCAACAGTGAAACATGAAGAACATAGTACAGTTGTGTACACTTACCATAAATGTAGATGTTTGAGTGTATTCACTGTTGCAGCCCTGGTTTCCCACCCTCCAGCCCCTTCTCTGTCTCTTTCTCCTCTCTGTCTGTTACTCACCCCTTACTGGGTTATTGGTATTTACGTTTTACTGGTGAATGCTTTCCCACCATAACTTTCCTCCCTATTTGGGGGGCTCCTGACATTTGGGGTAAGAAACACTGATGTAATGGCATCTGCTGCCTGTTTTTATACCCCCGACGACCTGACGTCAGTATTGTAGTGACTGCAACCGATGCAGAAATACTAAGTCTCTGGTATTCAGGCCAACTGAGGGCTTCCTGCAGGCAGATAAACCCAAGTGTAAGACTGCAACAGTGAATACACTCAGCATCTATTATGGTAAGTGTACACAACTGTACTTTCAACACCTTCCTCAAGGAACCTGCTTCCAAAGTGCTCTCTTCAGGCCATTCTCTCTCTTTTTCTGCAGGCCTCTCTAGTGTGTGTAGATTTTTAAGGATGCATACCTGCATATCCCCATACACACTTTCTGCAGGAAATTCCTGAGGTTCTCTATTGGTTTATCACATTTCCAGTTTACAGCTTTGCCTGTTGGGCTTTCTACTGCCCCAAGAAATTTCGTATAGTGACTAGTTCCAGTTATAGCCTTTTGTAGGACACTGGGAATACAAATATTCCCCCACCTAGACAGTTTGCTTATACAGATCTCTCCACCACTAATCTCACTGCAGCACCAAGTTCACTCGCCCTCTTACTGTAGCTGGGTTCCACAGTCTGTTTCTAGAAGTCTTTCCTTGAGCCCACTCGTGACCTAGTTTTCCTGGGTTGTAGACTGGAGGCAAACACGCAGACTTTCTTGCAGCAGGAGAAGGTGCAGAGCCTTGCCACTAACTTTCATTCCTTTTTACCTCTCCAGGCTTACTTGGTGAGGGAGATTCTCGCAGCATTAGGTTACACTGCATTGATCACAGCCATGGTCCTTTAACCAGTTTGCGTAAGAGAAAAATTCAATGGAACCTGAAAAATGTATGCTCTGAACACTCACCCCCTGGACACCTAGATCTCCCTCATGCCTTGTATCAGTAAGAAAATCCTATAGTGGGTGGCTCAGGTGAACCTCAGTCCAGTCCTGCCTTTCAAGGTATAGACTTCCAAGTCAAGAGATGTACACAGGCATCTCGGACGAGCCTTGAAGGGGCATGGATAGCAATCTACAAGATCCAGAGCTGGTAAGGAAGAGCACATTAACCTGAAAGAGATGAGGGCCCTTATTCGGGCTCTACAAGTGTTCACCCACCTCTGGAATCCAGAATGTCTAAGAATATTCAGACAACATAATATATAAGCAAGTAGGAACCAGATCATACCAACTCTGCAGATTGGCTCAATTGCTTGTGACTCTGCCATTAAGGCAGACATGTCCCTTCAAGCAATATACATTCCACTGCAGGCCAACATCTAGCCAGACTATCAAGAGGTCTGTTGAAGACCCTTATGAATGGATACTTGACAAGCAGGTCTTCTAGACATAGACCACAGGTAGGATATACCACAGACTTATTCACATCATCTATCAACAACCATCTTCCCCACTTGCACAGGGTCCTTTTCCCTAGGCTTGGAGGACAGATGCAGTATATTTCCAGTGGTCAGGAAAATTTCTTTATGCCTTCCCTCTACTACTAAAAGTACTACTAGAAGATCCAAAAAGAAACAAATTGTACTGGTGATTCTCATTTCCACTCTTCACCATCTCAGCCAAGGGCAGTCATGACAAGCTATCGCCACAGAGGGGGCCTGATCACACAACAGAAGGGCTTGTTACTTCACCCAACTTGTCACCCCTCAGCCTAACCTATAGACAGGATTCTGAACCTTCAAGACACACATTTTCTGAGAATGTGCTCCTGGTTCTCCAGGAGGCAAGGAGCCCCACCACCTGAAAATTCCACGTAACCAAATGGAAGAGATTTTCAGTATGTTAAACATTAAAGTCAGAGGTTTCTCTTGGGTTATGTTTGTCTGAACTCAAGAAAGGTAGTCCGGTATGGTCTATTAAAGTCCACCTTTCAGTCATCTCTGCCTGTCATCCCCTCAGTCTGGCTGTAATGTCCATGCTTAAGGTCAGTTTTTAAAAGGGGTCCTGCACTTAAACCCCATGAGAACCCGTGTCTTCTCCTTGGGATCTCAACTTTGTCCTAGAATGACTCTCTACTCCATTTGAGCCAGCTGCTCACTTAACTCTGTTTTGTTGGTAGCTCTTACTTCTGTTAGGAGAGACTGAGATCTGCAGAAACTACTCTTCCTTTTCCTACCTTTCCATAAGGACAGTGTTCCCTGAGAAGTCGCCCCCTTTTTCATGTCTGTTGTCTTCCGGCTTTTCCCGGTTAGGAACTCCAGTCTAATGATTGGCAGTAGATTTTCATGAACGCCGAGGTGCCAGCTCGACATTCAACCTTCAGCAAAGGCACGCCCATTTACGCATGTCTTTTGAACGCCCACCCAACCACGGGAGGACATGCAGACTCCACACAGAAGGCACTCCCCGCACTCTAGCCGAGAATCGAACAGGAGAACCTCTTGCTGTGAGGCGGCAATGCTGCCACTGCACCACCACGGCATTCCCTTTTTTCATGTCTAAAGTGGTAAATTAAATGTCCCTTAACCAGGCTATTAATATAGCTACTTCTTTCTCAGTCTACAGAACAGAGGTGAAAGACTTCAATCTCTAGATGTGCAGAGACAGCTCGGGTTCTTTTTAAAACTAGACATTGTGTTTGTATGTCAAGTCAACTGCTTATCTCATTCATGGACTTTAAGCTAGGCCAGACAATATCCAAACAAACTATTGCAAGCTGATTTTCCAAGTCCATTTTATTTTGCTACTCACCATAGCAAATCTTGTCCTCTTACCTATAGCTTGTTCTGGAGCTTTCTACAAAGGAGTAGATTTCAGAACCATCCTGGAAGCTACTGCCTGGTCTTCTGTGCACACTTTCAGTAAACACTACAGAATACATGCCTTTTCCAAGTCTACGGCAGACTTCTCCAGATTTGTCCTTTTTGACCTCTTGGACAGTTCTCATGATTCTCAGCCATCCACCCTTCTGTTCCCTTAAGCTTTGTGAATCATTAATCTGTTTGGAATACTGGAAAAGTGATTTCAAGCAGGCCATAGTAGAGTTGTATGAGAACTTAACATAACAGTAGATGTGCTACTAATCACTGGTGCAGTATTCCTTCCTCCTTGTCCTTTTCAATTCTTTCTTTACTCTGCAGTCCTGTCTGACAGAGACCTTAGGACCACAGGGGACACCTCTTCTGCTTTTCTCCTCCTGCTTGACTACTTTCCTTTCTGTTGCCTTCAGGCTGCTGGCTCTGAGATAGTCAAGGGTTTTTGTCCTTTTACATCCACTTGTGTACCCCCCACGCTCACAAGTTGAGGTCATATATTGGACACAAGCTTCTGGGTTGGTTTAAGCTTTTGGTACCCTGGCCGACAGCAGTGAAAAACCTATCCGTTTGGAATACTGCAACAATGATTAAATGCAGTTTTGGCAGACCTTGACATGCTTCCTTCCCTGTGACCCAAGAAGGGCCTTTTTATTCTTCTAGAGCTGCCTGCACAAGGACTCTATCCACATTAGTTTCAGAATATCTGCATAAGAACTTTATGGAGATCATTGTAGTATTAAGCCCTTGACAGTCGAGGGATTTTTCCCCATAGATAATCACTGTGGTTAACTTTGCGTCCAACATTTGAGTTGTCTCAGTGCCAGTATGTTGAACACCGGATGCAATGTTAATGTATTGTAAACATTTTCTGTAGTAGCGACAGACAAATGAGGTTTTGTTGTCCAGACTGAACATTTGTCATACTATGGTAAATTGCTTCGTAGACTGGAATGTCTTGATAACCCACCCACACACACAATACCTTCCTTAGGTTTCTCTGCAAACAAGTCCTCTGTTTCAAATCCATGGTCCATTAAAGTTGGTAGCCTTGCTTCAGGAGTTAGAAATGGATCCCATCTATGTGAGGTGACCACATTTCCACTAGCATGCTTTGGGCCTGTGAACAAATCAGTTAACTGGACCAGAGCTCCTGAGTCGCTCCTGAAGAGACAGTCCTGCCTGGTTGTCAAAAGTAAAATGCAACAGATAATCCTGATTGTCCTGGTCAGTGCAAAGACTTGCAAATGGGTAAAGTTTTTGAGATACTGTTTTATTTTCAAATTTTCTTAAGTGAGTTATGTGTTAATATTTTTCTTTCTCAGGTTCTTGGTTTCAATGCACGTCAACGAAAAGCTTTCCTGAATGCTATCATGCGGTATGGAATGCCCCCTCAGGATGCATTTACTACACAGTGGTTGGTCCGAGATCTAAGAGGCAAATCTGAGAAGGAATTTAAGTATGTAAAGTTTCATGTTTCATTAGTTGAGATGCTTAAAGTGCACTGTATTAGCATTCTAAATGGCTGTGGTGGTCAGTATAGGTGCCATTCATTTACTTATGATTTTGTCTGTCCCACTTCATGCCTGTTGTTCCAGTAACAATGCAGGCTGTGAGGACAGACTGAGAGTAACCCTGTCTATTATGGAGAGCTGTTTAAAGGATATCTACAGACTCTTAAAGGCTTGACAGGACAAATTGTCAGCTTCTGCAATTGGAGACAAAAATTCATCACAAAGTTTGGTACCGTGGCATACTTAAAGGACTATTTCAGTGAATTTTTTTTTAAATGTTTTGTTGGTCCCTGTTGATTTAACTTGTTCAGTGATACTGAAAGGCACTAATGTTAAAATATGTCCTCCATACAGATTAATTGTACACACCTGAAAATTCACACTAACAGTAATAAAACTCATGTCCTCATTCAAACCATTTGGACTGTGTTCAAGTGTAAAATATTCCATGCTTCATTTCGGAGTATGTTGGTCTTTCCTTTAAAACACAGGTGTGCTTAACACCAGTATACCTACGGTGTCTGGGTACTTGTGTTTCACTGTGCGATATTTAGCAACTGCATTTGTAACATGCTTCTTTTGGACTTGCCTACATAAAGCACTTTACAGCCATACCTTTCAGTGTGCAAGACATACTGCATGTCACGCATCAAGATTTTATTAATGTTGACCCAAGCATTTATATGGGCGTGTAGTTTCTGTTGTGTTTTAATGAAGTTCAGCCCTTTCTTTAGAGTTTGCCTAAACTTTGTTATATTGTACATCTGTTATTTTATTTATTTATTGACATTTGACCGGGAAAGTCCAATTGAGTCAGAAACCAATTTTCAGTGGCGGCATGGGGAGAAAAACTCCACATAAAGTAAAGGTATTTTGACAATTTACAGTTGTGTTCACGTTATATTTTTACAGAAAAATGTCATTTAAGTTTAATATTTTATTACGTGTACAGTTAGACATAGTAAAGTTTAATATGTAAATAGAGTAGCAGTTTACTGTCAAGTCTGTCTAGGGTGTGAGGTAGAATTATATTTGTAATAGGTAATTAAGTCACTGTAGGCATAAGTTTTAGTTAGTTTTGCAGGAGTGTAGAGAGTGAAGGTTTAAGTATAGCATTACTGGGACAGAGGGGGCGTAACAATGATGATAGTACAGAGAGAGAGAGATGTTGAGGGTAGGTATACAAGTATAAGAATATATAGTTTGGTATGTAGGGCTTGGAAGAGAGGAGAAATAGAAGGATAATAGGTAGTGAGCTAGGGGAAGAGTGTGGGAGGTAAGGGTGGTGAGAAGGTGGCAGAAAGGAGGGAAAACAGGTAGTATGAACTTTGTAATTAAGAGATGGGAGTAGAGTATGTTACTCTTAGAGAGAGAGGAGCAAAGACAGGTATGAGTGTCTCTGAGCTTTTACCTTCCGAGCCTTCACTGAAGATGAGCAGTGTAACCAGACACTTATTTTCTGTTCAGATAAATTTGTGCCATAACACCTTTATGTTGATGTTTTCAGCTGTTCATATGTAATACAATGTATAATTTTTACTTAGTAATTTATATTTTAAAGGGAAGGCTTATTCTGTGATTTTGAAAAGGCGTTCTATTTTCAGTTGATTTATAGTATTCATTTCTGTGATGTCACTATCTGCCCAGCACTGTGTTCCAAGCTCAGATGGTTTTAAAATGGAAAAGAATCGTACTGCATTATAAACCTTTGTCAGGGGTCACTTATAAAATTCATAATAGTCACATATGTTCATCTTAAGGCACATTGCTGTAGTATTATTGAATTATAGAAAGGAATTCAGAGCTGTGGATGAATTGATACCTAACGGAGGTTATCAGAAATCTGCTTAGTACAAAGAGTAGAGCAGGTCATACAGTTTTTAGTTTTCAGCTGCATCAATAGTGCTCAGTCTCTGTCTCATCAAGATGACTTCCAGATAAGGGAGAAACATGCTTCTCAACTCCCCAGAATTTTGCAAAATGTCCAGATTTTTTGCCTAATTTTTTTGGTTTGTTCCTCAAAGTTTGTACTTTTCTGGCAAGTCATTTA